>NC_068339.1:28052298-28365462 GCF_014633365.1 Diospyros lotus | reverse complement strand
ACCTGGCCATTCCAAATTCAAAACGGTGTTGGCAGCACACTCCCAACTCGTAGATGCGCAATTGTTGTGATGGGCTGGGGGCGTGCAGTGCTGCTATGGCCACGAGGCAACCCACACAACAGTTGCACGAGGCAGTCACGCGGCCCATCCGATGCATGCGAGCAAGCTGTGCGAGGCAGTCACGCAGGTTGTGTGAAGTAATCGCGTGGTAGACATGACGAGCCTCCTAGCTATGGCCCGCGCATGGCTGTCATGTAGGCCGCGAGGACCGTGCTAGACAGGTGTGCAGGTAATGGCCCAGAGGCCAACGTGGTGCAATTGTTGCACGGCCACTTGTGGCTAGTGTACAATTTCGGCTCTGCGAGCTTTTGGGAAAATATATATATATATATATTTGATGAGGAGAACGCCCTCGGTCCCATAATTACGCCGAGACGAATACCTAACAGCGGTCAAAAGATACACAGCAAACAAGCATTGCCACGTCAATCAGATAAGCACTCAATAGAGAAACCCCCGAGACCTCAGGAACAGGCTAACCCACCGAAGATCATGGAGGCAACAGTTATCCCGAACTCCTCGGAGACGGAGGCTATCGCGAAACCCTTATCGGGAAAGTCCCGAAGAAGGCGGGAGGAAGATCCCGAAGATCCCTCATGATCCCTATCCCGAGAAAAGGTAAGAGAAGAAGGTGGGGGATTCTCCTTATTTTCCATCAATTAACATAGTTTAAAAGGGACAAGGAACCCTAGATAAAAGGACTAACTTAATCATCGGAGATCGACCGGGGGAGCAAGCCTCGTCTCCATTGCAGGTACATTCAGAAAGGCAAGAAGGGAACGTGCGGCTACCACTTCCGAAAATCCTTCATCAATTGGCGCCCACCGTGGGGCCGACATTCTTCTCTTCTGTCTTTCCAATGCAGCGGACAATCTTCTCAACCGTGAATGGCGACCAGAAGACAGCCGTCTAGGGCCGTGGGGAGCAACCCCGTTCCGGAACCGAGTCAGCAGAACCCTCCCCGAAGCCCGCCGGGGAGGGCTCGGAGTCCGGAGGGCCCTCCGCCTCCTCCTGATCGGATAGCACTTCTGGAGGGTCAAGTACAACGATTGACGGAGTTACTCATGGGTTTTCTAGATGGCCAGCATCAGCAAGCCCAGCACTCTCGGGCGGAAGAAAGGCGCGAGCCCCCAAGAGAAGAGGAATCCTATCGACGGGACGAGAATCCGCAGAGGCCAGGGCCAGATGACGGCGAGGCGGCCGAGTCTCTTGACTTGTCGTTTGTGCAGCAGCGGCAGGAAAGAAGATTGCGGCAGTTGGAGGAGGAGATAGCCGCCCTAAAGCCAAGGACCGGAGAGGCTCAGGGACCAAGGATAAATCAGCCCCTTGGCCCAGAGATCATGGCAGTCATACCACCAGAACGTCTCCGTATCCCGGCCATTAAGCCCTACGCAGGGACCACCGACCCGATGGATCACCTGGATCTCTTTACCTCGCATATGATGGTACAGGACGCCTCAGACGCGATGTGGTGTAGAGTTTTCTTGGCCACTCTGGAGGGGCACGCACGGGCGTGGTACTCAAACCTGGCTCATCATTCCATCGTAAGTTTTGCGCAACTCCGGAGCAGCTTTCTGGCGCACTTTGCACCTCTTCGAAGACACCGAAGGTCCACCATGGCCTTGGTGAGTATGAAGCAAAACCAATGAGAGCCCTTGAAGGATTTCGTTTCACGATTTAATATGGAAGCCCTGAGCATCGAGAACTTTGACCACAATGTTGCTATGGTGGCATTCCAGAACGCCCTGAGGCCCGGCCCTTTCGCCCAATCATTAGCCAAAACGCCTCCGAGCGCGTTTACGGACATATTGGGCCGGGCCACGAAGTACATAAATGCCGAAGAGGTCATGCAGGCTAAGAGGGCGGAGCATGTGGAGAAGAAGGATAAAAAGAAGCATCCCGAGGAAATGAGGAGTGACGACTGAAGGGAATAGCATCGCCCTCGGTGGGATTCGGCGGGTTTCACTCCTCTGAATGCCCCGAGGGCAGAAATCCTGGCTACTATTGAGGGAAAAGATTACTTGAAAAAGCCTCGACCGATGAAGGCACCATCTGACAAAAGGAACAGAAGTAAATATTGCCGATTCCACCGAGATCATGGTCATGACACGGAGGAGTGTCACCAATTAAAGGAGGAGATTCAGGAACTTATCAATCGGGGTTTCCTGAGGAGCTACGTGGCAAAAACAGGTGATTCTCAGGGGAGAAAGGATCGACGGTCGTGATCAAGAAGCCCCCCCAAGAGAGACCGCGCGGAGGATCGAAATCGGGCCCAGCGGGAGAGATCACATCGAAGAGAAGATGATCATCCTTAGCCTCCGATATTCCACACACTCGCGGCCGGGGAGGTCCCAGTCATGAAGGACGAAAAATGTAATGCGACCCGGCTGAAAAGATCGAGGAACGTGGATCCAATCTCTTTTTCAGATGGCGACCTCCCGGGGTACCCGACTCGAAATGACCCACTGGTGATAACAGCTGAACTCGGGAAGTGGGAACTTCGGCGGATCCTTGTGGATCCAGGAAGCTCTTCAGAAATCTTGTATCGGCAAGCCTTCTTAGGCATGGGGTATGAAATGACACAGTTAAGGGCAACGAGGGTCCCTTTGGTGGGATTTGATGGTGAAGCCGTATATTCAGAAGGGATTATTCAACTCCCGTTGACGGTAGGGAGAGGTTCCCGAACTTCTCGTGTTATGCTAGATATCCTGGTAGCAGACGTGCCTTCGGCTTACAACATGATTCTGGGAAGATCGGGTCTCAATGCCCTTCGAGCCATCCCAAGCACATATCATATGATGATGAAGTTTCCCACGGATAGGGGGACGGGCGAAGTGCGGGGAGATTTGCGCTTAGCCCGTGAATGTTACATGGCCTCTATAGGCATGGCGAAGAGTAAAGAAGCAGGGTTGCAGAAGGATGCTGACCCCCCGAAGGAGGTCCGTTTTCTACTAGAAGGACCTGAAGATCCCAAAACAGCGGAGCCGGTGGACGAATTGGAAGAAGTACCTCTGGAAGAAAATTGCCCAAGTCGATGTGTAAGAGTGAGTATGGAGTTAAAAGATCCGCTAAGGAGTCGAATAATATCACTCCTCAGACAGTATGCAGACATCTTCGCGTGGACAGCCCGGGATATGCCAGGAGTAAATCCAGAAGTAATGACACACAGGCTGGGGGTCCGATCAGGCTTTCAGCCTGTCAGGCAGAAAAAACGAAGCTTCGCCCCTGATAGGGCACGGACAATCGAGGAGGAGATCGCAAAGTTAGCAGCTGCGCGCCACATCCGGGAGGTGGATTATCCAGATTGGTTAGCGAATGTCGTGCTGGTGCCCAAAGGGCAGAGCAAGTGGAGACTTTGCATCGATTTCACCGATCTTAACAAAGCCTGCCCCAAGGATAGCTACCCACTCCCGAGGATCGACGCCCTAATTGATGGAACTGCTGGATGTTCGCTCATGAGTTTCCTAGATGCTTTTCAGGGATATCACCAGATTCCATTGCACCCGGAGGACCAGGAGAAAACGGCATTCATCACCAACAAGGCAACCTACTGCTACACCGTAATGCCTTTCGGATTAAAGAACGCAGGAGCCACTTACCAGCGCCTGGTAAATAAGCTTTTTCACCAACAACTCGGGAGAAATATGGAGGCATACGTCGACGACATGCTGGTAAAAAGTATGGTAGCCGAATGTCATCCGGAGGATCTGGAGGAATGCTTTAAAACCCTTCGTAAGTTCCATATGAAACTTAATCCTGTCAAATGTGCTTTCGGCGTTTCTGCAGGAAAGTTCCTAGGCTACATAGTACACCACCGAGGGATCGAGGTAAACCCTGCGAAGGTCAAAGCTATCATGGATATGCCGGCCCCGAGGAATGTGAAAGAAGTACAGAGCCTTACGGGTAGGATGACAGCCCTTGGCAGATTCCTTTCTCGTTTGGCAGAAAAAGGCCTTCCTTTCTACAAGGTCTTATCGAAAGCAAATAACTTCGAATGGAATTCTGAATGCCAGCAAGCTTTCGAAAAGCTGAAGAAGCACCTAGCCACGCCTCCGGTTCTTACCAAACCGAAGCCCGGAGAACCATTATACATATATCTGGCGGTGGCCAATGAGGCCGTAAGCTCGGTATTGATTCGAGAAGAAAATAGGATCCAGAGGCCCGTTTATTATGCGAGTAAATGATTATCGGGAGCCGAGGTTCGGTATCTTCTTATGGAAAAACTGGCTTTCGCCTTAATAACATCGGCGAGGAAACTCCGACCCTACTTTCAAGCTCATACGATTATAGTGCTTACTAACCAACCCTTGAAGCAGGTTCTTAGCAAGCCAGAGCTTTCAGGCCGGATGTTGAAGTGGGCAGTAGAGCTCACCGCCTTCGACATTGAGTATAGGCCGCGACCGGCCATTAAGGCGCAGTCGCTAGCAGACTTCATTGCCGAAGGGATAGGAGCTCCCGAAGGTCCCGAAGAAAATCAGAAGCCATGGTTAGTGGGGGTAGACGGAAGCTCGACCTCGGACGGCGGTGGAGCAGGATTAATGATAAAGAGTCCCGAAGGGCAAATATGGCCTTATGCATTGCATTTTGAATTCCGAGCATCTAACAACGAAGCAGAATATGAGGCCTTATTGGCTGGGCTGAGGTTGGCTGAACAGTTAGGAGCTCAAAACGTTGAGGTGAGTTCAGATTCTAACTTAGTGGTGCAGCAGGTGAATGGAGAATATGAAGCCCGAGAAAGTCACATGGCGCAATACTTGACCCTAGCCAAAGAGCTGATGGCGCGTTTCCAACACGTAAAGGTGGAATACGTCCCTCGAGCCATGAATACAGAGGCGGACTTGCTGTCCCGAATCGCCTCTTCCTCTTTCCCTACAAGCTCTCGGGAAATTCGGATCGAATCTCTTCCGCAAAAGAGTATCGAAGAAGCCGCAGACCAATTTTGTATCGATGACGAGCCTAGCTGGATGGACCCCCTGTTGTCATATTTGAGAGAGGAGAAGCTCCCCGAAGACGACTCGGAGGCACGGGAGGTCAAACGAAAAGCCCGAAATTTCGTGTTAGTCGGTGAGGAACTATACAGAAGGTCTTTTTCACAACCATTGCTCAAATGTATCCGACCTCGCGAAGCAGACTACATCCTACGGGAGATTCATGAAGGAATATGTGGAAACCACATCGGGGCTCGGGCGCTTAGTCAAAAGGCCCTGCGGCAGGGGTATTATTGGCCAACGATGGTGCGAGATTCCGAGCAGCTGGTTAGAACTTGCGATCGGTGCCAGAAAACGTCTAACTTGGTCCATGTGCCGGCAGTCGCGCTAACTCATCTCGCCACACCATGCCCCTTCGCTCAATGGGGTATAGACATCCTGGGGCCTTTTCCCCCAGCAGCTGGACAGGTCAAGTATATCATGGCTGCTATCGATTACTTCACAAAGTGGGTTGAAGCTGAAGCAGTGGCCTCTATTACTTCTCGGCGGGTGAAACAATTTCTATGGAAGCATGTAGTCTGTCGCTTTGGAGTTCCTCGGGTGCTGATCTCAGACAACGGCACTCAATTTTCTGACCGGTCCGTTCGGGAATGGTGCCAGGAGTTGGGAATCAAGCAACAATTCACCTCGGTAGCTCATCCCCAAGCTAATGGCCAAATCGAACTCGCTAACAGAACTCTGTTGCGCGGTTTAAAAACAAGAGTGGACAAGGCGAAGGGTAGCTGGGTAGAAGAACTGTCGAGCATTCTGTGGTCTTACCGAACTACGGCGAAGGTCTCCACGGGAGAGACTCATTTCAGTCTATGCTACGGCTCGGAAGCATTAATCCCAGTTGAAATTGGAGTGCCTACGCTACGAGTAGAGCTGTTCGACCCTGAATCCAATGAGCAGAGTTTGAGGGACAACCTAGACTTCCTTGATGAATTTCGTGATCAGGCGAGGATTCGACAAGCTGCTTATAATCAGCGCATAGAGAGATACTACAATCGACGAGTAAGAACACGAAACTTTCTACCAGGAGATTTGGTACTAAGGCGAGCAGACGTTCAGGGAGCCCGAGAAACAGATAAGTTGACACCAAATTGGGAAGGTCCTTACAAAGTGACAGAAGTCCTCAGCCCGGGGGCATACAAACTACAGACCCTCGAGGGTACAACGGTGAAAAACGCATGGAATGTGCAGAACTTGAGGAAGTTCTATCAGTGATAGCTCTTTATTATCTTCATATGATCTGTTAGTTATAATTTTACATTATATGTCTTGGCATCTTTTCTTTTTATTGCTTTGCGTATGCTATCCAGGAATAAATTCATTTTTTTCTCCTATGCGTAAAAACTCATCATTTCCAAAGATCTGGGAAGGCACATCAGCGCGAAGGGAAAGAATTGGCATACCTTCAACGGGGCTAGACCCCTCAACTATAACAAAGGATCAGATATGATCCTCGGGGGGCTCGAACCCCCGACGAAAACAAAGGATCAGATATGATCCTCGGGGGGCCCGAACCCCCGATAAAAACAAAGGATCAGATATGATCCTCGGGGGGCCCGAACCCCCGACGAAAACAAAGGATCAAATATGATCCTCGGAAGGCCCGAACCTCCGACAAAAACAAAGGATCAAGTATGATCCTCGGAAGGCCCGAACCTCCGTCAAAAGCAAAGGATCAGATGTGATCCTTGGAGGGTCCGAACCCCCGGAAGAGGCAAAAAATCAGATATGATCCTCGAAAGGCTTAAGATTGCGAGGATCAGGCGCGATCCTTGGGGGGGCCGGAGCCGAACCCCACCCCTTCTGAGCAAGCGACGAAGACCAAGTCTTGCGATGAGCAGGAGTGGTAAAAAAAGGAAGAATCAAGCCTGATCCCAAGCGGCCTTCTTTTTTCTTGTTTTTTAAAAGAAAATTGTGTGAAAAATCTAAACACTTTTATTATTATAACAACAGGTTTAATACAAAAAATGTCTACTCTAAAGAAGACAAGGCGGCGACAACATCGAAGGGGATGGAGTCTACATCCAGGTTCGGGAAGCGCTCTTTGATGAGTTTTCTCATATGCTCAAACCCACCCCGAAGAACTCCTTCTAATTCCGCGGCATAAGCTTCAGAGCTTCGGAAATCCTCGCGACCATTCTGAAAAGCCACTTGGGCATCCTTGAGGGCAGATTGAAGTTGGGCATGAGCGGTACGAAGGTCTTATTTGCACCGGGAATAAGACTCCAACGCTTCGACCTGTCCCTTCTTGGCTTCCTTCAGCTCTAGAGTAAGTCTTTTCATATCCTCCTGAAGCTGGCGATTAACAACCTTAGTGGAATCCAGCTCCTCCCCAAGTCGGGAATTGGCCTGATTAGCCTCAAGCATGTTCTTCTGGACCAACTCCAAATCCTCGCGAACTTGAGCTTCGGCTTCGTTGGCAAGTCGGGCATCTTCTTGCGCCAGCTCCACAGACTTAGTTAAAATATGAACACGGTGCTCGAGACTCGACAGTTGGGAAGAAAGAGATTCCAACCCCCGAAGCCTTTCGACCTCAGACTCCAGGGAGATGATCCGGGTTTGAAGTTCGGATTCTCGTCGAGAGACCAGACCTTGGAACTCTGTAAGGTTCTGAGGAAGTAAAAACAGAGTATAGATTAAGACCTACTCGCATAGAAAAAGCGAAAAGTCAAAAGAAGAAGGAGTACGGTCGCACCCTTAGAATTTCGGCGCAATAGTCGATTTCGTTCGGAGTTCGTAGAGTCTCCGGTAAGACTAAAGCGGTTGAAGGAGCATTGGTGGCTTCAGGAGCCGAAGGTTCGGAGGGAGCAGCAGCTGGGGAGGCGGCCTCCATCCTGCGACGCTTCGTCCGGCGTGCTAAAATCTCCTTCGTCGACAGCACCGAAGCCTCCTCCAGCGAAGCCTCTCCCGTCAGCTCCGAACGCCCCGCTGGTGCCAATGGCGTTAAAATTCGTTTAAAAATCGAACTGATAGGGATGCTGGGAGGCGTAGCACTGGACTCCGTACCTGCCATGGTTTGCCTTTTCTGGGCCTCTGCGCGAGTTACAGCAAGCACCTGTGCGATGGTCGCCGAATCGTCTTCGTGAGAGATTGGCAAGCGCGCGGACATGGTGGAGGCTTCTCGCCGCGCGGTCGGAGAGTCTCTGGTTTGAGAAGGGGGAAGCTGGGAAGATGGGTCCCCTGAACCCCCAGCAATGCTCCTCTTGGAAGCCTCTTGGTCCAACACCCTCTGGTTGCCGGAAGGTGCCGAAGGGCCCTTACTCCCAGGGAAGTCCAAAATCATTCCCTTGGTGATAGCAGAATAAGATATTTCCCAGACCTCTTCAACTAAGAAAGAGATAACAACGAAAATCAAATACAGACAAAGGAAAAAGAGAGAGCAAAAGAAAAAGATGAAGGAAAAAGAGCTCACAGTTCTCGCCGTCCAAACCCGCTTGGGAAAGGCTGGGATTGGAGAGCCATCCTTCTTCCCAGTTCCGACTGTTCTTCATAAGACGGCAGGCGAAATCTTCAATGGTCTCGACACTCGGACGCTTATGCTTAGTGTCCAGAGTCCACTCGTTGCTGACAGACCAGATCTCTTGAGAAGAGCCGGATGGCCTGGGGCGGACGAAGACAAAACGCTCCTTCCAATCATCAGAATCTTTCGACCCGCCGGATTGCATGAGAGTCGAGGCAGAAATCTCAAGATTAGAGTATCCCTTGCAGGCGAGAAGACGGCTATCTTTCACGATCCGAGGGGAGATGGAGATCCACCCTCTGGGGTCGCGGTTGGTCGTGAAGAAATAGTCGAAGAGGTCTCCAGTTGGCTCAATTTTGCCAGAATGGAAAATAAGGAGGAACCCCATCAAGTATCGCCATCCGAAGGGAGACAGTTGGGCGGGAGCGATAGTAAGATGTTGCAGTAAGGTCATCACTCTTCTCCGGGGAGGGAGCCGAAAGCCCCTGTCAAAAGCACATTTATAAATGCAAAGGCGGCCGGCGACGGGATGACATGCTCGTAGATGGCTGTTGAACTCTACCTCCCACTCTTCAGGGACGTTGTACTTTTCTCTGAACTGTTGACATTCCGCTTGGCTCATCCATTGACATGGAATCGACGCAGCAGGATGTTTTTCCCACTCAATAAGCTCTGCACCGGCGGGATTAAACCTCTCAGAACCAATTATCGCCATGGCAAAGAGCTAGAAGAAAGAGAGGCGGAAGAGGTGGAAAACGCTTGCGGGCACAAGAAAAGCTAAAACTGAAGGAAAGTCGCACGGAAAGAGAAGTAGAGGGACTGAAGGGTTCCCATTTTAAAAGATCAAACTGCGGGGATAAGAGACCAAAGGACGAGCAATAATGAGCATTGATCATCCCGTACTGACAGAGCTCGAAAGACGAAAAGGCCTCGGACAGCGCATAGGGAAGGTATACCGCCGTCAAAACCGATTGATTTTCGCGTCTTCCAGACGCGCAAAAAAAAAAAAAAAAAGGGGGAGTTAAAGTGTGCCTCAGGGGCCTTACTACTCCTCGGGCCCTTCAAGCCGAAGAGCTCAAGGAGTGGGGGGGCAAGTGATGAGGAGAACGCCCTCGGTCCCATAATTACGCCGAGACGAATACATAACAGCGGTCAAAAGATACACAGCAGACAAGCATTGCCACGTCAATCAGATAAGCACTCAATAGAGAAACCCCCGAGACCTCAGGAACAGGCTAACCCACCGAAGATCACGGAGGCAACAGTTATCCCGAACTCCTCGGAGACGGAGGCTATCGCGAAACCCTTATCGGGAAAGTCCCGAAGAAGGCGGGAGGAAGATCCCGAAGATCCCTCATGATCCCTATCCCGAGAAAAGGTAAGAGAAGAAGGTGGGGGATTCTCCTTATTTTCCATCGATTAACATAGTTTAAAAGGGACAAGGAACCCTAGATAAAAGGACTAACTTAATCATCGGAGATCGACCAGGGGAGCAAGCCCCGTCTCCATTGCAGGTACATTCAGAAAGGCAAGAAGGGAACGTGCGGCTACCACTTCCGAAAATCCTTCATCAATATTAAAGAAAGGAAATTTTTTGTTTTATTTTCTTTAATAAATTATGGTGTTTTATTTTCTTCTTTGTCTCAATTTTTCTAAAATTAAAATTTCAAAATCAAAAGAGTTTGATTTGTAATCAAAGCATTTGATTAAGTTGGAATTTTATTTTAGAAAAACATAAATCTTAAATTGTTTAGGATTTATGTATTTATTGGTTTATGCCAAGTTTATTCCTTGATTAATTTTTAATTAAATGTAATAATTTAATTGCTTGTGTTGTATGTGATTAGATTATTATGGATGGTTATGGTCTATAGACTAATGTGATTCGATGAATTGTTTATTCATGTTTTTATGGGAGTGTTATAATGTGATTATTTCATTAAGGTGTCGATGCCATCCTTTCTCTTATCTCAGGTTATAATTCTTTTCTTATCTAATTTCCCTCCATGTAATGGAGGTTTCTCAAAATATGTAATAGTTATGTAATTTAGGAAAATTTTGTAGTTAGATTTGAAATTGTAATTATACAACGACACAATGTAGAGAAGGTTCCATGAAAAGGACTTCAATGAGCTTGAGAAACTCGCAAGGTATGACCTCCTAGGATTGACCTTTAACCTCCCTTGCGGCTAGGGGAAGTTAACTAGAGATTAAAGTCCATAACCATCCTATTATATGATGCATGCCTATTTATATTATATGATAGTATATTGTGAATGTATGTTTGATGTATGAGACCTCTCTTTAAACAATAAAATCCCTCATATTAATATTAAGTCCTTTTTCAAGTTGCCTTCCATTATTATAGTAAAAACTAGAGTCATAATTTATTTCTTAACTTGTTGGTCTTAGTCAAGGTTGAATTCTACGTATGACATGTTTTTGCTATTAAATATGAGATATTTCTAAATAATGGGTTAGACTCAACTAAAACATATAACTTGTTGGCCCTAGGCAAAGGTTATATGGTCTTAGACACAAAGGTTAGGAATATTCATAAGATGCATTTTGCAAGAGTTGCCAACCTAACTATCTAAGAGTTACATGAGATGTAATTGATAGAGTTATCTACCTAATTCAAAATTCAATTTAATTTGTTGGCCCTAGTCAAGGTTGAATTGAATCTAGATGGGATCCTAGCCCATTAAGAAATTTTCTAGCAAGATTTCCCGAACTAATAGCGAGGGCTATTAATTTGAGTAAAATAGTGGCAATATAATCAATTATTTAAAGACCATTATAATTGATTAGTTTGCATAAATAACAATTCACGCTTTTTATTTCAGATTATCACCATGTCTTGTAAAATATCCTTGCGTAGCATACTTGATACTAACAAACTCATCAGGTTAAATTTCTTGGATTGGTATCGCAATATCAAAATTGATCTCAAGCAAGAAAATATTGGTTATACCTAGAAAGGAAAGTACCTTCCATCCCTGATGAGGATGCAACTTAGGAAGTACTTGATTCTTACTGGAAGCACGAGGAAGATGATGACACAGCAACATGTGTGATGCTTTCCTTAATGTCACAAGAACTGCAAAAGCAGCATGAAACTATGGATGCTTATACCATAGTTGTGCACTTCAAGGAGTTGTTTGATGCACAAAGTCATACAGAGAGGTATGAAACATCCAAAGAGATTTTTTTATAATAAGATGATAGAAAGATCTTCAATTAACACACATGTTCTGAAGATGATTGGCTATGTTGAGAAATTAGGCCAAATGGGTTTTATCATGGACCATGAGCTAAGTATAGATTTGGTCTTACAATCCTTGCCAGATAGCTATTCACAATTTGTGTTAAATTTTAACATTAACAATTCAGACGCAACTTTACCTAAACTATTGGATACACTTAACACTGTTAATGAGACCCTTAAGAAGGAAAAAAAAAACCCTATATTGCTAGTTGATTCTTCTAAGAAGAAATAGAAATTCAAGAAGAACAGTAGATCAGCCCCCAAAGTTGAAGCTATCAAGAAAACTGGTGGTATAAATAAGGACAGGCTAAAAGAAAAAGGCACTTGCTTCCATTGCAAAAAAGAATAGGCATTGGAAGAGGAATTGCAAACTATACTTGGAAGAATTGAGAAGAAGAAGCTTGGGGAAGCTTTGTCTTCGGGTATATTTATGATTGAAATTAACTTATCTACTTCTAAATCAACATCTAGATATGAGATACTAGATGTGGTTCTTACATATTTATAATGTTAAGTAGGAACTTATTATCTATCCTTGTCGTTTTGGATTAATTTTAGAACTTGATGAATGCTATTTCATTTCAGTACTTTCAAAGTTATTGATTCTATTTCTTGTTTGGATAAGAAAGGTTTTACTATTTATACTAAAGACAATCATTGTTCTTTATTATGTCATGGAATGGTACTGGTTGATTACTGGCATTTATGTTCTAAATTTTGATAATTCTCAAGATAAATATGATGAATTTTGCATCACTTCCAGTATCCTTATAATGTTATGCCATAAAAACAACTGCTTACCTTCTAAATAGAGTACGTACCATCAAAAACGGTTGATAAAACTGAAAGGATGCAATGATTGCGCCGCTAACGCTTAACGGTAGATGCAAGAATGCATAATTGATTTTTAAAACTTTTTCAAAAATCATATAAATAAATAGCAGAAACAGATCGTTTCTTACATAACATGGTGATAGCATCCATATTCATATATTAAAACATAACCATATGATATAAAAATGCAATAAATGGTAACTTTTACCTCAAGCTCAAAGAGCATGCTAGTTGCTTCTATTGCGCGTCTAACTCGAACAATTCGATCTCCTATTTGAGCTCCCGCAATCCCATCACTTACTAGCTTGGGAACCAGCTCCGATATATGTCCTTGGCTTACCAAGCCACCCCCACAAGCGTAAAAGACCAAGTCAGTCCACCCGTAGGCCACTCTGGAACCCTTCATTAGACTCGTGTTAGGTCCATCTCAAACAAAGGTGAAAATGAGCTGGGACCATTCTTCCCAACGTGTTATCCATCTAATGGTGTAATACCACCAGATTTTCAAACTCAAATATGAGGTAATATATGAGATTATTAGGTTCTAATACTTTAGAAAATAAGTCTTTTCAAGGAATTATAGAAACCTTGAGTCAAAGGTTCAGTTTCTGAACCAGGGGTAAAATCGTAAATATTAAAGATCGAGTAAAGTGTAATTTACCTAAAACCGTGGGGTATTGGCGTAATTTATCCATTTTTTAGGGACCAAAAAGTGCAATTAAAAATGGCCTGGGAACCAAGTTGCAAGGGGTCTATGTGCAGTTACCTAGAATGTTCGGACCAAAACGTTGTTTCTTGAAACCTTAAAATATCTCATCAAAATATCTTTGCTTTTCTTAGCCTCCAAGTTGGGACACATGGCGCGTTTGGGTTGGAAGCACATGGGCGGCAATGATGAAACCTTATCACTTCGCGACACGTGGTAGATTTTGATTCATCAAAAAATTCTATAAATGTAAAGCCCTTGTAGCCTTCATTTGGTTATTCTTCAAGAGGGGAAAGAAATAGATTTTAGAGAAGGGAAACGCTACAGAAATAGAGGGAATGTTCTGCCAAAATCGGGGGAGAAAAATTATAGAGGAAATGAGGCTTGTCAGAAAGTTCATATCTCTACAGTAAAGCATGCCAAAAGCCATTAAAACCTAGAGGTAAGTTCAATTTTCTTTTACAATCTTGTAGAAGGATGAAAGGGGAGTCTGTAGGTTCAAATGGCGGTTGAATCAGAGCTAAAACGAGAAAGTTATGGCCGAAATACCAAAATGAGACAGAGATGGCCAATTTTTAAAGGAGGCGCGTGCAACTCACTCACCGGCAAGGGGCTGCGAGTAAGGGCGCGTAAGCCACATTCCTTCGGCACATGAGGGCATTTGGGACCTCTTCTTGACCTATAAATTTTCAATATTAACCCTCTTTTAAATCCCCACAACCCTATGTAAAAATATCTTGAGTTTAGTTTACGAAATCTTGTGATATTTGCAAAAAACCATTCTTGTACACTGTGAACAATACTCCAGCAAGACCAAACCAACAAGGTGAGTGTTTCTTGCATACTTTTGCTACATCCCAGTCATTTTGGCTTTATTGGGTGAGGGTGTTGACTTGCATATCATGCCTTTGTGGCTTACATGTCATATTTTCCCTTATTTATGCATATTCCTTCTGCTTTGTCATATATCATGTTCGTGTTGGTGACTGTGGCTAGTTATTGGAATATTATGGAAGATCTCGTGCTCTTACGGTGAACCAGGGGTGACTATGATGATCGCAGAGGTGATTGCAACACCCTGGCATTGCTACCACATGGGTGGATTTCATAATAGCATTATTGCATTTGCACTCACATATCTTTCCTTTTCTGATTCACTCACTTAGATGTAATATCTAACTTGGGTTGATGCCCCTGGAACGTTCCACGTTCTAGGTATATCAAAAGTATCAGGTGTTTCAGGTTCTAGTTCAAAGCATGGGCAAGGAGGTGGAGCTTCGCTAGCTTTGGGTTTTTGATTTATTATGTACCCGTGTAATTATACAATAGTGATGTATTGTGATAGCAGATAGGGTACTCAAGTTTGTAATAAGTATTAGGGTGCCCTACAGTTGTACTACAATGATAAGTTGGGTTTTTTTTAGTATTGAGAGTCTTATACACTTCTTGTACTTGTAAAGAAAATCTAGTGGAAACCCATTTATCTAGCTTGGGCTAAGCTTTCAGATTTGATCCAATGCTTCCGTTGGTAAGGATTTCCATAGCGCTCGTAAGTGATGTCTTCTTAACTATATTTCAAGTTATTGCGTATTTGAAAAAATGGGGCTTTACAAATGGACCTGAAGCAGGATATAACAAAAAGGGGTTGTGACTGTAAATCCACCACTGGCAATGCTTTTTGGATAGTTTCCAGAAACCACAGTCGTAGTTACCGATGGCAACTCTTGTTGTCGCAGTTGCAAGAACTATCAAAGAACAAACCTTGACCGCCACTAACCACCTCCAACAGCCCACTACCAGCCGCTGGAAACTCTTATCGCACTGAAGATGTTGTTTTTCGGCTACCTGCCTTGGTCTCTAACAACAGGGATGGCAAACTCTTTCGCTGGACTTGCTCATTGCTATTCCATTCTATTGACTTCCATTTTCGTGTAGCAAGCTTCAATCCGCGAGCCTCTACTTGATTAAAGCCTCACTTTCACCCAAATATCACGCCTGTTACCTATACCTCCTTGTAATATATATATATATATATATATATTCACACATACCCAAGAGAGAATGAGAAGGAGACGACTGTCAGCGCACTTAATACACATATAATATATCTCATATATTGTATATTCGAGTAAGCTAGACGGACAGGAGAAACAAAGAAGAATAAGAGACTGCTAAGCGCTCATATAACATCAACCTCAATTTGTTGCCTACATCAGGCTACAATTATCTTACCCGACGTGGGCTAGTAGGGGTGGGGGGCGCCATTGGGTCTCACCCCCCATGGGTCCCACACACCTCCTAGGGTTGTAATTCAAGCCAAGCCGAGCCGAGCTCAGCTCGATAAATCTAACCTCATGCTCAAGCTCGAGCTTTAGTCGAACCTGGAAGTTAAACTCGAGCTCAAGCTCAATTAACATAGTCCGAGCTCATGCCCAAGCTAGGTCGATGGCGAGAACGAAGGATGTGGTGGTCGGCGACGAGGAGAAATGCAAGAAATGTGAGAAATATAAGGCTGGCTTCAGTGGGGATGGGTTTCAGTGGTGAGCAACAACAAAGATATGCAGCGGTCGATCTTCACAACTTGTATTATTCCTCTCAAGGAGAAGCAAGGCGACGACAAGAGAAAGGTGGCAAAGGGAAGAGGGCTAGAAAAGAAAAGCAATAGACAACCAAGGAAGGAAAGAAGAGAGAGAGAAAGGAAGAGAAAAAGTAGGTTTCTTGGACAGAGAGAGAGAAATAGAGAGGGGAAAGAAAAGTAGGGGAAATACATATATATATATAGAGTGCTGATATATATATATGTATGTTAAATAATATATTTATAAAATATATATCTAATATATAATTTAATAAATGATATAATAATAATATGTATGTATCTGTATGTATGTCAAATAATATATTTATAAAATATATATCTAAAATACATATTAAGGTATCAAGACCGGCCCAATAGTGAAGCCATATATGCAGTGGCATAAGATCCCCAAAATTGGAAGACCCCTAATTTTAAAAATTTGTAATATATATATATATATATATAAATATATATTATTTTTTAATAATAAATATTTTATTAAAAAATTAAATAAAAAATATTATAAATCAAAAGAGTCGATTCATTTCCGAATGTATATATTATTTATAGAATATTATTGACAATTCCAGTTTTAGTAGCTTATGTAAAAATAAAATTTTCAAAATTAAAGTTGATAAAATCATATTTGAGCTCAACTATATCGCAGAAAAGATTGAATGGATTAGCTATATTATCTATTGAACATGATTTATTAGATAAACTTGATTATGGGGATTTAATAAACAATTTTGTATCTCAAAAGGCAAGAAAATTTGATTTTACAATTTTACATTAACGTTGTTAATTAATAAAAAAATCATTAAATTATAATGATGAACATAAATATAATTACCCCGACACTCTTTGATCTATTATAAAACCCACACTTCTTTTCCTTGATCATCCTTCTGAGTGTGAGTTCTCCTGAAAATCTCAAATTCATTGGGCTTGCGGTTTAATTCTTTTGCATTTATGACAAATGTATAAAGTAAATAAAATAAAACATAAACCACTATATAAGTTTATAAAATTTACATTTAAGTAGAAATACTAATTACCATCCTCATTTGGCTCTTGGTGAAAGGAATTGATCCATCTAAGTGGATTGACCCACCAGTCTCAGAGGCGCGATTCTTTTTATTTTGTTCTGCTTGTTTCTTGTACTTGTCTTCCTCCCACTTTGTGCGCAATGTCTGTCGCATAATCAGATCCATCCACTCACCCTTACCAATACCTTCTTTAATTTTGTTCAAATTATTCCTAAAACTTCTCCGACCAGACTTATTCCAAATGATCCATATACGATCACTCTCCTCAGGTTGCAACTTAAACTCCTTCTATAAGAAGTTAAAAATGAATATTTATGTATAAAATTTTAAATTGAAACTTTTTATAATTAAAATTTTCAATAATACTAACACTAAATTCTTCCAACCACATCTGTTGTGTTATTTCTAACACGTTATCCCAATGAAGCCAAGTTTCAGTGTACCGTCTCTTCCAAATCTTTGATTGTACAATTAGTGGGCCAACATTAAGGAAAAAACTGTAAAACCAATATTTATCAAGTAAAAACATGCATTTTTGTATATAACAATTGCAAACAATCAATTAAAAATAATATATAAGATACTCATTGATCACAGTTCTGATTGTAGGATAACTCTACTCGATAATCAACTCGATCGATATCAACTGGTTTAGATGGAGTCGGCTGCAAGATTCTACGTGGGAGAAGAGGACGAAGGATGTACATGGGGTGTCAGTATAAATGAGTATGGGTAGGAACCTCCTAGGGGATGAAAAGTTGACTTAAGAAAAGGGACAGATTGTGGTACAATCTCGGGTGGGTGGAATATGGGTAGTACTATAGTATAACCCATAGGATAGTATGTTTTGAAACCTATCTCTCTGTCAGCAGAGATCCGAGATGCTTTTTTCTTTGCATTTTTAATATTTATCTAAAAGCTTCTCAAAAAAAATTTTAATGCATTCTCCATGGCTTGCAAAATTCAAATTCAAATTTAAAGCAGAGATCATTATTATGTGTTAGTGGGGAATAGATTATGTCTTCCACTCATTGCTGTCTCTTAGTGCATATCTAGCTGGAAAGGCTGTATGTTTCGAAACATGAAGAGTATGTTTCAAAACCTAAGTGTAAAATTGTGATGTTTTGAAACACATATGCTATGTTTCGAAACCTACTTTTTTGTCATGTCTCTAACGCCTATAAACGACTAGATTTCTATCTCTTGATATAAAAGCAGGTGTTTGAAGACAAGAAAAGACACAACAAGTGAGCACACACTAGAGACACATACACAAGCACAAGTGGTGATCAGATAATTCATTCAAGCTCTAAAAGAATATCTATCTACATCTTAAGCTTGTGCATTACAAGTGTGAAAGGAGAAGCAAGTGCAAACAAGGAGTCTCATCTCTTTAGCTTTCCTCACCTCAAGTTAAGAGGTTTGTGCAGCCATTTGGTAAGGCATTTTATTGCTATACATTCTATTGGGCTGTAAAGATAAACTTTAATTATCTTGTTAATGTTATAAGGTTTGAGTTTAGCCTAAAACTCATTGTAGTGTAAAGGTTTGAGTTAAGCCCGTAAAAACTCACTTGGTGCTAGGTTTGAGTTGAGCCTGTAAAAACTCACTTTGTAAGGTTTTAGGATGAACCGTGGTAAAACCCTTGTTGTGGTGATCACTAGTAAAAAGTGATTGGGATTGAAAAATCCTTCAAGTGGATAAGCTTGAAGGTAGTGGAGTAGGCGGGCATTGAACCACTATATATCTTGTGTGCAAGTATTCTTTAGCTTTCATGTATCATTATTGTTTATTGCACATGCTTGCATAAGTTTTGTTATCAAAGACCAAAATAGTTTTCTTGAGAACAAGTTTATACATATACATAGAAAACATATCTTTGATATACAAACATCTTTAGTATACTCTTAATTACATAAATCATCTTTTCCAAATATTGTTATTTTGAACTACAAGGAAAAAGATTTCGGATCAAGCAAAACAATGAAGTAGATTTCAAAACATACATTTCATATTTCGAAACTTGTAAAACAGTGAGGTATATTTCGAAACCTACTTAACAGAAAGTCTTATTTTGAAACATATATCATATATTTTGAAACATAGTGTTTCGCCATCAATCAAAGTTTTAAATTATCGAAAATTTACTGAAATCCCAATTCACCCCCCCCTCTTTTAGGATATATTTGCCATCATTAGGAACCAACAATGTCCCTATAGAATCGACGTCTACCTCTACCCCTACCCTTACTTGGTTCGAGAGATGAATGTCCTGACATTTGTTTTGAGAATTACATGAAAACTTAAAAAATGTTAAAACGTACAAGGTCACAGATAAGTGAATTCACATATTTAAAAATAAATCAACCTTCTTTCACATATTCATTCATGATTTCATCATCATTATCTATGTCATCAGAAAATAACTCTTCCTCGTCATCTTCTGATATAGATTCTTCCTCTGCATCATTGTTTTCTTCTTGTTGAACAACATTTGAGACATTTATTTCCTCGACTATCCTATCTAAATCTTGTAAAGTATCTCTAAGCTCATCATTTTGATCAATTTGAGGCAGTTATGGTATCTCATTCTCCTAGAAAGGTTCTTCCATGTTAGATTCGGGAGTATTTATTGTAGCTCGTGCCTTTGTTTTAATAACAACCATCCAATCATGTTTATCACAGCAAGTGTCGGGGTACGACGCATAATACACTCGTTCAGCTTGTTGGGCAAATATGAAATGATCATATTTCGTATACTTTCTTAACGATCAAACCTCCACAATAATATACTTATCTTGGATTTTGGTTCCCCGAGGACTTGGATCGTACCATTCACAATTGAATAGAACTACCCTTTTGATTGGTAGGCCTGCATATTCCAATTCAATAATGTTTATAATTTTTTCGTAATAATAACTCTCAGAATCCCAACCTCTATTCCAGACACGCAAACACCAAAATTTTCGATAGATCTACTATTACTTCATTCGACGGTATGAAATTTATATCCGTTCATGAAATACATTGGCCAATACTGCATGTTTAGAGTCGGTCCCCATCCTATGTTCTAAATTAATGGATTAGTAACAAGTACTTGAATTAACCTAAGAAAACGTTTGAATCACTTAATGTATAACTAAAATTCAATTTAGAAATAACCTATTATAAAGTAACATACTTGAAGATGGAATCACGTAGGAAAATGTTCCTCAATTTTTCTATCTATTTCTATGTCTATGATATTTGAAGATAGCTGACGCAATATGTTAGTGTACATGCTGAAAAATTAAAGTGATGTATCAATCAAATAATATGAACCAAGTATGAACTTATAAATATAATCATTTTAATTTTAATTCTTACTCGATATAAGGTTCGACTTTTGGAGTATGCAACAAGACATATAATTTGGCGGCTTTAAACTCTTTTCCATCTATCCATCTGATTTTCATTGGACCAGTAGCACAGCCTAGATAATTGAAGAAAAAAATTTGTAGATATGAATTATCTCCCCCATCATCATTTTGAGGGACTCTCGTCCTTCTTGATGGAACATTTGGTACAAAATAATATGAACTAAATGTAGATATCTCCTCAGTTAAATATGCCACATATAGATCCTTCTACATGAGCTTTATTGCGGACCTTCTTCTTTAAAGTTTTGAGGAATCTAAATCATTGGAAGATCTCCTCAATATAGGAAAAAAATTTAAAAATAAACAGTTGAAATTATGTCAGACGTACCTTTCAAAGGGATACATTCATTTGAATTGTGTTGGTCCCCCCCACCTTTGCTTTGTAAACTAAGTGTATTGGTAAATACTCCATTAGGTTAAACAATCTCAAATGAAATACACGCTCTAATTTGCATAAAATTATGTGTATGTTTTGTTCCATGACATATAGGTGTTCAATCCTCAATACTATTAAGAAAATGTCTTTGAAAAACTGGCTTAACTCAGTAACCAGATTCCAAATTCAATCTGGTAATGATGCAAATGATGTTGGAAGTAATCACTCTATGAGAACATGACAATCATGGTTTTTCAACCCAAATAACTTTGCGTTTCTCATATCAACGCATTTACTCAATCTGGAAGCATATCTATCAGGGAGTTTAAGTTCTTTTATCCACGTCAAAACACTTAACTTCTGCTCTCTTGTGAACGTGTATTGGGTCTTAGGTTTCCAATACTTACTCTCGCCACGGTCTATTAGTTTAAGCTCTTTCTGCCTACAATATTCTTTAAGGTTCATTATATCCTTCGTATTATCTTTACTCTTACCCTTAAAATCTATTATTGTATTGAAAAAATTGTCAAAAATATTTTTTTCAATTTGCATGATATTTAAGTTGTGTCAGATTATATTATATTTTCAGTATGGTAATTCCCAAAAAATGTTCTATTTGGTCCAATTATACTCCATACCATTCCTAGGCATTGCAAAGTCCTATAGCTCTAGGATAGATGGAAAATTACAGACCCTTTGAAAAACGTTATCTCCAGTTAACCGTGTTGGTGGAGAAGAATTCTCAACTCTGTTTTTTCAAAATACACTTGTATTTCTCCAAAAGGGGTGATCCATTACCTGTGACAGTTAAAAATGACATCTTTCCAACATACTTGAGGTTTAAAGTTTTAGTTTTTTTCATATAATACGGACATGCTAATCTACTAGATATTCATCCAACCAGATAACATTCCATATGCGGGAAAATCATTAATGGTCCACAATAGAGTAGCCTTCATCAAAGAATTATTCTCTGTTAATATATCATAAGTCATAACTCCTTCATACCACAACAATTTTAGTTCATCAATTAGAGGCTATAAGAAAGCATCTATCTTGTTTTTCAAATTTGATGGACCTGAAATAATAACAGTCAGAAAAATGAATTCTCTTTTCAAACACAATCCAAGAGGCAAATTATATGGGATCACAATGACTGGCCAACAAGAATACGAGTTACTCGATTTACCACACAGAGTAAACCCATCTGCAGAAAGACCAAGCCTCACATTTCTAGGATCGGCGGAGAAGTTAGGATATTTCTGATCAAAATGACAGGGAAACTTGGAAGCATATATTCTCTATAGTCTTGGTATGAGAGGCAAATACCACTTTTTTTCATAAGGAATTTGTTTAAATTTTTCCTTCCCACTTTTTACAGGTTTGAAATGAGGATAACCGTAAAACTTACAACTCATCTCGAATTTGTCATCCTTATAATACAACATACACCCATTTGAACAACAATCAATCTTCTTACAACCGAACCCAAGCTAGGAAACCAACTTCTTGGTATGATAAAAGTCAATGGACACACGATTATCAGTTGGCATTCTTTGATGCATAAACTGTATGATTTCATTATAACCACATTCGGGAATATTGTAATCAGACTTAATAATCAGCATCCTAATTGCAACAGAAAGTTTACTTTCTACTTCGTAGTTCAAATACAATGGAGCTTGTGCAGCAGACAAGATGTCGTAAAATACTTGTGCATTTTCATACAGTGTTTCATCTACATTGTAAGTCTGATAACCACTTACACTACCAGTACCTTGCATTATATATGGAGCATTCGATGGTCCAACCGCATCCATTACCATCTGTTCATACGAATTGAACTAATCCCTAAAATTGTCTACCCTATAATATTCATTTTTAAAAACTGATGGAGGCACTACGAGCACTTCTTCACCATCATGCGTCCAGTAATAATAACCCTTCATGAATCCATATTTGCAAATATCTCTTTTCACCTCATTGACTAATTTGAACCTCAGACACTCGCATTTTATACAATGGCACTTTAACTTTTCTTCTAATCTTATAAAACTTTCTTGGGTAGGCACAAATTAAATAAACTCATTGACACCCTCATAAATTCTCTAGTAATTCCACCTCTTCTTGAATTACACCTATTATCAATCACTTACGATGCGAAGGGATTTTCATTTTAAATTCAATAATATATATAACCAAAAAATCTATCCTAAAAATCCACAAAGTCATCTTTCAGTACTACAGACCAACGTAATTTTTAATTGCACTTTCAGACATACACTACTTCATATTTTTTACCATGTAACAAAAAATTTTAACCAAATAATAACATTATATTTTTAGTTCTAATTGTAAAATTGTATTTAATAAATAACTAATTCGACAACAATATTATCGACATTCAACTGTTATATATTATTCAACGTGTTGTTTATCGTTAAACCAATCATTTTTTACACCAAACAACCCAGTCAACCTTGTTTTAAGATTTTAAAAAATATAAACATTATCATAAAATACGTTAGAAAACTTGAGATAAATTTTTAAATAAGCTCGTGCATTTGTAAATGTGACTCATACACTTACAATTTGTAATATTTCTTAAAATTTTTAATTTCTAATTTAACAAAAAATTAAGTTAAAAAATTAAAAAATATGCTTAACAACTAAATTAGACCACAAGTTTTTATTTATTTCAATTATGTATTATTGTCTAATTTTATTAAGATTTGTCTTAATTAAATCTAGAGTCAAAATATCTTGTTTAATAATCAATTTTTTTTATTTGTAGCTACAAGGATATTTAGCAGCCATGTTATTACTTATTAATTAATATTAATATTAATAGCATCATAAATTTATAATTGAAACTAAATTAAAAATTAAAGTTTTATTCAAATTTTAAATTTAATCCCCACCCCCCAATTAAACCCTCCCCCCTTAAATCTATGAACCAATCCCCCGCCCAATTAAACCCTCCCCCTTAAATCTCGAACCCACCCATTCATTATTAAAAAATTAGAAAACATATATTTATTATCTTAATTAAATTTAAAATCAAAATATCTCATTTAATAGTAAAAAAAATTTATTTGTGCCTACAAAATTATTTAACTGCCAAAATATTAATTATTAATTAATATTAATAACATCATAAATTTATTATTAAACCCTCCTCCCTGACCGAACAACACCACCCCTCCTCCCCCAAATTAAATCTGTGGACCAACCTCAAATTAAATCAATGAACAAACAACACCCCCCCCCCCCCCCCCCCCAACTCCGGCCCTATTCCTACGCGCCTCTTTTTTATTAAATTTTTTTTATTTAAATCACATAATACAGAATATATAATAATATATATAAAAAATATACAATTATATAAATATAAAATAAACAATAATATACATGCAATAAATATGAATAACAGAAATATTAAGATTAACAGTTAATCATTGAACAGATATATTAATCAAGTAATAAATAATTATTATAACGTAACAATTAACCAAATAATATCTATTACCTAAGAAAAAATTCAATATTGTATTTTAAAGCTAAAATGATTAACATCTAAAAATATAATGTATAAAAAAATAATAAATACCTTAAATTCTTGGTGATGTTCGTATCTTTTGGATGAAGACTAAATTGTAACAAAAAAAAAAAATCACTTTCATGATTTCAGTGAGAGTGAGATAGAGAGAAAAGGAGTATAGAAGATAGGAGGAGAGGGAGTTTGATAAGAAGAGAGGCAGTGCAGAGGAACGGAGGGGAGGGCATTTAAGTAGAAGGAAATGGGAGGAATCCCAAATTTAAAAAAGATGGGGATTCTAAATTTGCGGGAGGGGGGAAAGTGTCTAGAGGGGGGATGTTATGAAAATTTCAGGGGTGGTAAGGGTACTGCCAAATGTCAGAGAGGGGGGTGTTATGAAAATGTCAAGGGTGGGTGAGGGTTCTGCCAAATGTCAAGAGGGAGGCGTAGTGTGGAGGCATTGTTTATTTCAGCAACAAGTATTTGCCCGTCAGTGATAGGGATCTACCCGTCGTTGATTCGATTAGGGGTTCCCACACAAACAACCAAGCAATAAAACTGCGACTTCCAAAAATTTCTCCAAATACTTCAATAAAAGGATAAGTAATTTTCACTAAATAAATATCATAATTATCCAATAAAAGAAGGCTTTTTTCCTTTTTTGTGTATCTAGGTATCATTTTTATTGGGACAAAAGTGTCATATTTCAAAGTTATTACGTCAAACTTGTAATTTTTCAAAGTTATTGGGCTAAATCATAATTTTATGGAACTTGAGCACTTCAGGCGAAGAGGCCAAAGTGAAAGAAGGAAAGAGTTGGGGGATTGAATTGCAATAAGCAGTGTGAAATAGACATCTAGGAGGTAAGGCGAGGGCATAATGGCCTGACTAGGTTGTCCAGCGAAAAGAAATGGCTTGCTCGGCCAAGGAACTGTCAAAAAAATGTTATAAATAGTCGATTTATGGCCGAGGTAATCTAATTTTCAATTGAAAATCCGAGCATCTGGATAGAAATTGGGGGAAATTGATAGAAGATTTTTTTTTTCTGCAAGTGAGGGATAACATTTTTTGATAGCTTGAGGGATTTTGGAGTTGGTTTGTAGTGGTTTTGAGACTAGTCATAATATAGGGTATCTCCGGCGCCGAAGATTTATCGGCCAAATCGAGTGTGCTTCGGTTGTCTTCTCGAGCAACAATTTATTCCATTGTGTTCTAAAGGATGAATCAACCAATAAAGACCAAGAAAAACAAGCAATCAAAGCACAACCAATGGCTGGTCTAATACCCTTGATGAGTCATGATAAAATTGTCAATTAAGAGAATAATGGTATATCAAAATTTCCATAATTGCCCTTGAATCAAAGAGAAGGCACATAATATATAGGATGCCTTAAGAAAGGCAAAACGGTAATTTGGAGTCCCGTCCCATAAAAGGTAAATTGTTTTTGTTGAGAAAATATTTATATATTAGAGAATTGATTTTGGGAGAAATTAATTATTGTTTAAATGCATGGGAAAATAAATGAAAAATGTGGAATTAAAATGGAAGCCAAGTAAGGTAGATTGGTGACACTTGGCAAGATCTCATGGAAGGGATTTAATTAGATATAGGAATAAGAAATTAGTTGGATTAAGTGTAAGTGGGACACTTGGCATGATCTTGTGAAACAAGAGTGAGATTAAAGTAAGTCAAAAAGAAAAGGGAAATAACCTCTCAAGCATTAAGTGAGAGTCATCATTAAAGTAATTAAAGAAAATGAAAAAGGAAATTAGAAATTAGTCAATCTTGAAATTAGTCAATATTTCTTAATTTTGAAAAGTGGGAATTATGGGAATTGGAGCTTTGATCCAATGGTTGAGGATTTAGCTTGGAAAGGATCAAGATCTAATGGCTACAATTGATTCTTGAAAGTGGCATGATTACTAAATTTGCAAATAAATAAATATCTAATAATCCTAACAAAGGAAAGGATGATGGAGATTTAGTCTCTAGTTTATTATCAAGGGTTGAGATTTAAAGAGGCTAGATAACAAGGATTGTGTTTTTCTAGAGAGTAGAGATTAGTTCTTTCTAAATCAAAGGCTAGGATTAAGTTTATCAAAAGCACAAGGATTGTGCTAGTTTCAAGAGTTAGGATTTGTTCTTCAAAAGATTGATCAAGGGCTAGAAATTAGTATTGAACTTGTGAGATGTCAAGACATTATATATAAAGGAAGAGAAATTTCTAAGATGAGGTTTTGCCTGGTAGAAGAAATTAGAGATCAAGGAGAGTTCTCTTCTGAGCTTCCAAATGAGAGAAAGGTAAGTCTTGATTTAAATCTCTTTTAGAAAGTAAGTAAGTCTTCATTCTCCTTTCATTTCTCTAGTCTTCAAGATCATTAATGCTTTAAGAATTCTTTTCTTAAGGTGGTTGAAAGCCAAAGAGAGAGTCTTGGCAAGTGAGGGCTTAAAGTTTCAAGGAAAAAAAGGTAAGGGATGACCCCTACTGGTGGGGTTTGCTTGCATTTGTAATTGTTTGTATGAGTTGCATGTAATGTTCATATTTGCATGATTTGTGTTCTAGTATACCTATGGCCATATGGGGGACTAGTGATGTGGGAGGGGTTGGTTGGTGCCTTAACCTATGTGGTTATGAGGGCATGGAAGACTACCCATTATATGCATTGCATTTGCATTACATATTTATTTCTCATGTTACATTTACTTTTGCATAGCACCTTTACTAAGCATTGGCTCATAAGCTCCTTTGACCTCTATGTAGGTGGGGAATCTTCTAAAGGAAAAGGAATTTTGGAAGGTTGAAGGTAATGAAGCAAGAAGAATGTATATGTTGGTGTATGGTTTGTGTATAATGTATTTATTTTG
This sequence comes from Diospyros lotus, assembly GCF_014633365.1. NCBI lineage: Eukaryota > Viridiplantae > Streptophyta > Magnoliopsida > Ericales > Ebenaceae > Diospyros > Diospyros lotus. The sequence continues at coordinate 28,338,329 of NC_068339.1, read as the reverse complement.
TTAAATATGTATGAATGCTTAATGTGGATGAATAGTGGCAAACTTGGATGTTTTAGAAGGTATTTAATGTATTTAAGCATTTTGGAAAGTTTGAGTTAAAAAAATATATATATATATTTTTTTTTAAAAAAAAAAAAACAAAATTTGGAGGCAGTGTGCTGGGCACCAGGGAGCGCATGGCAGCCAGCCAGCGCACTCACGGCCAGGTCGTGCCCGCACGCTGGGCGCGGTTGGCTGTCGCTGCCCGCCCCCCTGTTGCTGTTGATATTTTTTTATTATTTTATTTTCATTTTCTATTTATTTAATTATTTATGATATTATGGGAATTTCTGAAATAAAGTATGTTTAAATAATTAAATAAATGAGTATTTAAGCCTTCAAATTAATTATTAAATTAATATAAATTTTGAGGCAATTGTGGAAAAATTCCTATATTTTGGAAAATAAATAATGGAGTATTTTCCTTAAATTTTGAGAAATGGATGAGGATGCTTGATGTTTGTATTTCAAAAATTTATTTCCTAAGGGTTGAAAATTTGAGGTATTTTGAAATAATTAAAAAGAATAATCTTTGGAGATTTGATAAGGAAAATTTTATTAAATTTTTCCAAAGAAATATTAATCCAAATATTTTCTAAAGGATTTGGAAGTGAGAAAATGGATTAATAGTTGGGGCAAAGAAAAATTATTTTCTTATAATTAATAGTTGCCATAATTTATATGAAGCAAGTGAGTTAGTTTATTTTGTCAAATCATGGGAAGTCATCCTTAGCTCTTTATTAAGAGCTTGAGAAGGGGTGACACTTTGCGAGGTTTCGGGTTTTATTTTCGCGAGGTCGTTTCGGTATTTCCCAGATCCTTGAGTGGAGCAAAGAAAGGGCAAGGTCTAGTTCTCACCTAAGTCGTTTCTCATTGAAACGTAGCTGTCTCTTTATCTTTGCCCTAGCGTGTGAATAGTAAGTTAATTATTCACGAATAATACCCGTAAGTGGGAGCGGGGGGTTACAACCGGCGGCTAGAATAATTCGGAGAAGACAATTGAATTCGAGCGCGTGGTGGGGGTGCGTGCTAGTCGTGCAACTTGAGGAAAAATAGGAAAACAATATGCAAAAGGGCATAATATATAAAAGAACAGGAAAAAGTATGAAATATTAATGAATATAATTTTTTTTATTTTCCTTGAATTTTGGTCATGAAAGATATCAGGGCATGAGCCTTGGCAATTATTATATTGTATTGCTCATAATATTGTGGGCATATTGATATTTATGTCATCCATGTTAACCATGGTGAGATGGGATGTTCCCCTAACTAGTAGTGAGACCTACATTTCCCCAAGTAAGTTTTGCCAGAATTATCGTAGAAGTATCTCGTGCCATGTGTGTTTAAAGACTGACTATCGAGGGTTCTGTGTTTGGGCTACAATGCTACCGAAAGCTGCTCTAGTGTCTTAGTTGATTTATGTCCATGCATCATACAATTATGAATTTTTTTTTAAACCCTTATTGAGAAGATTTTAATCTTATAATTTGGACGTTGTCCATAAAATATTCAACATTGCACCTACGTCGAGCATTAGAAAAGTAAAGGAGGTTGTCGATACATGAATTCAATTGCATTTATATCCTACACTCATAACAGGAAGAGTCATGGGATTTCTCCATGGATGGTGTTTGTTAACTAAGATATAGGGAGAAAAAGCCTAAATTATGGAAATCATTCCGGAGTTTGTCTTTTCTAATTAATGTCAGTTAATACATTTTTAAATTACCATATGATTAGGCAATTTTTAAAATTTAAATGACATTATTCCTGTCACTAATTTTAAAATATTCTCTCTCTATACATATGTTATTATCTAATTCAATTTCATTTCATCAATTTTTTTAAATGATTTGCTTCAAATTTATATTTTATTATATATAATGAAAATATGTTTGGGTAATTTTTAATTATTTAGGTGAAATTATTGCAATTCCACCAATAATTATTTATATTTTTGGAGTTTTGTTAGAATTTATGTTTGAACATAGATTTAGCAACAAAAAAAAAAAAATACTATTTATATGCCCTATTACCAAATTTATCTATTGACAATTCACGTTATTCATAAAATATTTTTTTAATCATAAATTTGTTATTGAAGTTAACATATAGTTTTAAATGAATTTGGTAATAGGGATTATTTTGTTAAAAAAAAACCTTATCTTTGTGCTTATCACATGCATTTCACAAACACATGAAAAGAAAAAGTATAATTATTAATTAATTATAAAAAATTTGACAAACAATCTAATAAAAATCTCAGAATACTTTTCCATATCTTCGTCTGAAATGCTTTCCAACCTTATATTCATAATCCCTTATATTGCTCATTTTAACAAACGCTACCTTGGGAAAAAAGTGTCGGTGGAAGGCTTGTATGTTGTCGCTAGGTAAGCTTCAAGTTAATGAAATTAAGGAAAAATCGTGTGACAACTGCGGGATTACCAGAAGTACAGGCAAAAATGAGTAATTGTTTGATATTTAATCATACACTTGTTGATGTTGTTCATATTTCATATGTTATCTCCCAAAATTAAATGTTATTTGGAATGTCACGACATGATGATGACTTATAATGAGCATTGTTTCAATTTTTCATCGAGATATGCTATAGGTTACCAAATTTATCTTTTTAAAATTGTTCATTTACAATCCTCAATGTCCCGCTCAATGTTATCCCTAAGAGACCCCAATCTCTCGTCTAATGTTATCCCTCCACTCTCTCTCTCTCTCTCTCTCTCACCTCCTCTGATGACCCATATACCCATCTCCCGCTAGCCACCCGCAGTCCCTCACACGACTGTTATCCCTCTAGGCTATCCCTATGACAGCTCGTGTTTGTCTTTCTCGATCATGCCCTCCACCAATGTCACCCTCACTCGCCATCTGTGTCTCTATTTTTTGCAAAAGCCCTATCGGCTCTCCCTCTGACAATAGTGTATGTCTCCGACAGGCTACGGTGGACGCTTTCAGTTAATATAACAGCTCTTTAACAGCGTCAACGGTGACAGTCGTCCCATATGGTGTACTTCAAAAGTATTTGGATAAGCCTTGCTTCAGCAAATGGGCTTACAATATAGATATGGCATCTCATCCTTTAAGGTCATTTGTTGTATCAAGGCTTCTCTAACCCTGTGGGAGGTTTGTGAAGAATTTTAGTACTATTCTTGCTCCATTAATTGAATGCATCAAAAAATGTGGTGAATTTAGGTGGAATGAGGCTACCCAAAGAAGTTTTGAGTTGATCAAGGAGAAATTATGCTCCGTTTCTATTTTAGCTTTCCCTGATTTTTTGAAAACATTTGAAGTGGAGTGTGATGCTTCGGGAGTTGGAATTGGGGTTATTTTTATGAAAGATAGGCGTCCCATAGCCTATTTTAGTGAAAAGTTAAATGGAGGAAGTTTAAATTATTCCATATATGATAAGGAGTTCTATGCATTGATTAGAGCATTAAAGGCTTTGTAGCATTACTTACTACCCAAAGAATTTGTCATTCACACGAACCATGAATCTTTGAAGCACTTAAAGGGGCAAAACAAGTTTAATCAAAGGCATACCAAATGGGTGGAGTTCTTAGAAGCCTTTCCCTATGTCATCAAGTACAAAAAGGGAAATTCAAATGTAGTGGAAGATGCATTATCATGGAGGTATTCTCTAATCACCATGGTGAATGCTAAACTACTAGGGTTTGAATTGATTAAAAATCAGTATGTGGATGATTCAACCTTTGCTTCTACTTACTTGGCTTGTGAGAAATGGGTTGTTAATGGTTACTATAGGCATGAACGGTACTTGTTTAGATCTGGGAGACTTTGTATTCCTAATGGGTCTATAAGGGAACTCTTGGTGAGGAAAGCACATGGGGGAGGTTTAGTTGGTCATTTCGGTGAGAAGAAGACTTTGGAACTGGTTAAAGAACACTTCTATTGGCCGAGAATGATTAGGATGTGCATTGAGTGCTAGAAAGGTGTGTAGCTTGTAAGAAGGCAAGAAACAAGGAAGTTGCTCATGGGTTATACATGCCATTTCCTATTCCGGATCAACCTTGGGTTGATATGAGCATGGATTTTGTGCTTGGACTGCCAAGAACACAAAGAGGAAATGATTCAATCATGGTGGCCGTTGATAGGTTCTCAAAGATGTCTCACTTTTTGTCTTGTCACAAAACTGATGATGCTTCTCATGTAATGAACTTATTCTTTCAAGACATTGTAAGATTGCATGGAATACAAAGGAATATAGTGTCTGATCAGGACACAAAATTCTTGAGTTACTTTTGGAAGACATTCTGGAATAAGCTTGACACAAGGTTGCTCTTTAGTACACTTTCTTCTTTACTTAGAGCTGTTATTAATAAAAATTTGAAGAATTGAGATGAGTGCTTGGCTTTTGTTGAGTTTGCATATAATAGGAGTGTGCAAAATGCAACCAAATATTCTCAATTCGAAGTGGTTTATGGATTTAATCCCATTACACCACTTGATTTAACACTACTTTCGCTTAATGAGCGAACGTGTTTGGATGGAGAAAGGAAGGCTGACTTGATCAAGAAGTTGCATGAAAGTGTGAAACAACAAGTAGAGAATAAACGAAAGGCAACCTATGAGAAGGTAGCAAATAAAGGAAGAGAGCAAGTTCCATTTGCTCCAGGTGATCTTGTGCGGATTCATCTTCGAAAAAAATGATTTCCAAGCAAACGGAGGTCCAAACTTATGCCACGAGCAAATGGTCCTTTCAAATTATTAGAAAAGGTGAATGACAATGCATACAAAATTGACTTACCAGATGATTATCAAGTATCAATTACATTCAATGTAAGGGATTTAACACCGTATTTGGAGGAAACCAAAGAGTTGATTTGAGGGCAAATCCTATTCATTAATTAAAATGTGTTGCAGTTGTGGAATTTTTGTGTTTGGTTTGGTTGGGTAGAATTAAAGATTTATTCTTTATTTTGTGTTGTCTTGAGGTTCATTATTGATGAGAAAAGACTACATTCCTAATTTGTTCTCTGGTTCCAAACTAGGGTTTAGCTTCCGACTTCATTTATAATCAACTGATATGCATGATTTATGTTAATCTATGTAAAATTAAAAGAACTCACTAGAACTAGAATACATTTAATTGAAAGAAAAGAACTCACTAGAATTAGAAATTAGGGTTTTCTCTTCTGCTTCTGTTTTCTTTTTTGGTTCTCTTTCTCTCTCTCTAGGTTATCATAACAAAATACATTTAATTAACAACACTATTTAATTAAGTTATTAATAGTAGAATAATTTAATTAACAACAGTATTTTAATTAATAGCATCATCAATTTATAACAGCAGAATATCCTTGCACAGTTGCACAAAATAGACTAAATAGTATACCACTTATGAATATAGGTTTCTATGGATGCTAGTGGTGTATTATTTAAACCCCACTAAGGTTATCCTTCCAATGTCATTCAAATAATAGTAATGACAACATTAATATTATTTGAAAGAGACTAATTTTGATAATATTATTGTAATATAACAAGGAGTATAAGTGTTATTACACTGTTACTTCATTCGAAATGGTAGCCTCAATGTCCTCATCTTGCAATGTACGTAAAGTCATACTCCTATATGATATTTTTGTAATTGATCCTTGTTTTCATGTGTTGGGTTTCCTAATTTATGTACATAGATGCCCCTTCCAACTATAGTCTTTAGTCTTTAAAAATATTTAAATTAAATTAAAATTACAATTGTTAATTGTATTAATCTCATTTTAGATGGCAAGAGAATAAGACATGACTCACACCACAAATATCCCTAGTGTGGATGATAGTTCAAGGCCTACACCAATAGCACCAACCCAAGATAGCATACTAGAAAATGATAGAGGTACAACATCACTTGGGAAGGTAAAGAGAAAACTAATAAGAGCTAGGTCAGAGGTTTGGGTTCATTTTACCAAGTTTACAAATTCAGAGGGTGAGATTAAAGGGAGATGTAGCTATTGTTCTAAGGAGTTCCACTGTGATCCAAAAAAATGGGACCACAGCTTTAAGGAATCATATGGGAAATTGTAAAAAACACCCTCATGCTGTAGAATCTTGTCAAATGGAATTATATTTTCAATCAACTACAACAGGGGGTGAGAGAGAAGGGTGGTGATAATGTTGCTTCAGTGGTTAATTGGAAATTTGATCAAGTGCTCGCAAGAAAGGCTTTAGGTCATATGCTGATGGTAGATGAGCTACCTTTCAAATTTGTTGAGCGTGAGGGGTTTAGACACTTCATGAATGTTATTTGTCAAAAATTTTGGTTTCCTTCACGTTGGACTATGGCACGTGATTGTTTTGAGTTATTTAATGAAGAGAGGTTGAACATGATGAATGAGTTAAAAAATTCTTGTCAAAGAGTTTACTTAACCACTAACACTTAGACTTCAATTCAAAGGATGAATTATATGTGCTTGACAGCGCACTATATTGACAACACTTGGAGTTTGAAAAAAAAAAACTTAAACTTTTGTCCAATATCTAGTCATAAGGGTGATGCCATTGCTATGGCAATTGAGAAATGTCTCATAGGATAGGAACTTGATAGAGTTTTTACTTTGACAATGGATAATGCTAGTTCAAATGATGTTGTTGTGGCTAATTTCAAGAAAAAAAATGGCAAAATGAGATACTAGCATTATGAATGGGCAATATTTGCATATGAGGTGTGTGACTCACATTATAAATCTAGTTGTACAAAATGGGTTGAAAGACCTAAATGAATAGGTAACAAGAGTTAGGGATGCAATGAGATATGTTAGACAATCCCCAACAAGATTGAGAAAATTCAAACAATGTGCTGAAATGGAAAAAAATGAATATAAGGGCTTGTTATCGTTGGACGTTGCAACTAAATGGAACTCTACCTACTTGATGTTAGAGACTGCTCAAAATTTTGAGAGGGCGTTTGAGAGATTTGATGAAGAAGATCCTTGTTTTAAACTTGATCTTAGTACAAGTAATTGGAATACTGATTTGAACCAAGTTATTGCTATAGATGGGAGACCGAAGCCAAAGGATTGGAATAAGGTCAAACTTTTTGTAAAAGTGTTGAAACATTTTTATGAGCTAACTTTGCGAGTATCGGGTTCATCATATTTCACCTCCAACACTTTTTTTTTATGAGCTTGGTAAGATGCATTGTCTCTTACAAGGGTGGTTGGAGAGTAACAATTTTGAAATGGTGGAAATTGCGATAAAAATGAAAGAAAAGTTTGATAAATATTGTGGGGATCCTCACAAAACAAATCACTTAATTTATATTTTTGTGGTGCTTGATCCGAGGTACAAGTTATAATATATGGAATATGTACTGAAAGAGATGTATCAGGGTGAGAGAGGAGTTGGTATAGTTTTGTTATTAAAAAATTCCCTACATGCTTTATATGAGGAATATAAGAAAAAGTTGGGACCTCGTGGTGATGCTGGAGAGCCATCTGAAGTGTCTACTCCAACTATTGTGGTGGATGACGAGGATGACTTTGAAAATTTATTTTTTTCTCACTTCAAAAAACATAAATGTGGCGGTGGTAGTGGACCTAAATTTGTGCCTTCGAAATTGGATAAGTATTTTAGTGAAGTGTGTGTGTAACGCCCTACTTTCTCAGGCGCGATATAAATTAGGACAATTCCGGGACAATAAAATTTTTCTTTTCAAACTTAATTCTAAATCACATCATACCTCGAATCTGTCCAAAAATTCCCAATCATTTTTCTAGAAAGAGAATCATTATATACATCAAACACGGAAGCAAAGATCGAAACCTGATATCTTAACATTAATCATAAATAAATTCTTACATCTTCAACATTCCTCAAAACGTTCAGAATTTAAAGTAGCAGAACTTAAATACATGGCTACATAACATACATTTCATTCTTCATGCACTATGTTAAGTGTCTTATCATGCCTCATTTATCCTTGTATCAGCTACAATCTCCACCTGGAACGTTTGAATATTCCAGGGGCAAAGCCCAAGTTAGATAATGAATCATCTAAGTAAGGGTACATAATGTTATGTCATGTGTGTATGCAATGTATTTCATCGTAGGTGTCAACTGCACCCCTCATGCTACCTACCATTTTGCGGCCCCCTCTTTCAAAGCTGAGGTGTATGGGTGCACCCTTGGTAAAGTAGCGGTGCCAGTTCGTACTCCCTACGGCCTCAAATGCGAGTGATCAATAATATCAACGTGCATTCATACATTTCATAGTCATGTTATGTATGCAGTCTATGTGATAGATACATATCAGGGCATGTCAATAAGATGAAAACATTTTCGAGGAATATAAACCAAGCATTTTCCATAAAACTAACTTTAATTGGGGAGTACCACTTACCTTCTAGAGCTTATTGGGCTACCTCGATATTCGTGCCTTACCTAGTTCATCGCCTCGACTTGCGTGCCAAACTCAAAATTTAACAAGTCACTTCAACTTATTCCTCAAAGCATCCTAATCATCATAATTATTTGAATAAACATTAAAATCTATTTTTCCATAATTTCTGGTATTTTCTATAATTTTCTCTCTATTTCCTCCTATTTTTCCTCAATAATTCCAAATTAAATATTTCTAAAATATTTTCTCAAATATTTCTCTACGAAAATTCATAAAATAATATTCTTGAATTTCTGAAATTTTCTAGAGAATTTTACTCACCTTAACTTAGCATCTCTGGCTTCCTCGGTATCCATGCCCTAATCTCGAAATGCGTGCCCGAGCTGTTTTTCTCACCAAAATCTCCGGGATATCACCGAAACATAATTTCCTATTTTTTGAAATTTTCTAGGATTTTTCCCATCAATTTCCCCTTTTTTTTCTTCTTTTTTTCTTCATTTTCTTTCTTTTTTTCCTCTTTTTCTTTTTCTTTTTCTTTTTCCTTTTCCCTCCACTTCATCTTCTTCCTCCAGCTGCTCTCTCTCGCCTGCAACTCCCTCTCCTCTTTTCTTTCTTCTTCTTCTTCTTCTTCTTCTTCTTCCTCTTCCTTCTCTTCTCTTCCTCCCCTGCACCTGTGCGAACCAGCCTCCGCCTGCGCGCTGCCGCTGCCCATGAGCCGCCGCCGCCTTCGCCAACTCCCTCGGCCAACCTCGCCATCGCCGAACCCCGCAGCCTCCACCCGCATAGCCTCCGTATCGCGGCCAGCCTCCCTGCGTCGCGACGACCTGCTGGAGCCGCGGCCATGGCTGCCATGGCCGCGGCTTCTCTTCTTCTAGCTGCTTCCTGAGCTGCCTTAGGCACCAACGAACCCTGATGCAGCTGCTTCAAGTGTTGGCTGCCCTCCGCTTGCCGACCAGTCGTTTGAGAGCTTCAAGCTCGGGCTACCATGGCCGCGGCTTGCGGCCATGATTGCTGTTCGCCTCTTGCGGCTAGCTTCGGCCGCCTTCACTGCTTCCTTGCGCCTCCCCGAACCCTCTTCCATCTCTCTCGAGCTCGAGCTCGAGCTTCCTCTGCCTTTCTCTCGGCCGAATGCATCCTATTTATACACCCCCTGCCTTAGCCACCACTCCACTGTGTACATATATATATATATATATATTACTGTTATAAGCTTGCTCCCCATGCACTTCATTTAATCACAAATCTTGCTCTAATCCCTCAAATCTCGCTGACATTTTCTTCCAGATTGCAGCAAAATCTCGGCCAAGAGATGGCCTCACACGCACACGCGCACAGCCACTTATATCTATATAAACTATATATTACATCTAATATATATATAAATTATGCACTAACCCCAAATTTTATCTTAAATTCATTAGAATAATTATCTAATTACAATAATATCCTCAAACACTGAATTAATTGACATTACGATACCGAAAACACAAAATTAATAACTTGAAGCCTAGTTAAAAAGGACGATTTCGCCCCAGTGTCCTCACCGGTCTATCGATTAATCCCGAAACCACAGAAGGGTTATTCACTACGCAAAACTGGAGCCCCCCTTGGGTTCCGTTGATTTTTCGGGAGTCTCCTACGACAATTCGGTTTTATGGCCTAAATGACAGTTGTATTTTAGCTATACCAAAAACTGTTCCCGATCTGATTTCTTTCGATACCATAAATCTATCTCGATACGCTCGTCGAGACCATATAATTTTCCTTAGATAATTTCACTTCGAGGCATTCCCTCCCTACAGTCGATTCGATACTTGTAACCAATATTTCGGTATTCCAACTTATCGAAATTACGTGGCAACCTCCTACGAATATGGGGTATTACATTCTCCCCTCCTTACAAAAATTTCGTCCTCGAAATTTGCCACATATTCTAAACATCAAAGTTAGAACTCTTAGGCTGACCACATTTATCAATCCCTAGACAACCCACTTGTCAATCTCCCATTCTTTCGGATTTCTCTTTCAAAGCCACTAACCACATAACTTGGTCCTTGGCCATGAGTCTTAACCTGAACTCCTATCCAAGTCAGTACACATATCCTCGTAATGAGCCTGCAACTCTCATATCCACATCATCAATTTTTAATTTTCTTTTCACTAAGTCATCCAATCAATATCCTTAATCACGGCACTTTTCTAATTCAAATTTCCTACGATGTCATCTATCCTAAACTAATCAACCATGCTTTGATGATCTTCCAACCTTAGCACAAAAGTCCCTGATCTCGATACATCTTGACCTTTATCAAATTGATCCTCAAAGAAGTATCAAATTATTTCACGTACCCTTGGATCCTATCACGAATATACGTCATCACATATCTTGTCATCACTAAATTATTTCATAGGATTCCAAACTGCCACAACAAGTCAGTGGTTCTATCTCATCACCTTAGTTATTACATGTCCTCGAATGATTGATTTTTTTTTTTTTTTTGTCCTCAAAACTAGTTATGCCTCACCTTAGGTATCTTGAACTTAGTCATCTTTACTTGTGCTAATCTATCCGAGATTTCTATTGTTTCCTCATTCTTGTAGGTATTCATCACTCGATATAATCTCAAGTTCCTGCCAATTGACCACAATCATCTTCTAATCATGTGACTATTTCCTCAACAATTTAATAAATTCTATTTGTCTCCAAAACTTCCTTCCTTTAATATCGACCGAATTCTAACGTTGTCTTCCAAGTCTAGCAATACTAATATCTTTGCATCACTTGCTCCTTTCTTACTTGGTCACCTATTCATTCATATACCCATAACTCAAATAACTTCTCGCACTTTTCGAAGTGATCTTCAAATAACATTTTATATCATACGATTAATCATTTGATCCTCAAATTTGCTTGAATTTAATCCTCGAGTAATAACGTTTCATGCCAACTAACTTTAATCATGCTCGATCCTTAAGACACCATCCCATGCCAATTGATTATAATCATACTTTATCATAAATAAATCATCTAATTACTTTCCTCGTATCTGACCATCGGCTCCTTTGACTCCTAGTCAACCATAACACAAGTTCACTTGCCAACTCACAATCTCTAGATTTGCTCCCTGACTCTAATGTCTAATCGTCTTGACAATAGTGCTATCAACTTTATTCGTACTATTCTGGACTCTTAGTTCACACAATCTGTGACATCGTTATCATCTAATCAAAATCTCGGAACCATTTACCCTCAAGCATCACAATGAAGAGCGTCACACGTAACCTTAATATTACAAGGGTTTACTTTACTCCTTGATCGAGCATCAACCCTAGAAAATATCATAGTCTCTTGCAGCTAGTTAATAATTCATCAAGTTCGAGGTAAAGATATTGACTCTTAATTATCACCATTTTCAAATCCTGATAATTTATGTCCTCAATCAAGCTATTTATAGTCAAGTATTTAATAACCTTAAGCTATTATTGACAATTTCATCATTAAGAAATAATCCCAATAAATCTTCCGAGAGCACATTCTGATATTTCTCTCAATTCCTCAACTTTCTCATGGCTTCTCATTAACCGCAAGTGCCCGTACCACATATTGACAGGCTCCTTATTTTCATATCTTGCTTATATCACTTTAGTGATCGTCTAGCTACACATCTCCCGATTTGCCCATCAGGGTTATCTAGACTAACCGTTTAACCTAACAGGAGTTTTATTCTCCCAAAATTGAAAATTCTAGATCTCCAATAGATTTCGATCTATTACTAACATCCTGACACATCTGTCATTACCTGTCTCTCTCAAACACGCCAAATATTTTCAAGACATCAATCCGTAACCATCCCGCTAATTGGAGTGGGTAGGTACTTACGTCTCCCATGGTACCCCGATTCTTACTGATTCATGACTTTCACAGCTTAAGAAAATCAATCTCTATTTCCTTAACGAGATTACCTAAGGACCTTCCAAATCTTTTTTGGAAAACTTTAAAGTCTCATCACAAATCCTTAGATTCTCGTCCCTTAGGGGAAATTCCTCGAAAATTCCAAATCAATTCATCTTTGAAGATCCCGGATCAGATCGTGTTAATTGGCTCCAATCATTTCTTATAAAGAACCGAGCCTCAAAAACATCCCGGGACTCTTTACCTAAGGATACCTTAAACCTCAAATAATGATTCAGGTCCCCACACAACCCATTCACATGTCCCTTCTCACAAACTTTCGAATCCTCAAGCCCACTCGGCACACTGAACCGTAGTCACAACCTCTATTAACTAGGTCTCTCATCATTTATTTAGGGTCGATACGACCTATTAAGCAACTTTTTTTTTCCGAACTCTACTTTAAACTGAGGCTACCATCTCATGATCCCATTATCATACTAAATATTGCGGTATTCTATTCCTCGAGCTTCATACTATTCGTCGTGTCACCTACTCTCAAGATGACTGCGAACCACGATACAATTCTTTAAATACGACACTCGGCCATATTCAATCCATTTTATTTTAGGTTAATTCTCGAGTCTCAATGAATCACAGCTAGTGGTACACCTCGCTCCTAAACCATTGGGACTTAGACCCATACAAGGTACAGACTCTACTGGGTTGTCACAGATCTTCAGCATCTGATCGTCTCCCAGGCAGTCTGCGATGGGCTTTCCGTACCTTATTGTAAGCCATCCATCAACTATCTGCACGTGAGTCCCTAGATCCAGATCTGTCACTGCAAACACTGAACCAATAGTGTCATTACGCTGCTAGAGTTCCTTATCCCATCTCTACGAGTCATATCGATTGTACCACCGTCACCTCATCAATTGATGCAACTCATACACCATCATTTGGCCATCTTTGGCATCTTACTTGACCAAGTCCATTGGATCCCTGATCTTTACATCTCATTTTCGAGACATTAATTGATCTTCGAATATCCATTATCATTTGATCCTAACTTAACAACTACGCTATGTCACGCCAGACTAGTAATCCATGACTCAATCATTTTTTATAACTACCAGCTATTCTATCATTTCTCGTAATGATTTCAACTAATGACCTCAAATCGACAGTCTCTAAATCTCTCGGATCCATAATCATGGTTACCGAGTCAACCTTACACCCGAACCAAACTTCAATAGCTAGATCATTCCGCTTGTACTAGCCCCCATCAGGCTTTTACTATTCATCGAGAATAGTAATCGTATACTAAAATAGTGTCTGTACATAAATAGTACACCAGGTAAGTTCCCAGGAAAGAGAGGTGGGTCACAAATGGACACACTTAAATACCAAGTCTTTCCTTAGCTAGAACTTATCTAGACATGCACTTCCACTACACAACACTTAAATCTAATAACCTCTAAGCCTTCAATTGACAATCTTCGAACCTCCAAGCAGGGATTTCGTCTTCCGAACCATTAATTTCTTTCCCCTAAGCCTACACTTGGGGTTCCTACTAACTGGTTCTATCAATATCGGATCCTCTTAAGTCTCCAATTTGCTTTCCCTAATTTCCAAATAGGGTTTAACTCTGACATCAACTACATCAGAATCATTTAAGTCTTCCATTAACTTAAGCTCTGATACCAACTGTAACGCCCCGCTTTCTCAGGCGCGATATAAGACAATTCCGGGACAATAAAATTTTTCTTTTCAAACTTAATTCTAACCCACATCATACCTCGAATCCGTCCCAGAATTCCCAATCATTTTTCTCCAAAGAGAATCATTATATACATCAAATGCGGAAGCAAAGATCGAAACCTGATATCTTAACATTAATCATAAATAAATTCTTACATTTTCAACATTCCTCAAAACGTTCAAAATTTAAAGTAGCAGAACTTAAATACATGGCTACATAACATACATTTCATTCTTCATACACTATGCTAAGTGTCTTATCATGCCTCATTTATCCTTGTATCTGCTACAATCTCCACCTGGAACGTTTGAATATTCCAGGGGCAAAGCCCAAGTTAGATGATGAACCATCTAAGTAAGGGTACATAATATTATGTCATGTGTGTATGCAATGTCTTTCATCGTAGGTGTCAACTGCACCCCTTATGCTACCTACCATTTTTGCGGCCCCCTCTTGCGAAACCGAGGTGTATGGGTGCAACCTTGGTAAAATAGCGGTGCCAGTTCGTACTCCCTAGGGCCTCAAATGCAAGTGATCAATGATATCAACGTGTATTCATACATTTCATAGTCATGTCATGTATGCAGTCTACGTGATAGATACATATCAGGGCATGTCAATATGATGAAAACATTTTCGAAGAACATAAACCAAGCATTTTTCATAAAACTAACTTTAATTGGGGAGTACCACTTACCTTCTAGAGCTTATCGGGCTACCTCGATATTCATGTCTTATCTCGTTCATCACCTCGACTTGCGTGCCAACCTCAAAATTTGACAAGTCACTTCAACTTATTCCTCAAAGCATCCTAATCATCATAATTATTTGAATAAATATTAAAATCTATTTTTCCATAATTTCTGGCATTTTCTATAATTTTCTCTCTATTTCCTCCTATTTTTCCTCAATAATTCCAAATTAAATATTTCTAAAATATTTTCTCAAATATTTCTCTACGAAAATTCATAAAATAATATTCTTGAATTTTTGAAATTTTCTAGAGAATTTTACTCACCTTAACTTAGCATCTCTAGCTTCCTCGGTATGCATGCCCTGATCTCGAAATGCGTGCCCGAGCCATTTTTCTCACCAAAATCTTTGGAATATCACTGAAACATAATTTCCTATTTTTCAGAATTTTCTAGGAATTTTCCAATCATTTTCCCTTTTTTTTTTCTTCTTTTTTTCTTCATTTTCTTTCTTTTTTTCCTTTTTTTCTTTTTCTTTTTCCTTTTCCCTCCACTTCATCTTCTTCCTCCAGCTGCTCTTTCCCGCCTGCAACTCCCTCTCCTCTTTTCTTTCTTCTTTCTTTTTCTTTCTTCTTCTTCTTCTTCTTTCCCTCCTTCTTCTTCTTCTTCTTCTTCTTCTTCTTCTTCTTCTTCCTTCTCTTCTCTTCCTCCCCTGCACCTGCGCAAACCAACCTCTGCCCACGTGCCACCGCCGCCACCTTTGCCGACTGCCTCGGCCAGCCTCGCCATCGTCGGACCCCGTAGCCTCCACCCGCACAGCCTCCGTACTACGGCCAACCTCCCTGCATCGTGACGGCCTACTGGAGCCGCGGCCATGGCTGTGGCTTCTCTTCTTCTAACTGCTTCCCGAGCTGCCTCAGGCACTAACGAACCCTGATGCAGCTGCTTCGAGTGTTGGCTGCCCTCCGCTTGTCGACCAGTCGTTTGAGAGCTTCAAGCTCGAGCTGCCATGGCTGCGACTTGCGGCCATGGTTGTTGTTTGCCTCTTACGGCTAGCTTCGGTCGCCTCCGCTGCTTCCTTGCGCCTCCCCGAACCCTCTTCCATCTCTCTCGAGCTCGAGCTCGAGCTTCCTCTGCCTTTCTCTCGGCCGAATGCATCCTATTTATACACCCCCTGCCTTGGCCACCACTCCACTGTGTACATATATATATATATATATTACTGTTATAAGCTTGCTCCCCACGCACTTCATTTAATCACAAATCTTACTCTAATCCCTCAAATCTCGCTGACATTTTCTTCCAGATTGCAGCAAAATCTCGGCCAAGAGATGGCCTCACACGCACACGCGCACAGCCACTTATATCTATATATACTATATATTACATCTAATATATATAAAAATTATGCACTAACCCCAAATTTTATCTTAAATTCATTAGAATAATTATCTAATTACAATAATATTATCAAACACTGAATTAATTGACATTACAATACCGAAAAAACAAAATTAATAACTTGAAGCTAAGTTAAAAAGGACGATTTCGCCCCAGTGTTCTCACCGGACTATCGATTAATCCCAAAACCACTGAAGGGTTATTCATTACGCAAAACCGGAGCCCCTTGGGTTCCGTTGATTTTTTGGGAGTCTCCTACGACAATTCTCTTTTATAGCCTAAATGGCAGTTGTATTTTAGCTGTACCAAAAACTGTTCTCGATCTGATTTCTTTCGATACCATAAATCCTATCTTGGTACGCTCGTCGAGACCATATAATTTTCCTTAGATAATTTCACTCCGAGACATTCTATGCAGTCGATTTGGTACTTGTAACCAATTTTTCGGTATTCCAACTTATCGAAATTACGTGGCAACCTCCTACGAATATGGGGTATTACAGTGTGAGCCTCCAACTAAAGAATTCAACATTTTGAAATGGTGGGAAGCAAATTGTCATAGGTTTCCTATTCTGTCTTCAATGGCTCGAGATGTATTGGCAATTTCAGTTTCTACTGTTACGTCTAAGTCTGCATTTAGCACTGAGGGTCGAGTACTTGATCCATTTAGGAGCTCTTTCTCTCCTAAAGTGGTTGAAAGCTTGATTTGTACACAACATTGGCTTCAGTCATCTACCACCCTAATAAATGTTGGAGAAGATTTGGAGCATGTTGAACAACTTGAAGAAGGTAAAACTCAGTTTTATTCTTTTTTAAATTTACTCAAGAGTTTGTTCAACACATGTTATTTTGATATTAACTAATTTATTTTGCATATTGATTTTAGAATTGTCAAAGGTTATCATAAACAACAACAGCTCAACGTCCAATAGGGAAATTTAGATTTTTTATTTTGAAGATCTCGTGCATTTGTAAGTATACATGTTTTTTGTGTTTTTTGTTTTCATATATGTTTTTTGTTTCAGTGTTATGGCATGTAAAAGTTGTATTCTTCTAGCACCAATATTTGTTTTTTGTTTCAGTCTTGTGCCATTTTTCTCATCTTGCGCACCAGAATTGGTGTTAATAATTTGAGGTACTGTTATATGCTTTTCCTGCACTTCACATGCCTCTTTTCCTGAAACATCTAATTGATATTGTTCTTAAACTGTTGTTTGTAGTTGTTTCTTATTCTTATTCAAGCTTAGATACTGGATTTGGTTGGAAAAGCTGGAGATAAGGTTTGTTTCGATGTTATGCCATTTTTAATTTTGTAGTTGGCCAATTGCTGCTTATTCTGAAACATTTAACTAATATTGTTATCATTCCATGGTTAAGAGTAATGGGTTCCATAATTTGTTTGTTTAAATATTTGGATGGTTAAATATTTCTGGCTACCAATATATTTGGATGGTATTAGCATCAGTAGAGAATATTTCTCTAAGCTATACACAATTTGTTTGTTTCCTTTTTTAAGGGTTTGGATTATGTATAATGTTAAATATTTGGATGGTTAAATATTTTTGGATGCCAATATGAGTTGGAGTTGTTTGTTGTTCATCTATAATGTCAGTAATGTGATTTGTAGATGACTTATAGCTGGATCAAACTTACTATGTGATCAACCTTGTTTGCTTGGCTATATACTCTCTCTATGAATGCACTGCACAGTTCAGATTCTTTTGGTTGAGCAGCAAGCTTGTTGAGTCAGGGGCTTGTGAGCCTTCTTCATTTTACCATAAATACAGGTTTGGTCTAGTTCTTGTATACAACTGTGATCAAGCAGGTCTACATACTACGTGTACTGATTTCCCTATATCTGTGGTTCTAGATGTTCTCGTAATAGCATTGGTTGAAATTATCTTTGCAAAAAATATTGCCAAAGTAATTTTATCATCTTGGTTTTAGCTTATAGAGAATTCCAACTTGTGTCTGTTAATTACTGTATTTATATGCATCTCATGGATATACCATAACCCTGATTGGGTGGTACTAGATGCATGATAAGCTGTAATTGGTGTTATGTAAGATCCCACCTTATTCGATTTGGTTTTGGACTTTCGGGTGTGTTTTCAATTCGGTTAGCTCAGTGTCAAACTCAGTTAGTTCGGTTGTTGGGTATATTTTCCTGTTCGATTATCAATTCGATTAGCCCAAATTAGAAATCAGTTCGAATCAGTTCAGTTATTTCAATTAATGTTTTCATTTGGTTCGGTTCAGTTCGGTTCGGTTATATATTTAGAAGCGGTTCGGTTCGGTTCGGTTTAACCGAATGCACACCCCTACTTCCCGTACCTATGTGGCACACCCCTAATCTCCAACCACATCTCATCCTCTTGGGAATTGGGAAAGGTGACCTCCCTAACCAAGACTTCTCCAACCAATTGTGGTGTAGAGAACTAATCGTGAAGAGGGACCTCCCCAACGGTCCCTCAGTAAATGTATCTAGGACGCGATAACAACCTAAAGCCTCACGAACAATTTCAAGCTGGTGTAGGCCACAGTAAGTAGTGAACTGTGTAGTCGACAGGATTACCTGATTAGCGTGAACGTATGTAAATTTCAACATCGATTGACATCCATCTGATAGGGTTCGAGAAAAAACACAAAGGAAAATGGAACATGAATTAAAATTTAATAGGGCGCACGAACATGCTCTACTAAATGACCTGGGCTTAAATTCGCCATTAAGCCTGGTCTTAGGCTGAAATTCGCAATTAAGCCCAGGAGCGGGATTCAACCGCCAATGAAGGCATGTTTACGAAGAAGGCAGGAGTAGCAAGGACACCTGGCCGCAATGCCACGATAACACCTAATTGGCCATCCTCGACCGACGGAATAAGCCCAGGATGGCAAGCTAGGCTACTTCCTCGGGCGATAAGTAAGCCAACCAGCGATGAATGTAGATAGTCATCATGGCCAATGAGGCTTCATCGCAATGAAGCAACGTCGCCAAGGAAGTCCATCCGCCTTCCTCCCCTCATTGAGTGACATAGTCGAGTGATGAAAAGGATTGCATTTAAACACGTCCATCCCCTCCGAAAAAAATAACACAAAAGGAGATTAGAACTCACTTCTAGATTGTTGGCGGTGACGAAGTTAAAACTGTAATACGGCGATGACTCGCTGGTGATGTAACTATGAATGTGGGGTTTAGGAAGAGATAGATAGCTGGGCTTTAGGAAGACACAGATAGGGAGCGATCGGGTTAGTTAGAGTCATATCGGGTTTAAGTATTATGGGTGTTTTAAAATTGAGGGGTAAATTGGAAGTGGAAGGGGTTTACGTAACAGTATTAAATAAAGACTAATAATCATCTATTAATTGAATTTGGGTTTGTTTTTATTTTCGGGAGAGGGGGATCCTAATCAACTAAGAGGCCAAAAATAAATTAAAATTGCATTATTGTTTAAAAATTACATTTCAAGAATTTTGGGTCATCAAAATTCTCATATCATCATGATGTAGAATCAAGGATTTGTAGGGAAATATATTAATCAAATTAAAAGGTATAAGAATCGGGTTTATTAGGGCAATTAAAACTGTTACGAGTTTAGTTGGCCAATTAAGACCAGCCCTACCGTTGCATTTCAATCAGTCAGTATTTTACACTTTGGTAGCCAATGATGGCCTGCCATTTTCCTCCGGGCTTTATCCTCACGCTAAATAGAGATTTTAGGCCCAGATAATGGACAATGGACGGACAAGCTAAATAGTGAAATTAAGCCCAGAATATGGATGGACAGGCTTTATACCCATATTAGGCCCGGTGGGGTAATTTTATGGAAAACATGAATTTTTTTTTTTTTTTTTTTTTTGGAATGTGAAAGGGTTAATATAAAAGGAATGTTCCTTCTACAAACTATTAATCCTCTAATTCTATCTCAAGACCGCGGTCACGCTCACTCTTTTCCTACATAACTTCTATAAAATAAAGATTTTGAGAAATCCAACTGTTTGATCTTCAATTCGACAGTATTTTCACCATCGAAGCACCCCGATCAATAGGTAGGTAAGTCTTTAAGGTTTTTTCAGTGTCATTTTTAGCATTCATGCATGATATATATTCGTGTTTTGGTGGGGTTGGGTATGGCCGACAGTTTAAACATAGATCTATGAAGATTCCACCGTTGGATCTTCCTAGTATTGGGGTATGTTGGTCTATGGGGATAAGGGTTTTGGGTGGTCACCTCTGATGGTCGGAAACCCTTGCCCACGGTGGTCGGAGGGACTATCTGTGCATTGTTCTAATTGGCCAAAAATTAAGAAATCAAACTCGTTAAACCTATCCCATTGTCTTGTATGTTAACCCTGATGGCTTTGCATTTGTAATGGTAACCTCAGATCATGGGAATGTCCGAATGGAGGTGGTTTCCACTGACCGCTGGCAGAGGTGGTTGTGCCCGGCGACGGTTGCCAAATCCAAGAGGAGCCTTCTACAGCAAATGTGTTGAGGATGAAGGAGATGTCATCAAGGTTCAAATCATGTTGGTATCTTGTTTCTACCAACTAAACTGTTGTTTTCAAATTTTCATTAAATTAGTTGTCATTTTTAAACTATTTTATGCAAAATCAATTCAATTATTGAGCCATTACAAATTGGTGTAATGCCATAGAGGATTTTGTACAAACTTACTAGCTTATTGTGTTCTATTCCAAAGATCTGTGATATGGAAAAAAACTTGTAAGCCATTTGTTTCCATGGTTGTGGATTGGTCTTTGTGTGTACATTTTGGTTCTATTTGGCCAATTTATGTGTGGATTAGGTGAATGTTATTTTTTCATATTTTTTTTTTACGTTTGGTTTGCAGTATTAACTGTGAAAGACTACTTATTTTACTTCATTTGCTGTAATTTGCAAATGGTTGGGGGCGTATGAGAATGTCAGGTATTTGTTGGGTGCCAATTAATTTGCTTTGATTTCAATTTTTCCACATTGTAATTATATGTTCATTACTGGAATTAAACACATTTTGATTGTACATTAGTTGTTTATGCTTATAAGTTTTTGTCTACTATGTATATTTTAATTCCCCAATAATGTTATGCCTGTGTGATATGTCTATTTGAAAACACAAATTGTGTTATAACTTTGTACTATGAAAATTTTCTGCAGACAATCCACATTAGAGTTAGGCAATGGTTTTGAGAGGAACCTTGCATTGCCAGTACCTTGTTAGTGTAGGTGCTCTAGACCCAATCAGATTGGGCATGTTGTACACTGACAATTGCAATCATATTTATTATTGAATAAGAAGTTATTCAATCTTACAAAGAAGTCGTTCTATTAGTTTCTTGTTATTATTGTAATGACCGGAAGAAACTAGATAGAAGTCTATATGATGTATATTGTGATTAATCTATAAAGATGTGAGATGATGCATCACAGTTTCAATACATCATTAAATGTCCCAAGTCGTAGCAATGTCAAGAATGGACATTGACAATTGTAGTAAGACTTGTATGTGCTATGTTTTTACTATGCAATAACAATAGGGGTCTTACACCCATAGGCATACGGATGCCTAGACAAGTACATAGGTGACCAATGTTAGAGAACGTATCACTGGACATGACTCGCCATGAGAATCCATTTTGGTTATATGTTGATGGAATTCTCATACGAGATGAGTGTAACTAATCCTTAGACCTGAGGTTGTTACGGTCATCTCATAAGAAGACCGGTATGCTTTGACATCATTTCGATAGGCCTAGACAAAGGCTGCACATGGGCGATCATTGGGCATATCATGAGGCTTATGGAGATTGGTGCATAACCAAGATGGGACTCGTCTATCCTTGATAGAGGATGATGTATCTAAGGCGTCTTCGGTGGATATTCACTTTAAATCCATGGCCATGGTCAAAGAGATCAATAATGAGTTATTGATTCACTTTCTATTAAGTGAAGATATCCGGATAACTGAAGAAAAAATCATGTGATCATAATCAAGCAACACATTGCCAGACTTAAGATCACATAAGATATATTGATGAGAGAATCGAATTACACAGTAACCATGCTCGTGAAAGGTTATTTGCGAATTATGAATCTTTCTGAATAATTGGGTAGGCATAACGCCTTACTAGAGGCCAATCTTGTCTTATGTGTTCATACCCACACATTGCTAACCTATTCGGAAGCCTAATGAGTCATACGCAATAGATACGGTCCCTGGCTTAAACCAGGAAAGCGGATGCATGGTTAAGTGGGACACTACGTGTGACACCCGTAACTTAAAGACATGCTTAATAATAATATCCATATGAAATTCAAAGTTTAGCGCAGACGAAAACTTGAGAAACCAAACTTTAATAAACTTAAGTAAAGTTTTTAGCCATAATAAGATTCAGAATATCTTTTGTGTAAATAAAAAGTTTGGTACTGAAAACATGGCTTCAATAATATAAAGAAAGACTTAGCAAATATAATAGCATCCATACTGAGAAATCTGGACTTAAAATGAGACTCGGCTCTTTTCATAAGCTTAAATAAGCTTTAAGAACATATGGTGTAGCAATCCTGTACATATATCATAAGAGTGTAATATCGAAAATATTACAAAACATCATTTTGACTATTAAAAGTTATCTTCAAATATCGACCACACTCCACGTCCATGTTCCGATCTCCTCATTCATAATCACCTGGGGGGGAAAATATGGGATGAGATTCTTGCGAGTCTCAGTAAGTACAAGCGAACCATCATATGTATTTAAACAAGTCATGACATAACATAACATATCATATGGAGACACGAGAGGTTCCACCAACTACGGGGGCACGAACCCTTGTGCGTAGCGTTACCGAGCTCCGGTCCCGAAACTTGAGTGAACATAACATAACATGAGGGACCACATAACATAATTCATGGGCATACTTAAACATCATAAATAGTTCATAATGTACTTACTTCAACTTGTTTGGGCAAGATTTGAATGTTTAAAGCTTCACACCTTACTGGGTTTGTTTTTCTGCAGAAATCATGCATTTAAGTGAATTCAACTTTAAATATTTTTATACAGGGTTGTAGGTAATTAAAATAGGAGAACAACAGTGAGAATTTCAGGCTTAACGGAGGTCGGATGCGTCCTTACGGGCCCTCGGAAGGGTGGCCACGCGCTACCCCCTTCTCTATTTTTGCAATCCAAAATTAAAACGGCCATAACTCTCTCATTTTAACTCCGATTTGAGTTCTGTTTGAACCTATACACTCCCCTTTCAGTGTACTCCGATCTTACAGAAAGAAAAGTGACTTACCTTTTAGATTTCTTCTTTTTTTTTGGCGATTTTCAATCTGGTCTCCCCCTTGGCTTCTCTTGCCTTCTTCTTTGGTTTTTTCTTCTCTTGCTTTTCCTCTTCTATTTTTCCTTCTACGTGGTCAAACTCTCCACCCATTTTTATAGTCCTTTTACCTCCAAGCTTCAAGATCACATTTGGTTATTTTCTATCCTAGCCATGATTACTATGTTTGAAAAAAAACTTACCTTGATTCCATGCTTATCCTAGAAGCTTTTCCCTCTCCCAATCCATTCCTTCCATTTGCCCCTTACGTGACCCTTTATTCAACCCATCTTATCCTTATCTTTTAGCAAGCCAATAACATGCTTCCAACTCCATTTACTTTTGAATTAAGGAATGAGTGTAATCATGGTTTAAGACTTTTGAATACAAATCATCCAATAACACTTTACCACCTCAAGGCTTCTTCAATAAGCCTTCCTTATGTCAATCTGTCTCCCAAGTCAAGTCTTCCAAGTTAATCCATTCCAAGACTTTTGATGTAAAATCATCCAATACTATTCTACCATCTTAAGGCTTCTCAAACAAGCCTTTAATTTATCTACTTTTCTTCCCTAGTAATGATGGCTTATTTTGAAATTCTTTCACTTGATTCTTCCTTCCTTTAGAAGTCTTTCATTCTTCCAATCTCATGCCTTCAATTGCTCCTAACGTGGCTTCCAAGATAACCCTTCTTATCCATTTGCTTTGGTGAGCCAATAGAATTCTTCCAAGTTTTACAATTCCAAGACTTTTGGGGTAAAGCTCATCATTACAAAGACTTTAGGAAAAATTCTCAAACAAGCTAATCCTAAGCCTTCTTGAATAAGAATTCATCATTGCTAATATTCCCATTTGTTGGAGACAGGCTATTTTTATTACAAGTTATGATATTTTCTTTTAGGTCCCAAAACACTTTATTGCAACATTCAACCTTTATATTAAATTTTGGATATTACATATTTGAATCAAATTCTCAGGTGTTACACTACGGCAAGAAGTTATGCCATCGTAGGTTCTCACGAAAAAAAAACAAAGAGACATAATGATGTCGATATGACGAGGAGTCGTCATAAAGGAAAGAATTTTCTAAAATGGCAATTGATTAAATTAGGAAAGAGTTTCTAATTTAATAATTTTCTATTTGTTAGAGTGGCAAATAGGAAATAAAATATATTTAGGCTTAAGTTAATATTTGGACTAAATTGAATTTGGTCCGAATATTAAATTAAATATTATATTTGGACTAAATTAGATTTGAGCCAAATATTAAATATTAAATATTATATTTGAACTAAATTAAATTTGGGCCAAATATTAAATTAAATATTATGTTTCAGCTTGAATTAGATTTGGGCCAAAATATTTTATTTAAACTTATAACTAGGTTTGGGTCGTTTAATTATATTTCTAATTGGACTAGAATAAACCCATTTACTTAAGTTCCTAATTGGACTAAATTAAATGGGCCGGCCCAAATCCATTAGGGTTTAAGAAACCCTATGATATTTTTTCTATAAATATCCCTTTATGGGTTGCCCAAAATTAATGGTTGTGTAGTTTTTCAAGAGTTGAAAAATAAATGCCGTTCACTCTTCCCCGTTTCTTTTTGGCATCGATTTGAAATGTGAGCGTTCTTTTTCGTCTATACACAAGCCACAAAAAGGAGAATGAGCTAGCACTCCTATTCCGCTATCCTTGCCAACAAACGCGTGCCGCGTATCACAATTTGATTTATTTTATTTGTATGTGAATGATTTGATTTCGACGTTGATCCAATCAATGGGATCAGGGTAAGGTTCAAAATTTTTGAATACGCTGCTTGTCCCGTAGCGAACTTGCTTTACTTTCATGCCTACCTTACTAGGTGGAAATACTCCTCCACGTTTTATAGGGTATGCAGTTAACATGATAAACATTGGCTTCCATCATATCTATACAAGCATTACAGAGTGACTATCACGGATGGAAGATAGCGGGCACAGTCGTTGAGGAGATATAAGGTGTAGGAGCGGGTGTACTTCCAATAGGGTTTGAGAAGCCTTGCTGCGGCAAATCGCCTTGAAGAAGGAGATGGCATCAAGCTCTAGATCATGTGAGGTAGGACGCCATGAATGGTGATCGTCCTTCCTGGTATGATCTGAAACTTGATGGCATCTCTTTCTTCAAGACAATTTGCTACAGCAAGGTATATTCAATCATGTGTAAAGCACACCATGTGCCAAATTTTGCCAAGATTATGATGTTCATTAATTCCATAGTAGTTTCCCAGTTCTGTAACATATGCATTGCACAATGTATGTTTAAATTCAAATTATTGCATATGATTCTCATGATCATTTTGGGGTGACATTCTATTATAGCAAAATTCAACATCAAACAATGCATGTATTTTCAAAAGTGAATGTCTTTTAAACATAATAAATGAGGATTGGTTCATTCATTTTGAGGTGACATTTCGATTCATGGAGTCTGAAAAATGGAACATGCTATGAACATGGTTCTAATACTATTGATACTAGTGGTGAAGAACAAATTAATCCATAATTAACATAGACTTAGAATAGAGTCTAATACCAATGACATGTGATTCATGCTATACTTGTATTTTTTGTAAGTAATTAATGGTAGAATTGTTATTATATGTGTGATTATATTTTATATTCTAAAACATATATTAACATAATGCATTAATTTATTCTTTTTAATATATTTTATGGGAGGTTTAGTGATAATGTTTTAATTGATTTGGTAAAAATTTTGATACTATATAAATCACTAAATTCATTAAAAAAAAAAATTGACTTGAAATATAAAATAAAAGCAAATTGATTTCTCAAATTAAAGTCTCATAAACAACCGATCGTACTACATACTTAACACTTTATAAGTTTGTACGAGTTTAGCCCTAATTTTAGTGTTGAACCCTTAGATCTGTAGTACTTCATCCTTGGGCATGTGCACAAAAATCATAATTTCACACATGTTGTTCAAAATAAATAATGGAAATCAATTTTAACCAACAAATAGGATAACGCTTTGCCTTAAGAAAATTATATATTCTAATTCAAAAAGTTTATATACATAAATGGTAGTTATGTAGAACAAGTATCATTTTGTTGAGATTTGTTCAAATTAAATAATGAAATTGTAGGTGTTGAAATCTATCCTTTCAAAAGATCACAGCCTCCAAATGCACCCATAAAAGCCATCGACTTGAAAACATCTCTTCCTAGACAAGAAAATGCGAACTCTGCCTTCTGCAGCTTTAAGAACCTTTACTAGGACTAGTAAATGGATATGATGAAGCCACTTCACATCCAGTTGAAATTGTAAAAACAATCATTGAATATTAGCTTTAGCCTATGACCTAAGAAAGGTGAAATAGATATAGCTAAATCACCTTCTAGATAAGGGACCAATCAAGTTAGCTGACATACCCCAGAAGCTAGTATGGTGCAGATTGACCGACAACGATTAAGCAGTTAGTGAATCAAGACAATTGACAAAAGGCGCCAAAATTCAAAAAATCTCCTCACCTAATTAATTTGCCACTATAACCT
Organism: Diospyros lotus; assembly: GCF_014633365.1. NCBI lineage: Eukaryota > Viridiplantae > Streptophyta > Magnoliopsida > Ericales > Ebenaceae > Diospyros > Diospyros lotus. The sequence goes on along the minus strand of NC_068339.1, from coordinate 28,311,276 downwards.
TTGGATGAAGCCCGATAGGCCTTAATCCCATTATGAAGGCTGGTCAAGCTTCATGATTGATGAATCCCAATGATTGATGATGAAGTTCGATCTATGAAAACCAATCGGACTTCATCCAATCATAAAGTCTGATTCTTTCTTCGGGCTCATACATTTTGTAGGTACATGTAGCACAAACGAATGCAGGTCAGTGGTGTTCGGAGGGCTTAACGAATGTAGTACTAAGTTCGACATTGTCGTCGTTGGGCAAATAAAGTCCAACACAGGTTTCTTCCGCGTTCAACCCCTGGGGCTTTTTAAAATTAAATTTTAATTTTATTTTCTTTTAGGGGGTGTTTGAAAAGCCCAAGGGGGTTAGTGCAACGACAGGCATTTGCCCATCGCAAATAGAAATAGCAACAGGCAAATGGAAGAGAATTAGCGACGGGTGATTGCCCGTCCCTAAATAATAAACTTTTTAAAATTAATATATATTTTTTTTAACTATTTAAAAATATAGTTCTTTTATAGATATTTGATTTTACAATTTCAAATTAATTAGGAAAAAAAAAGTATAAGAGCTAAAGAAATAGGGGGGGGAAAAGTAATAGAAATAAAACATTAAGAGTACTTGAAGAACAATGACCGAAGAAGGAATAAAATTATTTTTTAATTAAAATATTTTTCAATAGTATGCAAGTTTATTCTTAATTATAAAATGGGAGGTAAAGACTAATCTTTTATTTTTTAAATGATCAATAGTTTTTATGTTATAAATAATAATAATTATATAAATTATTTTACTAATTATTTTATAGTTTTAAATTATATATATTCCTTAAACTAAAAATTATTTTTAACAAGTTATATTCTCAAACAAATCTCTTAAGAGAAAAAAAAAATAAACAATCTTCTCTTTAAAAGAGCTCTTTGAGATAAACTTCAAGATCCTTTCATTGATTAAAGAATAAAATTTTGTATTATTATTCAAATGAGTAAAACAATATAGATAGAATATAGCAATAAAAAAGACTTTGCAGTCTTACTTTTATATTTTTTACTAAAAGAACTGAAAATATTATCAAAAATTATTCATCTCAATTATACAATTAATTGGAGTGTAGCATAGTAAAAAATTTAGTTAGCTAATTAAATATATAATTTTGAGTATGATATTACAATTAAAAATATGCACCTGCTAATGGGCACTTCCTACTCCACTATTAAACTCATGTCTAATGTCGATTATCCATACAGTATCTTTTTCTACATGAAAAATAATATGTCAATTAAGTGATTGAGTAAGGCAATTAATATAAATAAGATTATATAAAGGCAACCAAGAATATGCAATATAAAGTTAAAGAGAAAAAGAAAATGTGGACTTTACTATTCCTATGGAATTGGTTGTGAGAATTAGGATTTATTATTATAAATATATTCAGTTGTAAAATTAAGAATACTATTTCTAAGTGAAGATTGTGAAGAATAAGTAATATATAGGATTATGAACGCTGTAGGAAAAATATAATATATTCAAATATATTTATATCTTTTAGGAAATGAGAAGTTTGGTTGTTTATCATTTAATGTAAGTAATGTCTTCTCATTTAAGCACTATGTACAAAATAATTATAATATAAGTGTGAAACAAAATTATTTAGTGTTGTCACTATTTTATCTCGTTTTTAACTTTGTAGTGACACTATTTAATCCACCAATCAAATAGGACATTCAAGTTTTTATCATATTAGTTTACTATGATAAATATATAGGTGAGTTAGATAAAGTGAATTTCATAAAATTACATGAAACCCAGGATAATCAGTACAATGTATGGAATTTAGGGGTTTTTTATTATTTATATATATTATTTTATATTACTATTCAGTATAAATATTATTTTCATGTATATATATTATCTATAATTAATTTAATTTAAAAAAATATTTAAAACTGAACAGACTTAGCGACCGGCATCTACCAGTCATTGTTTGAAATAAATTAACTTTTATTCCATCGCTAAAAAATTTTAATTTTAATTCAAATATTCATCTCTTTTAGCAACGAAACTCTTTTGTAGCTGAAAAATTTAAAATTTAGTTAAATTTTTGTTATTAAAAATTATTTGTATTATAGAGCTAAAATTTATAATTTAATTTTTAAATTCTTTTATTTTATCACCGTAAGATTTTTATATTAATATATATTTTTAATTTAAAATTTTAACTTATTTTAGCGATGGAATATTTCGTCACTAAAAGGGATTTATTTAATTTTTAAGTTTTCTTTTTTAGTAACGGAATTTTTTCGTCGTTGAAAAAATTGAAATTAAATAATTAACTTTAGCGATGGAATTTTCCGTTGCAAAAACTTAAAATTAAATTTTAAAATAATTAATTTTAGCGACAAAATTATTTCATTGCTAAAATATTTTAATATTAATTTATATTTTTTCAAATCTTTTAGCGACGAAATTAATCCGTCACTAAAAAATTAGACATTAAATTTTAATTTTAATGTCTTTTAGCAATGAATCTCTTCTGTCGCTAAAAATTATAATTTAATTTTTAATTTTTTTAATTTTAGCGACGAAACTAATTCATCGCTAAATGATTTTATATTAATTTTTATTTTTTTATTTTTAGCGACAAATTTTTGCCATCGCTAAAAAATTTAATTAATTTAATTTCTTTTTGCAATGGAAAATTCCTCACTAAATTAAAATATTTAATTAAAATTTTATATTAATATTAAATTTTAAAATTAAATTCCCTAAAATTATTTAGTGATGAGAGTTTTTGTCTCTAATTCCATCAGTAAATTTAAAAAATATTAAAAAACATTTAGTGACGAGTCTTTCCGTTACTAAATTATAAAAAAAAATTAAACGGTCTTTTCTGTCACTAATCTGCAGCTAAATTTGTGACGACAACTCCATCGCTGGCCTATCACTAATTAGACGGACTTTTTTCCATCGTTGAATAGTGTTTTTCTTGTAGTGATAGTGGAATGAACTCACTCGCCAACAATGGAAGAAGCTCATGGGAAAGAATGAATGTTGTTTGTAGATAGGGCATCCAATGCCAAAAAGAGTGGAGCAGGAGTGGTGTTAGTCTCCCCCAAAAAGGAAGTGTTGGAGTATTCCTGTGATTACTCTTCTCAGTTCCAACAACATGACTGAATATGAAACGTTGCTGGTAGGGATGAAGCTAGCTAAAAAATTGGAGGTAACCGATGTAACAGCTCACAGTTGGTTGTGCAATAGTTTCAAGGGACCTACAAAGTAAGGGAGCCAGTACTGTCCCGATATCTGCATAAAGTGAAGGAACTGAGACACAAATTCAGCTGCTTTGAGCAAATTCAAATCAACAGGTCCCTCAACTAGCATGTTGATGTGCTATCCAAGCTAGCCTTCACTCATGATACCCCAGGACGGTTGATCCACATGGAGATCTTACAGCAACCAATTGTAGACCAAAAGAAATGGGAGGTACATTGCATTGACATGGCTGATGATTGGAGAGTGCCAATGCTAAAAAACCTACTTGGTCAAGAGCTCTTAGCAACACCTTTGGAGACTAAAGACCAGCGCGGCCAACTTTATGATTATCAGCCGAGAATTATACAAAAGAGGGTACTCCTCACCGCTACTCAAGTGCTTGGGACCTCGAGAAGCAGAACGGGCCTTAGAAGAAGTACATGAAGGGGACTGCAGAAAACACCTCAGTAGGAGAGCATTAGCTAGGAAGATCCTAAGGGTCGGCTTCTTTTTACCAACCTTGAGGCAAGATGTAGTCCAAAAAGTGTGGACATGTGACAGGTGCCAGAAGCACTCCCCTCTAACGTCATGACCCCTGTCGTCAATCCAGCCAATATTCCAACCATTGCCATTTACACATTGGGAGTTAGACAATATGGGTCTGTTTCCAATAGCATTAGCATAAAGCAAATTTCTGTTGGTGGCTACTGATTACTTTACAAAGTGGGTTGAAGCAGAGCCCCTCATAACCATAACAGGGAAGATGGTGGATGGGATGGTATGGAAAGATATAATTTTTTGCTTCGATATTTCCTTGAATTCTCAACACTGACCATGGAATGCAGTTCGACTCTAAAACCTTCAAGGCCTTTTGTCAGAGATGGGGGATCAGTTTGAGAATGACATCTGTAGCATACCCCCAAGCCAATGGGTAAGCAGAAGTGAGCAATAAAACCATCCTACATGGGCTAAAAACCTTATTAGAGAAGGCAAAAGGCAAATAGGCCGACGAACACCCTAGCATTTTATGGGCTTATCTCACGACTAGTCAGGTCTCTAAGGGAGAAACGTCTTTTAGCTTGGTGTATGGGATAGATCACCTCATCCTAGTAGAAGTAGACCTTTACTCGCTTCGAGTTATGAATTTCAGCGAATGGGGGAATTCAAATTGTTTGAGAGAACCTGGATCTGCTAGATGAGCAGAGAAAGAAAGCAATTATACAGCTAGCAGCGTACTAGAGAAGGATCTCCAGCTATTACAATGCGAAGGTTTTCCCTCAAACGTTCCAAAAGGGGGATTTGGTACTTAGGAAGATAGCAATTACGAACGCCTTAAGGGAGGAAGGAAAACTCAAGCCAAACTGGGAGAGGCCATACAGAATCGTAAGGATGCAAACACTACAAGGTGAGGCACTAGGCAAGATGTGTAACACCATGCACATCAAAAGGTACTTTCCAACCATTCCAGTCACAGGAGCTACCAGCAGGAATGATGAGCAAGACACAGGGATTCATGCGCCATGGAGAGCCATTTTAGATTTTCCTATGTGTTGTAACCCCCTTTGATGAATAAAAGGATACACTCCCTGTATTCCCATGGATGTAGGCGTTGTTATTAGCCAAACCATGTAAGTTCACTTGCGTATTGTGATCGTACATATGTATATAGCTATTATAATGTGTGATGCAGGGACCATAATGGGGAGTCAATTCTGGTAACCTAACGCAGCTAAGCTCAACAATAAAAGAATAATGAAGCTTATGTCTCAGAAGGCCCAACTCAACAAGTGGCAATCTGGTGCTAATTAAGACCACGGACTTCCCTAGATTCCCAGATACATTCCAATGTAATGCCTGTAGGCTAACCTGTATCCCTCGCTTGAATCTGATAAAGCCTATAAGCTAACCTTGACTCCTTGGTAGATATGATGCCAAGGCTCCTGGCGAACTTGGAATGACCGGTGGCAATCTAGTGAAAGATCCTAGATCTAGCCTAGAACCCCTACGTCGGATGAACCTAAAGGAGCCCAAGAAAAACATGAAACTACAACTAGCCTTATATGATAAACTCGTCTGGCTGTGATCTAGCCCAATGGCCTCGAACCTTCATCAATTCACAAATGCATTCTGATGCAATGCCCGCAGGCTAACCTGGATCCCTTGCCTGAGTTCAGCTCTAAACCTAAGGGTTAACCTTCACTCCTTGGTAGATCTGGCGCTAAGCCTCCCAACAAACTCGAAAAGTCCGGTAGAATTCCAATTAGCAACCTCGGGCTAAACCTAGATCCTCCATGGAAAACTATAACACCCCCTCAGCTCAAATATCACATGAAGGCATACACATAACTGCCTAAGGGGTGTTAGGAAACCCCAAACAATGGAAGCTATGGATCAAACCTGCCAAGAGAAATGAAAGGTTTTCCTAGGCTAATATAAACACAAGCCTTTCTTTTAGGTAGTGTTTAAGTTTAACATTAAGTAGTACAACCATCAAATTGATACAACGCTTTATTTACAACTCGAACAAGACTACACGTTAGGCCACAAGATCAAAAAATATTAAGCGTCCATAATTTCCTTGCCACTCAACTTGCTTGCTTCCTCAATTCCTAACACGTCAAACATACCTAAAACGTGGGACGTTCCAGGGGCATCAACCCAAGTTAGATAATAAGTATCTAAGTGAAGTGTTTTCGTGAAAGAAGTAAAACATGTATGTTATGCACATATGTAAGGTGAAATCCCCTTTTATGGAAGCCATGCCAAGGTGTTGCAATCACCCCCACGCATGTCATGCTCACATCAAACACGAGTATGTGGCTCCATAGAGCCACCCATGACAGCCACTAGCTTGTCACAACGTCTCGTGCTATGTAGTGAAGAAATAAGTAAAGAAATATGCTATATAAGGAAATCAAGTGAGTAAGTTCACATCCAGCACAAATGACTCAATAAATGATCAACATATAGCAAGAAATATGAAAGAAACCATTCACCTTGGTTGTTGGACTTGTTGGGTTACTGTTCACAGGGGTTTTGGTTCAGTTTTGCTGCAGTTTCACAAAGTTCGAGTTATCAATCTAAAATATTTTTACATAAGACGATAGGAAATAAATTAAGGAAGAAATCTGGGAAATTCCAAAGGGAAAGGCCCTCTCACATACCACCACTTGCCACCAGAATGGTGGCCACGCACAGCAGAACCTGGCGTGTACGATGCACGCGCCGCCTTCTTTCTCGCGACGGATCCTGCTACCCAAGTTTAAAAATGCCATAACTTCCTTATTTTAGCTCCGTTTCACCCCCAGATTAAACCTACGAACTCCCCTTTTCGTGTTCTACGACCCTAGAGAAAGAAAATTGACTTACCTCTTTGATTTTTCCACTGTATTGACTGATTTCTAGTGAGATGTCGATTACTCGCCGCCACCTTCTTTCTTCTTTGCTTCTCTTGATTCTTCCTCTTTGTTTCACTTGGAAATCTCTATACTTGCCACACTCCACTTGCACAGAAAGTATCCCCCTTTTATAGGCTTTCAAGATATCCATATCTCCTTAAGTAATCATGACATGATCTTTCATTATCTCTATAATATCTCTTAACTCTAAATTTCTATTTTTCATCCAATCCTAAGCTTCCAAATCATGCCCCATGTGTCCTTAAGATAAGAACTCATTATTATCATCATTACCTTCTGTTAAGAACAAACTAACCTTTAACAAGTTGAAATATTTACATTTAGGCCCGATTTCCTTCTTTCTCTTATTACGTTAACGCCCAGAATCCACTTCTGATGACATTTTAACCCTCAACTTCCATTGGAAACACTTTTTCCACCTTAAACATAGGATCCTACCTTACCAACTCTTTCCCCCAGGTTACTTCTGGCCCCTTTTTACATTCACAAGATAATAAAATCAAAGGTTTCTCCCTTTTTTCCTGAATCAAAATACCATTCATTTCGTCACTTCAATTTTCATTGCAACATCCAAGCTTCACATCAAGCTTCGGGGTATTACACAACAAGTCTAAAAAAAGGGCATAACAATAGGAGAAGCGTGTACAAGGCTGAATGATTGCCCCGGATACCTGAAGGTGATCCAGCGCAATGCCCCCAAAGCCAACTTAGATTCACCAATGTAGCTTGGTGTTGAAGCGAGACTAACCTGGATCCCTTGCGTGAGACCAATGCTAAGCCTATGGGCTAACCATAACTCTTTGGAAAATTCGGCACTAAGTCTCCCAATAAACCTGAATACATGACTAGAATCTGGTGTTAGGACTCTTGGCAAACCTAGATGTGTGGTGACCATCCGACGTAGAGCCATTTAGCAAGGAGCAGCTGCGGGGGAGACCCATGAAAGCCTCGAAACTACAAAATGAGGCAAACACTGACTCCTTATCGAACGTGGGTCTCGGTGAGTATCTCTCAGAAAATCTAGGTACACAATGAGGCAGGTAAGTAAACTCCCATTACGGGTAGCCCGCACACACCACGAGAATAAAGAAATAAATAGAAAGCACCTCACCTCCCCAAGTTGTAACATGGTCGGTTCATAAAGTAAAAGAAGCTAAAGTTACAAATAAGATTGACAAGCAAATGAAGAGTTAAAGGCAATAATATAAGATGTATTGAGCACAGTAACATATCCAAAAGTCATATACATCCAAAATAAGAGAATCTGATACACAATATTCAAAAATTAGTGTTCTACACATCTTAAATTCAAAAAAGGAATATAATAACAAGAAGGCCTACACTAATCCTAATCGAGGGGACAATCAGATGGTCTCGAGCTTTCCCTCTGGAACCAACTTTGCAAAGCTTGGTTGGCAGCATCCACATCTAGGCCATGTTCGATCAAAAGAATAGTGTTGGCCATATCGGTGGAGACATCGACGTTGGTCGGGCATGTCAGGAAATCGTCCTCCTCAGGGTTCGATACGTAAGGACTCTAAGGGCCTAGCAGGTTACTCAAGTCATCCTCCAAGGCTCGCCTCACACACCCATCTGAACCTGTATCATTTGGCTCATACTTACGCCAGTCTTGAGAAGGGACAGAGCAGATGGCATCCTCAAAAATCATGTCCTCAAACGACTCATGCGATCACTTTGCTTGCAGGAAGGTACGACCACGGTAAAATTCGAACTTCGAATAGCACGAGGCATATTCGTCCTTCCAGCAGAAGCAATCCGCATAGAGTTGGTAGTCTTAGATTGCCTTCTTCATAGCCTTTTCAACATCCCGTTGTTTCTCGCCCCCTGCCCGATCAACCTCCACCTTCAGTCTTCCCACCTCTTACTGTGCCTCAGTCGCCTGCTCCTCGGCATTGGCTAACTCAGTCCGTAAGCAAGAAGTTTTCCCTTGGTAGGTGGCATGGTTGTGCTCCATCTCCACTCGAGCCTCTTGGTAGCTCATTTTTAGGGACCGATACGAAGAAGCTAGTTGCTCATTCTTCAAACAAAGCCCCCTCTTTCTTGAAGCCCAAGTCTTGGGTGCCCTGGTTCAGGAGTTGTCACTCTTGGTTCCAGGAGGCCGACCTGTTCCTCTAGTCATTCAGCTTGAACTCTTTGGCTGCCAAGAAGGCTCTATTCATGGCATTGGCCACCACGGCTTCCTACAAAGGACGAGAGAAATATTGTAAGAAACGGGCCATAAAGCAAAGAAAAGAGCACTAAAAATCCAAAAGAAATAACTTACGATGGCCAGGTAATGCTCGAAGTTGTTTTCTAAGCAGGCTCTGTTCATGGCATTGTCCGCCACAGCTTCGTACAAGGGACGAGAGAAATATTGTAAGAAACGGGCCATAAAGCAAAGAAAAGGGCACTAAAAATCTAAAAGAAATAACTTATGATGGCCAGGTAATGCTCGAAGTTGTCTTCCAAGCAGGCTATGTTCATGGCGTTGGCCGCCACAGCTTCCTACAAGGGACGAGAGAAATATTGTAAGAAACGAGCCATAAAGCAAAGAAGAGAGCACTAAAAATCTAAAAGAAATAACCTACGATGGCTAGGTAATGCTCGAAGTTGTCCTCATGAGAGTTGCCAAAATACCGCCCCTCATAGTGAGGGAGAATGGTAGAGTACAGCAAATGGGACGCAACACTAGGTGTGTCGATTGTGTCAATGTCCAGGACACCCAACTGAATTTGAAAAGGTATGCCTTCTCGACGGGAGGAGGCAACTCCAACAGAAGAGGATTGATGCTCCGCTGAGGATCTTCAATGTTCAAGACCCGACAACCAAGGCATTAGGGATTAATCACGGCCAGCCTGAAAAGGCCGCGACCCTGTCCTTAAGCAACATCAACAGCCAACTGGTCTAGCCTTGAAGACACCTCCACGTCCACCACACTGATAGGGCTGTGACTTGTTCCCGCTTCGACTACCGCGGGTCTTCTGCGTCCCTGATCAAGCCCCTTGTGACCAACTTCACTCATTTCACCTAACGAAGCCCAGGATTGAGACGCAAACAATCGAGGAAAAGGTTCATCAACAGGCCTGAAATCAGTAGCAAGAATCTCCCCCTCCTCAGGAATGGTGAGGTCAGTGATCGGGTAGAACATGGGAGCACCCCCTTTTGCCTCATACCTACTCCTTCTCTTCTTCCTCTGTCATGGTGCGGTCATTATCTCTCCAATCTCTTCCGCCGGCTAGAGGCATGGGGCGGTCGGTTCATGGGATGGACCCTCAAGAACACTTATGGAGCCTGCCCTTATCTATGAGCCTAGTGCGATTCGCCTCATCGTTGCATGCAAAGAGAAGAAATAATGAGTGCTCGAATAAAGAGAAGGAAATTAAGTAAAGCAACAAGAAGTTGTGCACATGAATATAAAGGAATGAAAAGGAAGAGCGAAAGTGAAAAAGCAGTCAAGTGGATCCACACCCTCAGGGGAATGCTCCTCCTGTAGAGGGATGTCCCCTTTCTCTACAGTCATGTGGGCAATAAACCGGAGATGTGATACTTCTTAAGGGACCCGGTGATGGGATGGCCCAATGGGCCTTGGGATCCATTTGACCCGTATTAGCCCGTCGGTCATTAGATAGTCATATAGGTACGATGGGCCAGCTAGAAGAAGAGCATGACTCTCCTCACAGTATTGTTCCCAAAGGTCGTAAGCGGTGAACCCGCCCAAGCGTGATTTCGCCACCCTTGCCGGTCGATAACCCACTTGCGAGAAGGGTTCCACATGTCGATCGATGGCAGGAATAAAAACCACCAAGTGTCAAAAGAATTGGTCTTAGCTAGAGTCATAGAAGATATGATCCTCTGGCAAGGATAATGCAGGTATAGGTGGTATCTATTCGTCACCAAACGAAGGTAGAAAAAATAGAATAGGAGTTTGAAGGAAGGGACTACTTCCTTCTCCAGGTAACGCACAAAGAAGGAGACCAATTGGGCCTAACCGTTAAGGTGTAGCTGGGTCGTGGCTAAGCCACTTACTCTAAGGAACTTAAGTCTAAAGTCTTGAAGATGAAGGTTAAAGCCATGGATAAAGCTGGCCTAAAAAATGCTCACCCAACCCTTTTTCGCGTTGGCCACACAATTTTGGGCTTGTTGGGGAATCCTAGTTTGGTATCGAGATGGTATCTTATTGTTACTACGAAGAAGGGCAACATCATCCTCCGACATACGAGAATGTGTGCCCTTAAGGTAAGCTCAAAAAACCCCATCCTCGTCAATCTCCCTATGGTATACCTTGGCGCTTACCATGATCTTAAGTCAAACTAGATAGGATAAGACTGGCAGAAAGGGAAGCAAATTTTGTAACACCCCGCCTCCCCAGGTGTGCCACTATAAGGGATTCACGGGGATTTCTTTTCCATACACCCCTCGACACACACAGTGTTTCAAAAAATAATCTTCACATGCTCACGAAACCCCAAAAAAACCCCAGTCATGCCTGTTTAACTAACGAGGTCAATAGACTTAAGCTAAACAAGGCATAATATTACGTAAAGGATAAAAACATTACTGAATATCATAAAATACTACAATCGTTCATACATAGTGTCTTCTCATCAAAACAAGAATTACATAACTTCAAAAATGTAAACTACAATTGTTATGCTCATACTCCATTAGCTCTAACTGACCATGTCCTCGCCCCTACCGCAACCCTCTTCTGGAACGTTTAAATGTTCCAGGGGCATAACCCAGATTAGATGCTGAATCATCTAAGTGATGGCATAAAAATAGTTTATAGAATGCATGTATATTCATGAGCATGGCATGTAAAAATGACACAACACGTCAATCCTGAGAAATCTCCCAAACATCCACAATCTCTCGAGGAAAATCCCATTTCCCATCGTACGAATACATTCCACATCATACAACTCATATTGACCTTGTTGTGGCATACTTAACCTCTAGGTGCACATCAACGTCACCCCTAGCTGAGATTAACCTTGCCCCATTCTCAGGATGACCTCGTCCCGTCCCACCGAACATCATAATAACGACACGATTTTAGAAATAATAATGTCATGAAAGACTCGCATGCCATGCATTTTTGTAAAGCATATCCAGTTGATTCGACATGCAATAGATTCAACATGTACAATATGCTGATAAATTAAAGAAATTTAACAAAACATACATAAGGATCAGGCTAAGTTCTTGAGGGTAGAACCGCTCACTTGAACTAACCAATCACATGCCAAAAGTCATTTATGAATATCAAATTAAGTATTGGAATCGGACCACTCACCTTAACTTAGCCTCATAGGCTTTCTCAATATGAGTGCCTTGACCTCGAAATGAGTGCTCTCATAATTTTCCTAATTTTGACATGTTCCTCTATCCCCAAATTAATTCTTGGAATTTTTTGGAATTTTCTAGAGGATTTTTCTTATTTTTTCCTCATTTTCCTCTATTTTCTTCTACTTTCTCCATTTTCCTTTTTTTCTTCAATTTTTTTCTTTTTCTTCTTTCTTCTTCTTCTTCTCCCCTGTTTCTTCTTCCCCGTGCCCGACCTATGCGTAGCCTCGCGACCACCACCACTCGACCCTCCATCAGCCTCCACCTGGCCCTCCGTTGGCCGTCGCAGCCTCGCCAAATAGCCGCCACCCTACTGGACCATCACCACGACTGCTACCGGTCACTGCCCGGCCACAACAGCTTGCGGCCATGGTTTCCGCTTGCTATTGTGGTCCATCTCGGTCACCTTCGGTCATCCTCGCAGCTCTCTCCAGCCACCAGCACTGCTCCCATCTCTCTCTCTCGATCCCTCAAGCTCTCGGCCACTCTCTCTCTTGTTGCAACTCTCAGCCACTTCTTTCTTCATTTTTTTTCCATTTTGCTCTCCACTTCTCTATCTATTTATAGCCTCTGCACCACCCCCACCACCTTTAGCAAGCTTAGCCACCACCCTTCCAGCAAGACTTGGCCACCACTCCAAGCAATTCGGCCATAAATCTTCTCAGAAGGTGCCACCAGCACACACACACGTATGTTTGTATTTATGTATATATATATCACATAATACACTATAATACAGGAAATTACACATTTAAACCCCAAATTTCATCTTAAATTCACTTGGGTAAATCTCTAATTACAATTATATTCTCAAACCCCAAATTAATTTGCATTACAATACCGAAAACGCAAAATTAATAATTCCAAGATTACTCATCAAGGACAATTTTTCTCTAGCATCCTCACCGAGCTGTTGTTTCATCCCAAAACCACCTCAACGTTGATCCTTACATAAAATCGGAACCCCCTCAAGATTCCGTTGATCTCTCGGAGGTCCTCTATGACAACTCATTTTTTAGCTTGAACCAAAGTTGTACCGAAAACTGTCCCAGTTTTGATTTCTTTCAATACCATAAATCATCTCTCGGAACCCTCGTTAATGAGATACCTTTTTCCTAGGGTATCTAGGCTCCAGAGCACTCCCTACAATCGATTCAGTATTGATAACTGTATGACATTATACTTAAGTCTCAAATGTTTTGAAAATGTCGCATATGGCCTAAGTTAAAATTATTCTTGAGTCATTTGAAAATTCTTGGGTATTATATTCACCCCTCCTTAAAGAAATTTTGTCCTTGAAATTTACATCTGATCGATCAAGTAACAAAGACATATCATAGCTCATTACTTGAACACCTCAATCATATATTTTTCAATCCTTAACAAACACTCTAGTTTGTGTTTATTACATGGCCAATGCTTACAAGCATGTCTTGCCATTTACAGGATTCCTCGTTGTAGCTCATTTACAAGTAACCATACATATCCCAAAATTATTCCATGAGTCTATCTATTCCGAAAATATATCATCAACGATTCTTGGTTACCAACTATAACAACACATATTTTCATCCAAACATAGTCCAATTACACAATTCCTAAGATCCATAAATGGTTCTAATGCATTGGTTAAACCCAAAGGCATCATCGAATGCTTACTTTTACCATATCATGATCTACACGTCATTTTAGGATGGTTTCATTCCCTTTTCCTCAATCGATAATACCTCGATCGCACATTAACTTTAGAAAAAATATCTCAGCCTCTTGCAACTAGTCACGCAAATAGTCAATTCAGGTCTATCAAGAACACAATTTCTTCTACGGTAACCTGATATCCTGACATGTTACTAAAACACTATCCATCAATCATGACCATTTTCTCTTAACACAGTATTCTCATTTCATTCTAATTCATTATTCACATTACCACAAAAAAAAAAAAAAATAACATTCCATAATTACACTATCAACTAGAGCACTTAGACCCATACGTCATTCATGGCACCTCAACCTAGTACCACCAAATGCTCTATCTTAACTAAGTAATGCTTTCCATATCCATCTCAAGTGAGAAAAATATTACTATTTAGTCAAATAAGGTCTCCGTCATCCCCAATTCTAGGAACAAATTTTACTCATTCTTTACTAGGCGATCTAGTTCTCACACAACTACCTTACTCGAATTGACCTTGTCGTGGCATACTTAATCTCTAGGTGCACATCAACGTCACCCGTAACTGAGATTAACCTTGCCCCATTCTTAGGATGACCTCGTCCCATCCCACCGAACATCATAATAACAACATGATTTTAGAAATAATAATGTTGATAGGGCTTAATTGTATATATATTTTTATATAATTTTTATCTTAATCTTGTATTATTTTTCTTTGCATAAAATATGTATTTATATGGATTTTATATTATTTTAATCATTTTTTATAGAAACCTAGTAAAGGACATTAATTGAAGATTTGGACATAAAAAAATAATATTATAAAATTAATATTATAAATTAATATAATTAATAGTATATTATATTATATTATGTTATTTATATATATTTTATATTATATATTATACTAAAGCGGCGTGAGCGTTATATATAATATATTATAAGATATTGATGATATTATATATAGAATATAATATTATTATTATTATTATAAAGTAAAAGTGAAGTCCATGTCGAGGAAGGATTGAAGCAATGCACGGAGTCCAAATTCAAAGTCTAGGGCCACGCGCATATATATATCTATATAATAAAGGAGGAAGGTTTTTGAATTATATAACACAGATGTGAGGGGGACATTTTTTCAATGGTTGAGATGAGTTTTGAAGAATATAAATGGTTGAGATCAATTTATTTTTCCCCCCAAAACCATCCCATCCTCCACGCGCACGCGCGCGCACTCATACTCCCTCTTTGCCCACCACTGGTCGTTTTTTCCTCCATTATCACTGTCCACCTCATCACCCATAATTACTGGAGATTCCATTATCACTGTCCGCCTCATCATCCTCAACTTCGCAAGCACCCTCGACCATAGCTACGATGAGAATCAACCCATGGCCGAGAAAAATGACTCAATCGATCGGCCACATCGAACCCACTACGACGACCATTACCATGGCAAACACACAGGGAGAAAACGGCCACGACGAACACAAAGGGAGAGGGTCGCAACCATGGCCGTCGGTGATGGGGAAAGCTTTAAAATGATCAGCCATGGCAGACACCTAGCGAACGCGACAAACGACCTTTCATCGCTGACCAACCAACCAAAACAATGAAGAAGGAAATAGGTCGGGACTCATGAGGAAGGCCATGAAGAGAATACTCACAACGGAGAACACCCACAAATCGCGCCCACAGAGACCCACAGCGGAGAAGAAAAGACCCATCACGTGACCCATAACCGACAACATCACCAAGCGAACAGCCACTGCCATGGCCGGAGAACACCCACGTCTCCCATGTTTGCCGGCGACGTCGATCGACCTCCTCCAGATCTGCTTCCTCGCTCTCGCCATTGACCTAACCTTTATAATCTCTATCTCTCTTACTCAGAGACCCAAATAGATGAACAGTACTCAAGAACATATTTTCAATGACAGAGAGTTGGGATCGGCCATTTCAAACACGAAACCAACGTTGAGGCAAGACCGATCAAAGAAGCTTTGGGCAACGACCATGGGGAATCGACCAACCAAGTAAACCCATGCACCCGCGTGATCGGCGATGGCGAATGATGCCATGGCCACCACTGCCACTGTCGTTGTCGTTGCTGCCGCCTTCTCCCTTTTCTGTCCCAGCTGCCTCTTCCCCCTTCTCTTTTTTAAAAATTTATGATTTTAAAAAATTTAATTGAAGATATTAAATTTATTATATTTTAAATGGGAAAGGGATCAGAAATTGTAAGAAACTGGAATCTGGATTAGTATATATTTAATTATTGCAGATATGTATCCGGAGGTACCCTGGTGGCTACGCATGCGCAAGGCAGGTCTTGGGTTCGATTCTCTGTGGGAGCAGGCTTGGGGCATGAAACGGTCTGCTGCTGCTGCCACCACCTGCTGCTCTCCAGGCACGTGAAATTGAAACGAAGTTCTCGGGTATGAAATGAAGGAATTCAGTGGGCCTATTAGTAATAATAAGGAGAAGGCCAACTATTGTGTGAAATAAGCTGCCAACATTTATGAGAGAAATGTGATCTTCCAAGACATTTGTGTGCATCACAGGATATGAAATAAATATACAAAAATGTTTAAAAATAATTATATTAGATGTTTACTTACTATTTAGAAAGTATTTGTTAGGTAGTCAATTGTAAACCTTCAATTATCTCAAGAAGATGTTAAAGAAAATAAGTTGCGTTCTGTTTATTGTTTTTAAATTCTTTTTGTTTTAAGTTTTTTTAAATAATAAAAATATAAAAAAAATTAAATTATTTCACCCAAAAAAACAACTGATCCAAAACACGAGAAAAGTTTGCATCTAAAATGCATTCTCTTTTCATCAGAGGGATTGAGGGAGCGAGAGGGAGGCGAGGATTTCTTGGAGCAGTGAGATTGTCAGAGAGATTTGGGAGAGGGAACGTTTCTTGAACAGAGAGATTGTCAGAGAGGGGAGAAAAAGTTTTGAGGGGTGAGGGTAATCTGGCAAAATAGTTTTTGAAAATATCCAAAATGTATCAGATACATTTTGATTTTATGACTGATATGAGTTTTGAACATCTATCAATGGCTAATATCAAATATCCAACATGTTTTGTTTCCCCCAAAATCATCCCATCCTCTCTCACCTCACAGGCATCAGAACCATTATTAGAGAGACAAGTGGCCAGACACACAAGCAGTCACTTCCCCAAATCCATGGCATGGTCACTTTCCCTTCAATTTTTTCTTTCAGCTCCCTCTTTATTTCAAAGGTCTCTTACCACAACCACAACCACCAAGTTCTCTACAGCCAACGCTTAAGTGGCTATAAAGTTGAAGGCCGAATAGTGGAGTCGATTGCAGCAGCGATCGGCAATCGACGATGGAGCCTGAAGCAACGAGCAACTAGAGATTGCGGACGACGAGCTGGGCTCACGGAGGACAGCCGATGCAAAGGCTGGGTGTGGCGGTCAGAGGCGCGGCAGCGGCCTGAAGCCGCAATGGCGTCGGATGCTGTGACGCTTGGCGGCCAGAAGTAGTAAGGTTAAACTGCGATGGAAATCGGAGGCGAGCATTGGCGAGAGACGGTAGGTGGCTGTGTTGGCTGCGATGGTGTCTGATGGTGGTTAGTAGGTGGCAGACGGCGGTGGGGAAGGTCGCGGCGAGGGCCTAGGCCAGTGGCCAAAGGCAACTGGCGCAGGTGGTTCGATCGTGCGTAAAGGAGATACATGAGGAAGAAGAAGATAGGAAGGAGAAAAGAAAAAAAAAAAAAAAAAAGGAAAAAAAGAAAAAATAAAATAAAATAAAATAAAAAAATATAAAAAAAAAAAAAAAAAAGATAGGAGAAAATGGGGGAAAATGCCTAGAAAAATCCAAAAAATTAAGAAAAAATTTATAAATTATTCTGGAGCTCGAGAAGCGTGTTAGAAGCGCAAAATGACATTTTTGGCTCAAGATAAACAGCCAAATAGGCGACACAGGTGTGAGTTTTTGTTGGGTTTCTTCTCCAGATTGGTTGATATAAAAATAATTATTTTTGAATTATTTATATTATGTGGTATAATGTAGATTAAACCATTGGTTGGTGTTGTTTGAAAATTGTTGGTGGGTGGGTTTTGTGGGTTGGGCTCTCTTCCCGTTTTTATTTTTTATTTTTTATGAAAATATTTTTAGATAAAATAGTTAAAGTTAGAAACATTAATTGATATTTAAAGTTTAAAGTAAAATTAAAAATATTACACTTATAATATTTTTAGATAAAATATTTAAAGTTAGAAATATTAATAGAAAGTAAAAATATTTTTAGATCAAATTATCTTAATATTTAAAATTAGAAACATTACACTTATAATTTGTGTCTATTTACGTATGTCTGTTAATAAGATAAAATTACAATTATAATTTGTGTCTACTCGACCACTGTATAATTTGTATCTATTTACGTAGGCCCAATGACCCGGGCCCAAGCTCGACCCAGTTCAATCAAAGGATCATTGATTAATGCATAATCTTAAATAGACAAATTATAAATATAATTCAAATTATAAATGTAAAAATATAATTAAGACTGTGAATTAATGTAAAAATATAATGTAAAAATGTAGATTATAAATGTAAAAAAATGAAAATCCTAATTGCTAATACAGTCAATCTCATGATCAGGGAAACAGGGGGTCCCCGACCCCAAGCGACCGGGGATCCCCCTTCCCAATGAATCTTATATGTTCGTTTCTTAATTTGCATTAAGATTAATTTACATTAAAAATGACACAATCTTTATCAAAAAATGAAGAGAGTAATATTTTATTATTTAGGATATCAATTTAATCTTAATATTATTTACACCGTGTGAGGGACATATAATCTTAATATTATATCAATCTATATAATAAAGTAAGAAGGTTTTGAATTGTCTAACACAAATGTGAGGGAGATATTTTTTGAATGATTGAGATGGGTTTTCTAGAGATTCAATGGCTCAAATCATTTTTTTTCCTGCCCAGTCACTTCCCTCTCTTTCCTCTCTCCCTCTCCCTTTGTGGCTCCCTCACTTCCCCTCTCTCCCTCTGCCTCTATTTCTCTCTTTCTATCCCACTCTCCTTCTCTCTTTCT
The DNA here is from genome assembly GCF_014633365.1 of Diospyros lotus. NCBI lineage: Eukaryota > Viridiplantae > Streptophyta > Magnoliopsida > Ericales > Ebenaceae > Diospyros > Diospyros lotus. The sequence goes on along the minus strand of NC_068339.1, from coordinate 28,292,496 downwards.
CCCACCCACCTGCCTCTCTCACTCACTGCTTCTCTTTCTCCCTCGCTCTCCCTCCCACCCACCCAAGTCGAAGCTGCCCGTCGTTGCCGCTTCCTCTTTCCCCCATCCCCACACGACCCATCTCCATCATGAGTAGCTCTCCATCAAGCAGCGGGCAGCTCTCCATTGTAGCCGGCCACCTGAAGCTCTCCATCGCCTCAACTTCTATCACCGTCTCCTCGCTGCCCCGCCGCCTCCATCTCCATCTCATCCGCCTCTATCGCCTCCGTATTTTGTGTGTGTATGCCTGTGTATGCCTGTGTGTGTGTGTGTCTATGTGTGCGTGTGTATGTATATGTGTGTGTATTTACATTCTGTTGTGTGCGTATGTATATATGTGCGTGTGTATTTTGTGTACATTCTGTGTGCGCTGTATTTTGTATTTTGTGGGCGCCCTATAGTAAATTTGTGTGCGCTGTAGTCAATTTGTGTACATTCTGCTGTGTGTGCGTGTGTATTTTGTGTGTATGTATTTAGCTACTGTGTGTGCGTGTGTATTTTGTGCGTATGTATTTAGTGTGTGCGTGTAACTGCTATATATTATAACTGATGTAACTGTTGTTCAATGGCTCATTTAAATCGAGTTATCTCCTACTGTAACTACTGTATAGATGTGTATATTATGCACATTATAATTTTAACAAAAGAAATTTTATACGCGTTGTAGCAAAATTTTTAGTGTGTATATTTATACACATTAAATATACACATCTATCATCAATGGCGCTTAATTTTTAGATATGTAATTGCTATATGTATTTTGTGTGTACATTCTGTGTGTATACGCGCTGTAGCAACATTACTTGCATTAGATATTTATTTCTCTGTGTCTATGTGTGTATACATATGAAAGTATATTTTCATATAAATTTTAGTCATTCAATCGCAACCATTAGCAAAGCATGATGATTATCAGGAAATTAATTATTGGCATTTTGGCTTTTGGATAGAAGAGGCCCTCATTGAGGGGGAGAATTGTGAGGCAATTAACACTTCAGCATTCATACATGTGTATGTCTGCAATATCTATCATCGTCATGGTGAAGGTGTTACAGTTCTATGTATATTTGTGTATTTTGTAGTCATTTTGTGTGTGTGCTGTAGTCATTTTATATATATTTTATACATTTTGTATGTATTTTGTGTATTTTTTAAAATAGGTGTGCTGTACTCTAAAGGCATTTAATATATATTTGTACATCTATATAATAAGATAGCAATGTCTCAAAAGATAAACATTTCAATGGTTGGATTATTTCTAATACATTTGATGGCTGTGATTAAAAATTTTCCCGCCGCAGCCATCTCATTGTCTCTTTCCCTCTCCTTCTGTCTTTCTCTCTCTCTCTCCTTCCCATCCACCCATCCCCCTCTCCAACCCCTCTCAAGGGGAATAAACTTTAAGGCAAAGCTTATGTATTTATGTATTTAACAGAGCTTCCACCTCAGCTCGCTGTGACGTCTGGGCTCTTCAAAGAACGCCAAGATCAAAAGGAACTCGGCCACCCCCGACATCGCCAACCCTCCGACAAGACCTGTGCCCCTCCACCGCCCCCGCGAATTGTATGTTGATTTTCTCTTTCTCTAAGTGTTTATGCGCCTCTGCTGCTTCTGTGCATTATTTGAAACCGCATAATGAGAGAATAATAGCGCCTTTAGCAGCCAAATTTGAGGCCTCTCAGCACTAACAGAAACAACCTTACTGCAAATATGCATATATATATTATATGCATAATTATATAGATAGAAGAGAGTAGAGAGAGACAACCGTGAAGCAAATTGCAGAGGCTTTATTGTATTTTATTTTATTTACCTTTTTTGCCTGCGTATAGGGTTTGATTATTTTGAAATAATTTTTTCTTTTTTATCAATTATTATTAAGAATTATGTAAAAAAAATTACCCATAAGCTGATTTATGGTTGGATTAATAATATTATTTTTTAACTGTGTGTGATTATTTAACTGATTATTTAACACTGTGTGTGATTATTTAACTGTCTTTGCGTGTGTGTGTGTTTCTCTACCATGTGTGTGTGTGTTTATATTATGTATATGTGTGTGTTCTGTGTGACGATAAAAATGGGTGTGCGAATGTGGGTGTGTATATAAAAAGTGGGTGTGTGATTTGATCTGCAAGGTCAGAGTAGTTTCAGATTCTGCTCAAAGTATGTACAAAAAACCTTTCAAGATTTACGGTGTGTGTATGTATCCATTTGCTTAAGATTTATTGTGTTTAATATAAGGGATGAGAGAGAATGAGAGCAAAGATAATAGATAAGATTGACTGTGTGTCTATGTATCTCTCATCCCTTCTCTCTCTCTCCTCATTGTGCGTATTTATATATTGTATGTAATATTGTATAGTCCCTGTATATAGTTCCTTTAGTTTGAGGCCTTAAGATTAAAATGATGGTGGAATAAATATTTTAGATCCTGCATATAGTTCCAATGCATATCCAATGTTCGTGTATAAGTCATTCTGTTAGTGTAAATACAATGATTTTAATATTAATATAGTATATATAGTGATTTGTTAATGAAAAACGTATAATATAATGGTTTTTTACCTTTTTTTAACAAAAAAGTGGAATATTATATTTGTTAATAATATTAATACAAATACAATTAGTTTTGATTTTAATTAGGGTAAAAATCTCATTTTTATTCAAAAAACAAGGGGTGTCTTTTTTTCGTTAAAGAAAGCAGTAAAAAAACAAGCCAAAGATATTTTGAAGAATAGATCAATCTTCATTTGATGCTATGTTTTACTCTATTATTTTAGAACAAACAAATTACATATTTGAAAAAAATAAATTTTAAGTTTTCATGAACATTTTTTTTACTCCCAACTGAAAATTTAACATTTGTTTTTACCTCCAAACTTAATTATATATGTTTAATTAATGAGATAAATAGGGGGATATTCCTAAGAGCAAGGAAGGAGAGGGGAAAAATAGGCAAGAGAAAGAGAAAGTAATGTGAGAGAAAAGGGCTGAACAGTGGGTTAAGAAACTTAGAAAAAAAGGGGGTGCGAGCACAAAGGGAGGGGTGACGGGCCGGTGCTCGCGGCGAAGGGGCGACAAGGACGATGCTCACAGCAGTGGCAGGGTGAAAGGAGCGATGGTCGGCGAATGGTGCTCTTTGGTCAGTAGTGGTGGTGGTGGGACGAGGGGGGAGATGACAGACGACAGTGCTTTTTGCGGTGGAGGGGTACGAATCTAAGTTCAGTGCTTAATTATTTCGCATTCAAATTCAATATTTAATTTTTTTTAATTGCACCATGTCTTCAGGCACGGATTATCCCTAATATATATATATAAGAAAACAGGAGGATATTGGAGGCACCAGTGAATGAGGCTTCTGGCTTAAAGGGCGCAGTCAAGAAAAAAAAATAAAAGAGAAGACAATGCAAAGAAGGAGAGGAAGGGTGCGTCCAGAATAGAAAATTGGAAATAGCCTCACGCACAGCAGAGCCCCTTCACGCCCAGCAACAGTAGCACTCAGATCTGTTTCAGATTTAGACAAGAAACTCATTTTCTCTATTTAATTTCTATTTTATTTTTATTTTAATAATATCTAACTAAATTATTTTAGCTAGGATTTGGATGGATTTTAATTTTAGGATTATGTGATTCTTTGTTTAGTTTGATTCAAAACCCGATTATTATTTGCATGAAAAATTTATATTATTGCGTTTAATATTTTAAAAGATTGGCTACCTTTTAATAATTTAATAATTTATGCATGACTAACTAAAGAATTGTTATAAATTAGATCCATAAATAATATAAATCACATGTTTGATTATGAGATCGAAAGATGATTAACTCATATGTGGGAATTGAAGAAGTTTAGTGAGTCAAATCTCCTTCCGAGATTAGAGATTTTCAAAGAACTTAATACTTATTTATTTCGTTGATATATGTTCAGAAATCTGACGGTGAAATTGAATTAATAAATGATTAATATGACTTGAGAAAGTTTATTAATTAATTAGGAGAAATCCACCATCACATGCAAATAATTATAAAATACTGTAAGGGTATTTGTGGTTTTGAATCAGGTTGAATAGATAATTACATGACCCAGATTAAATGAAATCTAAATCCTAGTGCATTCATTAATTAATTTTTCTCATAAAGAATTCAATTTTCTATTTATTTTTTTATTTATCCAATTAATTAATTAGTTCAACTTAGGTTAATTAAAATTATTTTAGTATTATGATATAGTTCTCGTGGGATTGACACTCTTTTCAACACTATATGCATATTTGACTAGGATATACTTACCCGAATTAATTATGCATAAATCACACATCAAATGTCATAAAAGACTCACATGCCATGTATTTTTGCAAAGCATATCTAGTTGATGCGACATGCAATAGATTCAACATGTACAATATGCTGATAAATTAAAGCAATTTGACAAAACATCCATAAGGATCAGGCTAAGTTCTGGAGAGTAGAACCGCTCACTTGAACTAACCAATCACATGCCAAAAGTCGTTTATGAATATCAAATTAAGTACTAGAATCGGACCACTCGCCTTAACTTAACCTCACAGGCTTTCTCGATATGCGTGTCTTGACCTCAAAATGAGTGCCCGGATAATTTTCTTGACTTGGGCATGCTCCTCTATTCCCAAATTAATTCCTAAACTTTTTTGAATTTTTTTGAAAGATTTTCCCTAATTTTCCTCATTTTCCTCTATTTTCTCCATTTTCCTTTTTTATTCTTTCTTTTTTTCTTTTTCTTCTTTCTTCTTCTTCTCCCCTACTTCTTCTTCCCCGTGCCGGACCTGTGCGCAGCCTCGCAGCCACCGCCACTCGGCCCTTCACCGGTCGCCGCCCTACTGGACCATAACCATGACCGTTGTCGACTACCTCTGCTTGCTGTTGCGATCCATCCCGGCTGCCTCCGGTCATCCTCGCAGCTCCCTCCGGCCACCGGCACTGCTCCCATCTCTCTCTCTCTTGATCCCTCAAGCTCTTGGCCACTCTCTTTCTCACTGTAACTCTTGGCCACTTCCTTCTTCATTTTTTTTTCAATTTTGCTCTCCACTTCTCTATCTATTTATAGCCTCTACACCACCCTCACCGCCTTTAGCAAGCTTGGCCACCACTTTTCTAGCAAGACTTGGCCACTACTCCAAGCAATTCGGCCATGAAGCTTCTCGAAAGCTGCCACCAACACACACGCACGTATGTATATATTTATGTATATATATATATCACATAATACACTATAATATAGGAAATTACATATTTAAATCCCAAATTTCAGCTTAAATTCACTTGGGTAAATCTCTAATTACAATTACATCCTCAAACCTCAAATTAATTTGCATTACAATATCGAAAACGCAAAATTAATAATTCCAACATTACTCGTCAAGGACAATTTTGCCCCAGCATCCTCATCGGGTTTTTGTTTCATCCTAAAACCATCTCAGGGTTGATCCTTAAGTAAAATCGGAGCCCCTTCAAGTTTCCGTTGATCTTCTGAAGGTCCCCTACGACAATTCAGTTTTTCATCCTAAATCGAAATTGTACCAAAAACTGTCTCGATTTTGATTTCTTTCAATACCATAAATCCTATTTTGGAATGCTCGTCAATGAGATACCTTTTTCCTAGGGTATTTAGGCTCCAAGTCACTCCCTGCAGTTGATTCGGTATTGATAATTGTATGAGATTATACTTAAGTCCCAAATCTTTTGAAAAATTTGCATATGGCCCAATTTAAAATTATTCTTGAGTCATTTGAAAATTCTCGGGTATTATAAATTTCCTCTCGGAAAGAGCTGATGCAGAAAAAACTCTCTCGGAGTGACAAAACAATCTCTTAGAAGAAGGGAATTATGTCTAAAGAATGGTTAATTCCTTTCGTAGTGAAGTGGCAGTCATTCGGAGGGAAGTTGAAGTCGTCCGGAGAGAAAATGAAGTCTTTCGGAGAAAAGAGTATGCCTTTCAGAGAGAAATCCTTTCAGATGGAAACCTGATTCTTTCAGAGAGAAAATTCTTTCGCGATGGATTTTCTTCCGGAAAGGAAATTGCAGAGAGGACAATGAGTCAGGTGGAGATATGCAATAAGCGTAGAAAAGTTGTTGCAACAACGTCCTATTTATAAGAAGACCCTCAAGAAGCCGAAATGGCACGGCTCGCGAAGGCAGATCTTTCAAAAGGAACCTACTTTCTGGATTCACCTAAAGGTAAAAGAATAGAGTGGGGGATAATTGTGGTACCCCACCCCTCGAGAGAGTTCTCTCCGAGAGAACTCGCAGGAAGAGGATTCTATCGAAGGTTGTCTCCCTAAGAGAGTTCTCTCCGAGAGTATTCTTTCGGAGAAGAAATCTCTAAAGAAAAGTACTCCCTCGGAGAGGATTCTCCGATTCTCTCTCAGAGAGCCTCTCCCCAAGGGACCAGAAAAATGTCGTACATGTGCCTCGATCAACCATTGAGACTTGGACTTCTGTAAAAGGCAAGGCACAACACGATTGGTGGGATCCAAAGTACTTACTTTTCCTTTTTCGAAAAGACTTTTATAAATTTGACAGTTGATTCTCCCAAATTTTCTTTTCCGAAGTACTCACATTTCTTTCCGTGGCTTTTCCTCTTTCTGCATATTGACTTGACCGTCGGAGGGTCTTCGCAAGAGATCCTTCTCGCAAGTTTTCTAAACCTTGTATCGTGTTATAGCTCTTTCAGAAGTCGAGATCAAGTCAGTTGTGTCCCTCTGAGAGAGCATCTATTCTCTCCAAGGCTCTCAAAGCACCTTCCCGAAAATGGCATCTTTCTTTTTCGGAAGTCGATCCACTCCTCTCCGAGAGGTGTAACAGACCCTCTTCGGAGCCATCCACAAAATCGAGCACCAAGCTAGTCGATATCCAGCTCTCTCCGAGAGACCAACTCCCTCCGAGAGGTTTCTTTTCTCCAAGAGATCTCTGTCCATTAGGCTCTTTAGGCCTTTCTCTAGCCCTTTTCTCTCGAGAAGCCCTCTCTTCGAGAGAGCTCTTTCGATGGCTATACTTCCGTACACAAACATCTCGTGCGACTTCAGACAATGGTTTCCCTCACTCAAAATAAGTTTCTATTATTGTATTTTTTACAACAACACATATATTATTATATCTAATTGCTAATTTCTAATTTAATCAACTTACAAGTTAATAAACCGAGCTTTATTGAGCTCGATTTCGCTCATTTACAAATCGAACTTCAAAATTAATTTTAAACTCGACTTGTTTAGCTCAATAAACGAACTAGAACGAATTTTTATCGAGTCAAACATCAAAACTCGATTCATTTGTAGTCCTATCTCTCTTTGATTGTCCACGTTAGACAATTAATATGGGGCAATAGATCAACTTTCCATATAATATATATTTATATATATATATATATATATAGCTCACGCAAATCAGACGGTTGATTAGAGGAGAATGAGAAATTGGGAGTAGGCATGGCGACGGATGATCGGAGGAGAATGAGAAATTGGGAGTAGGCACGGCAGCGGAATCAATTGCACTCTCCTCTCTTTTAATCTCTCCCAGACTTCTCCAGGCGCATTTAATGCGCCTCTCCCATCAGCCGTGAGCCAATTCCTTTGCCTGCCAATTTCAATGTCGCTTATTCCGAAGACCCAAGTCTTCGACAGAGTCCCTAGTCCAGATGTAGCATCCGAAGACCCAGATTTAACACTAGACTAGATACTTATCCGGAGACTCACATTTCACACGCATTCTACCTACTACATCATCATGATATTATTTGACATTCGTATATGAGAGTCCGCGTTAAAAAATTTCTCATTCATTTTTTAATTATTTTTTACCACAAATTCATTCAGAGACCGCAAGATATACCACCTCGAGGAGTGCGACTTTGTTCGCTCCTTCAACAGGATGACTATCACTCTCACTATTTTTATAAAAATAAAAAATAATAAAACGACAATCAAATATTAACCCATATAACTGTTATTTTTTATTGTCGTTTCATTATTTTTTACCCTCACAAAAACAGTGAGGGTGATAATCACCCCGTTAAAAAAGTGAACAAAATCGCACTCCTCTTAAAGACTCCTCAACTCTCCCGAGCCTAATCATCTGAAAACTATCCAACCAAAGACTCATAACTCAGGGCATTCATCTATTTTCCAGAACAATGGATCGAGCTTAATCCTATAAATTTTGTTCTCTCGAACAGCGAATTGACCCATTCTCCTAAATATAAAATTTAAAATGAAAGATCCTGCGTGTGTGATAAAAGAAAGACATTGATCTAAATTGATTTCCAGCTGTTTAAAATTCAAGTGTAAACTAACATTTTTGTATAATTTATATATTATTAGAATAAATTTTAAATTAAAAAAGTAACATCATTTTTAAATTCAGTCAATCCGAAACTGCCTTCTTAAAGCCAATCACACTTAATAATAATAGTTGTAGTTGTCTGACTAGAACTAGAATACTATTTTGCTATTGAATGGAGATTTAAATAAAAAAAAGAAAGAAAAAGAAGAGAAGAAATTGAAATTGAAGAACGCCAAATTGGATTTGGAGGGACAATTGGATACCTCCATCTCTCTCTGACGCAAAAAAGTAAGGTGGGGGGGAGGATGAGATTGTAATGGAATTGGAATCTGGAAAGTCCTTTAAGCCGCCGTGGCGGCGGAGGAGGATGAGGTAGAGACGTTGAAACGTGGCAGCGGTAGAGTCCCCTTGAGAAACGCCCACGCCATCGCGTACTCTTCAAATGCCCGCACGTCGGCCTTGCACCGCAGCAGCTGCGGGAAGAACAGCCAAAACCCCGTCCCCACCACGAACCCCAGCGTCAGCGGGGTCGCCACCACCCTCGGGAGCCCCCACCTCCCCCTCGCTGCCTTCTTCACCCCGTTCTCCGCCACCAGGCACGCCCCGTGGAGCAGGAAGAACCACGTGATCTCCCAAGTGGGCCTCGTCCGGCCCAGGTAGAAGAATATCAGCTCGTGCATCAGGGCCGACACCGCGAACGTGCTCAGCACGGCAGGCACCATAGCCCACTCCCGCCCCACGAGCCGCGCCGCCACCCCCAGCACTGGCTCGTACACGGTCGGCCGCAGCGTGCGCGTCACCATCAGGTTCCACCGCCTCCCCCAGAAGTCTTGCAGCGACGTCGAGAGGTACGGCTCGTTGAACTGCGGCTCCAGCTCCGATCCCAGCGTGGCTCGGGCCAGAGCCGCCACGACGGCCAGCATAAGCTCCAGCATCAAGTATATGTGTAAGCAATACACAACCAGTATGATCTTGTGATGAATCTGGTCGCCGTAATCGTAGACACGCAGAAACAAGGCGATGAGAAGGGCCTTTATGGCGTAGTTCCAGAGAGATTTATGGGCTTTTCGGGTGCGATTGTTTCCGGGTACTTTTTCTTGGAGCTTGATGGGGAGGCAACCAATAGCGATGAATTGGGGGAGAGAGAGAGAGGCGTCGGAGAGGGGGCCCCTGTGGAAGGCGAAGAGGAGGAGCTTGAAGTTGGCGAGCCATACGAGGAAGAAGACGGTCATGCCGCCGAGATGCATGGAGTGGAGATTGAAAGGGAGGGCCAGGAAGAGGCAGATCACCGGAAGAAATGCGAGCAATCGGGGCAGGCCCTTGGGGAGAAGCTTGGCGGTGAAGGAGCAGTAGGTTAGGGATACGATTACTGAAAACCAGACCTTGACGAAGTTGATGATCTCCCCCTCCATGCTGTAATTCTCGTAATAGATTTCCCTAGCACCATCCATTAACTCCCTCTCTCTCTCTCTCTCTCTCTCTCTCTCTCCCTCCCTCTCTAATTAATTTGGATGAAGAAGATGGGAAAGTGGAGAGGGAGAGAATTGGGGAAGCTGATGAGCTTTACAAAAAGGTCAAAAGGTAGATTTTTCCAGCAACCAGCAGCCGATCAGAATTGGTGCAAGATGATCATTTATATAGTCTGCTCCACCACCGAATTCTTTTCGGTGTATTAATTCCACACTATTTTAATTTAAAAAAATTACTTTTAATCCTATACTTCATCAAAAGAATAAAAAGAATGTAATAATTAATGGTGGGCATCACATTCACATGGAGAGCAGCTCAAGTTTTCTCTTCTTTTCTTTTTTTTTTTTCTTTTCTAAAAAATGAAAAATTTAAGAGACGTGGTGCATTTCAAGCTTCTTTTTTTTTTTTTTTGCTCCTTTTTTTTTTTTTTTTTTGATAATGGTGAAATGTAATTTCTTTGGTTAGTTGGTGTATTGCATCCTCACAAGCCCCACAGATTCAAAAAGTCAAAGGAATGAGTTGCAACTTGCCTCCCAATTGGGGAATGCACCAATTGAAAAACATAAAATATATAATCATAAATAATGTCATAAAATATATAATGTCATAAATGTCCAAACTCAAAATAGTAAGTCCTAAACTCGGTACACTCATAAAATATATAATCAATTTACCTTCAAATTGTAAAAAAAAAATAAATAAATAATGTTATACTCTCAAAATTGGAACTCTGACCATCCACCATTAATGACTTTTAAGCTACCAAATTTGTGGCACGTAGAGAGCCCCGAAAGGAGATATTTTCATTAGGGAAAGACGGGGCGAGAGGTTGTTGGAAGAAATAAATTAAAATGGGTCAGAACGCAGAAGGCACTGCATCTGCGTGTGCACGCGCGGAAGCATAACCAACCTTGTGTTCGTCTTCAACACAAATGACCGCCGCTTGTTGCATTGCGTTTGCGGCCACAGCCGTAGCCAAGTGGGAGGAGGCCTCCAAAATCCGGAATCATCATCGTCAATGGTCGAGATCTTCTCTCTTGTCGGCAACCGCACCACAGAGTAATAGTACCCAGTCTTGTCTGATTTCCTTAAACTGAGTGAAAGCCTTCCAAATTTGAAATCCAACCCAATGGAGACGTCGATGTTGACTCCGCCAGGCAAAAACTATGTTCTTATTGGGAGGAAAATTACAACAACAACTAATGAGGTTTGTTCTCACTGTTAAGATTATTTTTCATATTTTAAAAAATAATAATTTTTTAATTAAATAAGGGGATAAAATGACTATTTTTATTCCTTCATTCTCTCACATCTAATTTAAAAAGAAAAAAAAAATCATTAGTGGTTATCGCTGATGACCATCAAGTTATTGAGAATGAACCCCTCTTCACTTGGGTTCTTTGCGATGGCTTCATCAAATGAACTTAGAGATTTAGTTTAAGCCAAGCCAATGAACCCAAATGCTTCAGATCTCATCGAGTCAACCCAAATATAAACCCAATGAATCCAAATGCATCCGATGAACAATCTGATAATTGTGATCGAAAGTTCAAATTCATCTAAGATTAAGACTTTTAATTTGACTATAATTAGGATGTCAAATTTAATTATGATTGAAATTTATCTCAAATTGAAGACTTATCTTTTCATATTATCTTATGATCATAATATAATTTTTAATGTATATCTACAAATGAATGTTAGGTCTATATATAGGTATCCAATATCTTGAAATTATTATACCAATATCTTGAAATTATTATACCAATATCATCACAGTAATATTTTGTTCTTTTTACCCGTAATTTTTCTCGATTTAAGTTTTTCACATTAAAATTTTGGTTCATTTGTGTACTTGATGGTTTGATTGTGGTTTATTTTCAATCTAAAATCCTAATAAACTCAAATGCTTTAGGTTTACTAGGTAATATGAGTGTTCATTTCGTCTAGGTTAGGTTCATCCATTATGTTTCTATTGCTATAGAGAGAAAAATGACAAGATGATGATGATGAAAAAGAAAATTTACCTACCCATATTGTTTGGAGTGTGCGTGCGTGAGTGTATGTGTGCGTGCGTGTGCGTGTGTGTGAGAGAAAGAGACGGTATTGCCACCATTGATTTGGGTTCGAGGTTTTCGAACCCTTAAAGATCTAGATTCTATGGTAGAGGGGAAGACAGAGAGACTTGTTATCATTATCATCTCCATTAAACTATCGTCACCATCTCACTATTTAAATCATTCTGGTTCGTTGATGGTTCCAATCTAGAATGTGGAACAATTCAAATCCTTTCAGATCTAAAATAACAAGATCAAAGCTTCAAGAAAGAATAGGAGGGAGAAATGTCACTCTCTTTATTGTCGTCATTGTCAATTAAGGAGAGAGAAATGTCATTCTCTTTATTATCGCTATTGTCAATTAAGAGAGAAAGAAAGAAAGACAAATAGATGAGAGCCTTGTGAAGAAAAAGAGAAAAATAAAAAATAAGAAAAGTCTTTAAATATAAGGACATTTTAGATATTTTCTAATAATTACTTGAGGTTAACAAATGACGATGGAGGATTACAATATAGTATTAAATCTCATTAATACTGACTGTATTTTCTCAAATGTTAAGCATAATTTTTGCAATTATCCTAAACCCCCATGGCATTTTGTGTTATTTTCCCACGTATTGTGAAAATTTGAAGATGAAACTTTGTTAATTTGTGACAAAATTAAAAATATAATTAATTTTAAATTAATTATAGTTCTTATTTTTATTCTTTTGGCCGTTGATAAAAACCCACAAACGCTATTTTTGATCGTGCACTTAAAAAAATTCATTAATGTACAATAGTTTTATGAATTAGGACCCGTAATGATATAGAAAGCGCTCTAATCTCTTGATTACCATTAAATTAATCCCATAGTCTAAACAAAGTTCTTTTAATGCAAATTTCAAGTTGATAATTTTGTGTCGTGATGCCCTTAAATTCACGAATTGGTTGAAATTATAATGAAAGTTACAAATGGATTTAAAATTTTAAATTCATCCAAAATTTGGATTAAAAAAATAAAAGAATTTAAAATAATACTTACATAAAATGTCATTTTAAATTATAAAATATAAAAATAACATTAATTAAATCAATTTATCCAAAAATATTGGGATTAGTTCTCTTAATATAGCCTTGAAAGCTTAAGTTAATAGAATAAATAAACAGTAAATATGTAATGAACACTATAAGTGTGTTGGTTTATTTTTGAAAACCTTAGGTTACGTTTTCTTTACTTTTTAATTTTCAGTTTTGAGTTTTAAACTCATTTTCAGTTTTCTGTTTTGATAATTTATTTTAAAAAAATTAAAAACACATTCTCTTTGTCATTTTGAAAAATTATTTTTCAAAATAAAAAATTAGAAAACGCATTCTCTTTGAAAATAATTTTTTAATAATATTTTATTCAATAAATTATAAATATTTAATGTTAATATATTATTAAAAATATATATACATTTTAAAATTAATGAATTTTATAATATTTTTCTATTATAATAATAAAATATGAATAAATAAATAAATGTATTTTGAGTTTAGAGTTTGTTTTGAATGAAAAAACTCAAAACAACTTTTCGTTGTTTTGAATTTTCTTTATAATTTTTTTTTTGTTTTTAAAAATATATTTTTAAAAACAGTAAAGAAAATGTATTTTCATTATTTTAAAAAATTAAAAATGACTTAAAAACAATAAAAAGAACGCAACCTTAATTTTTTCGTAGCCAAAATAAACTGACATACTCATAATTATTCCCAAGACTTTCAGACTCAGGTATCTTACATTGGCGACAAATTTGTTAGGCCAAAATTATCTTTAAGACTTTCGGATTTGAGTATAGCTGACAGCAAATTCGTCAAGCTAAAATTATCTCTATGGCCATCGGGGCAAGTTATCTCTAGCTATGTTGATAGGAATCGGGATTTTTGAGATTGGGATTTTTTAGATTAGAATTCATAGTTAAATTTTGTGCACTCATCTTTTTACACGTATAATTTTTATTATCTTCCTCATCATTGAGAACAGTGGCAATATGAGATTCATTGTTGGCAATATGAGATTCATTTTTGGTTAATGCACCATCACGAGCTTTCCTGTTCGGTCTCACGATTTTAGCAGGAGAGCTAAATCATAAAATTCAACAGATAAGTTTCGACCCCTAACACAACCGCAAATGTAAGGGCGGCAAGCATTTTTTATTTTTCAAGGTCGCTCTTTGTATGCTAAACTATCTCTTAGACATGGCGTGAACACAGAACATAAAGACCCAAAAAATAACACCCGAACACATTTTTCCTTTGCTAGTTAATCTATGCCTTGGAGGCTTACGAGATTCATTTCTTTTTAAGAGATGTTGGTGCTCCTAATTATTAAATATTATATTATTTCTTTAAAATTTATCAACTGTTTCTATGAAAAATAAAATATTTTTTCAATAAATAAAAATAAATTTAGCATTACACCAATAATGATCTTCAAAATGAATTAGTACAAGATTCAGGCCCATGCCATTTAAAGGAGGAACTTAAATTAGGACCACCCGACCAAACTTATCACCTTTCATTTAAGTGCTAAAAGGTTAGGTACATTATTAACGTGGCGATTATTACATTGTAGAGATAATATATTTCGGGATTATCGTTCTTACACGCTCTTTCATTACTCGTGTTTTTAATTTTAGTAAAAAAAATAAATTATAAGTAAAGACTTTGTCTCATTATATAAGAGAAAGAATTGAACCCACAATCTAATAATATAAATTTTAACTTATTATAATTTAATCAATTCAGTTATATCGTTGGACACAGTGGTGATATGCTTTGTAGTTTGGGGGCGGTGGTGTGGTCACGGGCGGTTGCAAAATTGATTATCAGTTACGGTAGAAGTAGAAGGGATAGAAAGTCATTGCCTCACAAGTTCAACAGATAAAAAGTCACACCCTCTTGGCGGTCGGTAAGTGTCTGTCTTCCAAGTCCAATGTGGAGGCCATCTCATCTGCCCAACTCATCTCCTATTGGTACCCCTGCTTTTTATTTTTTTTTACTCGTAAATGTCACAAATAATTGCTGAGATTTTATATATATAAAAAAAAAGACATTAATCATCTTTGCATTTTTTTTAAAATATAATTTTTTTTAATTAACGCACTATCAATAACGCCGCTTGTTGTTCGGCCCCATAACAGAAAATGTAAATTAGAGAACTCAACGGTCAGTTTGATCCCTAATCCTATCGCAAATGTGAGGACGAAAAATAATTTTTAACCTTCAAAATCGCTTTAATTGCTGAACTTCAACACTTAAACTTTGAAACTGAAGATTTAAAGAGCGAACACTTCAAAATATACTTCATTTACCAAAAAAACTATGATATGGGATAACATAAACTGAGTGCGATTTTGTTCACCCCCTTTAATGGGGGTGAACGTAACCCCCGTCAGTGGGGGTTAAAAAATAACTGGTATATGTTGAAAATTACAAAAATTAACCATATTTAAAAAAAATATTTTTAGAATTTAACTGAAAATATGACAAGATCAAAACTTGATGGATTAAAACTTATAAAAAAATGACAGACTTATAAAAATAATTGACAGGATTAAAACTGAGTCAAAACTGAAAAGTGACTGTTTTCAACAATTAGTTTGTTTGAATGGTTGAAAATGATTTTTTTTAAAAAATAACTAAAAATAATTTTTTTTTAAAACATGATTATTTTTTTAACCCTCACTAACAGAGATTACGTTCACCCCGTTAAAGGGGTGAACAAAATCGCACTCACGTAAACTTCTCTTAAATTTTAAAAGTATGGATTAATTTACAATCATTGTTACAAAATGGTTGTTAATTTTCTTTTAATTGAAGAAAGGACTTTTTAACCTTTTTTTTTTTCCTTTTCTCTCAATCTTATCAAAACTCATCATTGATGTCTTGTCGTTGTCAAAACTCATTGCCGTCCTCTATCCATCTCTATTCTCTTCTTCTCCTTTTCATCGAGTGCAATTTTGTTCACCCTCTTTAACGAGGGTGACCTTAACCCCCAGTGCTCTGGGGGTTAAAGTTAACAGAGGGGCAACCATTTTTGATATTTTTGGGTTGCCCCTCTGTTAACTTTAACCCCCAGAGCACTGGGGGTTAAGGTCACCCTCGTTAAAGAGGGTGAACAAAATCGCACTCCCTTTCACCCTTGCTGTCAACGACATTCATGAGGGGGAGGTACCAAAACACCTGAAGGGGAAAGAAACCCCTTTGCGATGCTCTAGAAGGGTTTAGTTGGTAGGAATTGAATCAAGAACTAGGTTCAATATGGAGTCATCGTTAATGTTCATCTTAATTAAGGAAGGGTAAAAGTTTACTTTCTCTTATTTAATCGAATCGAATCGATAGAATTTGTCAATTTAATTTGATTAATTTTTTTAAAAAATTTTAACTTTTGATTTTCAATTCAATTTTTTGGTTTGAAGAACGAAACGAACCGAATCGACTAAAATTTAAAACGATGTTGTTTTGATGTTTATAAAAGAATGTTGTTTTCTTCAATTTTGTGTGTTTTCTATCAATTTTTTTAATTTTCTTCAATTTTTTATATTTTTTCGATTTAATCGGTTCAGTTCAGTTTATACGATTTTGGTTCGATTTTTTTGATTATCGGTTAGTTTAATTTTTTCGAGTTAATCGGTCGATTTAGTTCAATTTTACTTCTTAATTCAGTTTAATCAACTAATGAATTTTAATTAGTTTAATAATCAAATTAACCATTTGCATACCCCTAATCTCAGTTGAGTGTTTATTATTCATTATATAATCTAGGTTTGTTAATCCTTTTCTCCTTTCTCATTTTGATCTCTTGTTCGGTACCATGTCCAGCATCAGTTCCATGAAGAAATGAGTGAGATTAGAGATAAAAAGAAAATGATAATATAATTAGTATAAGAAATAATATACACTCAAAGAGGGTAAATTAAGTGTTTCAAATTTTTTTTTTTTAATTTAAAGTCCCTTTATACAAAGAAAATTATTTGACTAGGTCTTTAAAAGATGTAAAAGAATTTATTGAAAGGCTGAGGGCCTGTTCTCTTTCCCGTTTTCGGGCCGTTTTCTGTTTTTAATTTTTGAAAACACTGAAAACGCGTTCTCTTTGTTTTTTCAAAAACGCGTTTTCAAAAATAACTAAAAATTTTGTTAAGGAAACCCTTTGGGCGTTTTCAGTGAAAATACACTGAAAACACAAAACAAATGCAAAATGTGGAAAACAGCCCCCCTCCCCCCACTCGCACATGCACAGACCCACTCATCTCTCTCTCTCTCTCTCACACACACTCTCTCCTATCTTCTCTCCATTCTTCTCTCCTCTTTTGGCCATCGATAACCACCGCCACCACGGCGACCAGCGCCCCCTACCGCAACCACAATCATCAACCTGGCCCCCCACCGCCACCACGACCAACACCCCCTATCGCCACTACGACCAGTACCCCCAATCGCCATCGCGACCAGCGCCCCCCACCGCGACTGAGACCAGCAACCAGCGCCCCCTATCACCACCGCGACCAATACCCTCCACCGCCATCGCGACCAGCGCCCTGCATTGCCACCGCAACCAGTGCCCCCCACAGAAAACCCTAGATGAAGAAGATGGGTTGCGGCTCCCTGATTTGATTTTTTTGTGTGTGTGTTATTTGATTTTTTTTATTTTATTTATCTATTAAACTGAGTATCAGATATGTTTTGTTTGTATTAATTTTTTTAAATGATATTTCTCAGGTTGTTGATTTTTTTTATTTGAATTTTATTTTATAGTTTAAAGTATTTGAATCAAAATTATAATTTATTAATAAATATTTATTATTTGTTTTAAATTAAATTTATTAAATAAAATATCATAATAACAAAAAAGAAACTATTTTTAAAATTTTAAAGTAAACACTTTTTCTAGTTTTCTGTTTTGAGAAATAATTTTTCAGAATAACAAAAAGAATGTATTTTCAAAAATTTCAAAACAAACATTCAAAACACAAAACTCAAAACTCAAAATAAATTCAAAACTCAAAACATAAAACTGAAATACAAAGAGAACAACACTTTAACTATTGTTGCTTAAATAAATAATGATGCAAATATGATTTGAATGAGAATAACCTTTACAAGATCAAATTTTGTAGCTGTGACTGCAAATCTTAAATGCTGAAAGTAAAACTTAACTTACTAGAATGAAAAGTAAAAATAAATAAATCCAACACACAAAGATTTACGGTGGTTCAACTCACCTAATTTAGTCCATTATCTTGGTTCCTCACTAAGGATTTCAACTAACTCAATAAATAGTTTTTTAATTAAGATTAACTATAACTACTTTATAATGGTGTTTTAAGAATCAACCAAAATCACTATCTTTTCAAGGATTAGGGGTAACCATTGTCTTTTCAAGGATTAGGTGAAACCTCTTACCTTTTAAGAATTAGCTAAAACCACAAGTAGCTTACAAAAAACATAGATTAAAGAATACAAGAGAAGTTTTATAATAATAGTTTACAATAGAATAAGACTTCTCTCAATTAACAAAGATTTAAGAATAGGAATGTGGGTTCACTCTATCTATTTTTGCAGCCACTTGAAAATGAAAACTTGAAGGTAGGACCGGCTTAAGGCATAAGCCATCAAGGCCTATGCTTAGGGCCCCAAAAAAATTTCTAGCCAGCTTTAAGTTTAGGTGGCCCCCAACAACCGACCACGAAGGAGGAGGAGACAAGATTGGCTAAGGAGGCCCCCAAAAAATTTCGAGTCCAATTTTAGGAATTAGGTGGCCACTGTAGGCCGACCACCTAAGAAGAAGCGGCGACGAAGACTGAAGGAGACGACGGGGATCGCTAGTCAATTCATCGTTCATGCAGACGTAGACGACGACCGAAGAGAGAGATAGAATGAGGGTCGCCTCGCTTACCTCTAGACCGCACCGCTGCTTGCTGCCAACCACTAGCCTCCCGCTTGCCTCTAACCACCAAACTACCATGCCATCTCCTTTTCTCCTACTACCAACCAGGGCTTGTCACGCCTAAATTAGTTTTTGCTTAAGGCCCCCAATACCCTTGAGTCGACCCTGCTTGAAGGACTTCTTTGGCTTAAGGCAAGACTGAAAGGTGTTTGAACCGAACATTTTCTTTTGCATCTTCTTCTTTTTATACTTTTTCTTCATGGCTATTTGACTGTTGTCTTAAGAATAAAAAAATGCAATATCTTTATAAAACATGCTTTTTTTTCCTCAAATTAATTATTAGAATACCCAAAAGTCAAGAAAAAAGAATGATATAAAATTTAGAGCAATTTTTTTAGCCTTAATGATAAAAAAAAAAAAAATGTGTATTAAATGGACTTACAATAGATAGTTTAACAATTAGTTTAACGATTAAATTTTTTTAATTTAGCAATTAATTACTCGAGTAAAATTTCATATTATTCGATTAATTTTGATAATCACCCGAGTGCATACAATTTGTAATCAATTAATTTTATATTTTACTTGATTGCAAAATATTTGAAATCAATTACATTTTTGAGACCAAAGACTTGAATTGTCTTTGCAAATTATTAGTTGATTGCATTTTTTATTTTTATCGAGTATGCTTTAACATCTATTCAATTACATTGAAAGTCTAGAGACTTGACAATTCACTTGAGAGATAATACTCAATTAGAATTTAACTTATAATCGATTACTTTTTTTATGCAGAAATGATTTACTCAAATATGACAGAATTTACTTGATTGATTGATAAGAATACCCAATTGCATTCAATTAAGCTTACTTACTTACATGAGTGGGATTATGCTTACTTAGAAAATTACTACTCGAATAAAGTAATATATTACTCAATTACACGTTAGAGTATATGAGATATACTTGATTATAATTCATTTTTTACTCGATTAATATGATGAGTACAAAAATTCAATTGCATAGAACAATATATTCCTCAAGTAACATGGAATTTGTACTCAATTAATATTTTGATATACTTAGACACAAAAACGATATGTATTTGAGTGATATAATGATATACTCAAATGATACAATGCCTTACTTGATTAGGAGACTATTCTACTCAACTTCCAAGCACAAAATGCTTCGCATTGAAGCTCGTTTTTCTTTCATAAATACTATGGTGGATCACTCATTTTGAAACTTACAAGATAAATATAAGATTAACAAGCATGAACTTGATGAAGTCTTTTAATGCTCTACAATAAGCTCAATTACTAACATATAAACATGCAATAGCTTGTTGTAAAAGTTTAAAAATTAACTTTCTAATTACATTCACTGTGATACTTAGGAAGCTTTAAAAGCACAAAATAATGAGATACTCTAATATACATAATCTTGCAAATAATAATAAGTTCAGTATTATATCCACTACTCAACTAAGAATTTTCCTTTTTAAACTAAAGGAAGATCATTCTATCAAAACACATCAAGGAAGCATCTATATATATGAAAAATGATTTTATCCAATCAAAATCACACATAAATCAAATAACTACCTGTCACTTGATTGAATCGTGTCTAAATCCTATTCTTTATGCTCTTAAAACATTTCATTCAATTACTAATATTGAAATTTTAAGATATGCTTGAAAGATAGCTATATCTAGATATTTCAAATCAATACTTACTTAATTGCATCTACTATATTCAAGTAATTAACCATCACTTGATTACCAGATTGAGGGGGTTGAATTCTCAGCAGCTTAACCAAATACTATTTGATTCAACAAACTCTAAAATCTATAAATACTTGAATGATTTACTTTCATTCAACTTATAAAATCTTTCAAATGATCTTCTGTTAAGTTTCAAAATATTGAGGATCATAAGAATTTGATACTTAAATATCAAATAGACAATTTAAGTTCTGATGTGGCATCAACTGAAATTACTAGAATGCCCTTACGCTCTGATAGTCTCACCTGCCACGCGGACCACCTGAGAGACCGACACGTGGCAAGTCAACACTCCGGAGCGGAGCCCGGGAAATCCGGGCCGAACCGCAAGACCCGTTCCAGCTCGACCGGGATTCTCGGGGGTCGTGCCCGCTCATCTCGGGTACCCCAAAACGGTTTCGCCTATAAAAGACAAGGACTCTCGCCAGGTATAGACAAGCTCTACAGCTCTCTCACTTACTACTTCTTGCTTCACTCTACTGATTTGAGCGTCGGAGTCCACCCCGGGGGATCCAAGCCCCGGCCCTCCATTGTCTTGCAGGTCCTACACCCGAGGTCCGACATCCCCAAGTCCGAGGTTCCATTCCCGAGGTCCAGTCGCAGAGGTGGCACGTGGTGGTCGGTCCCAAAAACCATCATCAAGTTCTATGAATCAGAACTTATGATCACTGCCTGAGTATATAAACATTTATTCAAGAGTTTTGATGTTTGACACTTAAACATCAAATAAAACACATTATTCTTAAATTTGAGTAATGCTTCCACATATTTTGGAGCATTTAAGATATTTTTTAACTTTAAGTTTATTCTAATTATCATGAGATTCACATGATATTCATGCATGACACTTATGCATTATGGATATTTAAAATATCCCTTAAAATCCTAGACCAACATATTAAGAGATAAATCCTATCAAACTATTAAAAGTTTTCAACCTCAACTCATCAAAACAATAAAGCTCAACTTATCAGATATGAGAGAACAAATATATAAAACTATCAATATAAAGCACATTAACAGATGTATAAAAACAATCTTAATACAAGTAGATAAAACATATTTTTAACATTTTTTAAAAAATATGAGAATTTAATATATGAGAAACATTAAGTTTTGACATCAAATAATCATTACCAAAACATTTATAATAAAAAACTCAACAATTAAGGATAAAATAATCTTCTAGTCTTTTTTTTTTTTTTCCCTAACAATAAGGGAGGTAAGTGTCACCATTTTCGAAAACATACGGGCAATCAATACTTTTTTATCAAATCTCAAGGGTTGTTTATAAAATTTCTCTCTTTTTATTCAATCTGTCTTAGAATGGACACTAATTTTTATGTAGTTGGCATATTTGATTTATAAATTATTATTTTTGCTCGATGAGTTTATCCAACGCATACTTGAAAAGTACTGATTTGATTGCAAGTTATTATTAACAAACAAAGAAAAGCAGATAAAGGGCTTTTTATTTTGCTAGGGAAAGAAAGAAGGAAACCTCGTGAATATGGCCGATTCCGTAAAGGCCGCCGTTCAGTTGTTGCTCTAGATGACAGGTACACTAAGTTTTTAGGGCGTGCTTGTATTATTCAATAACTCAAATTGGACATTTGACTATTTATTAAAGTGGATTAAAAATCCTTTATTAGAGACTCCTCCAATAATATTATAAACTTCTACTCCGTTAAATTTATGATCTATATGATGAAAATACTACCAAGCCACGATAAAAGAGAGTGAGGGTGTTTTTAAGTAGAATTGAAGATTGTTCTTGTCAAGATACAATAATTAATTTATAATGCAAAAAAATGTGATATTAATAGTCCTATGCGAGGATGATCAAGAGACTTGGGGACCTTGTTGCAATAATCAGGTGGTTGCTAATGAACGAGAGACGTGAAATGACGGAGTGCCCTCCAATGATTGAGTGACTTCCAATGACCGAGAGACTTGTTGAGACGAACAACCACTTAGGGGCACAGAAAGAGTTCCTCGCGCAAATCGTCTGATATTTAAGTTAATCTTTAAGTGCTCGTGCGTAAAAGATAAAATTGGAGTGGCACAATGAGCTTACTTAGAGATGAGGTGGTCCTCCTACTTATAAAAGAGGGAGAGGGGGATACGTAGCAGCCATCTCAAGTTTATCAAGTGACATATTCTGAGTATATTCTTAGTATATTTGAGAAATCTCAAAATATTCTTATGGGTCCTAGAGAGGATCCTGGGTTCAGTTCAAAGAGCACCCCAGAAGGGTCCGTTGGCTACAAGAGAGGCTCGCAGGGGGTGGATTGTTGCTTGGCCATCATGACCAAGTGGCCACTTGGTCATCACTCCATCACCTATTTGCTTTGGTTTTTTTTGTTTTCAATTTTGGGTTGTGTTTCAAGTTATTTAGGTGTACTTGATCTAGATCTATTTATCGAGTCTGACCCATGTTTGGATTATCTACTATTTATTGGGTATATCAATAGCTTCCTACTCTTTTAATCGAGTGACTCGAGCAGAAGAGTATTATGTCCTACAAATTTTGTGTGCACCTTCGGCTCAATTTTCCCCATTATTCTTCACGTTTTCCTGACTTTGTCATTATCGCATTCATGGATTTTTTGTTTTTGTGCAAACTCCTGTGCTCTTCAGTTCCTTTGGACCACTATAAATGGGGTCTTGGAGTTAATTTTTCCTTCACTTCCTCCTTTGAAGCTTTCTTTCAAGTAATAATTTTGGGTGTATCTCATTCTTGCATTTGGGCTCGTGGTCATAGGCACTACTTGGTCTTCAGAGGTGCACTCATTAGGAAGCCATCCATCCATCAACAAGTCATCCGTTCATTAGCTAGCCATCCATTCA
The DNA here is from genome assembly GCF_014633365.1 of Diospyros lotus. Lineage (NCBI taxonomy): Eukaryota > Viridiplantae > Streptophyta > Magnoliopsida > Ericales > Ebenaceae > Diospyros > Diospyros lotus. Next base: position 28,269,064 of record NC_068339.1, on the reverse strand, counting down.
TTATTGTCAAGTCACTTGCTCAAGGATTGTCAAGACCATCGTTCTTGTATTATAAATTTATTGTTATATTTTGACAATAACAAAAACTAAACATCGAAAAGTAAAAATTGAAAACACTAACACACCAACTGATGTAACACCCTTTAGTGGTTGACAAAAGTGCATTCAGAAGGTATGAGAATTCTGTTATATACAAACAACTCATAAGGTAAATCATTACATAACCAATTCAGAATTCAGACCAAGTAGATGAAATTCCAACCCCATCGTATTTCCACGTGAATTTTCAAAGAAAAGGACTAATGTAGAACCAAAGATATCCACTCATCCTCGTGAATATATATATATATATAATAGAAAGATCAGAAAAAATAGCACTAAAACTTTAATAATACTGCTTTTAGTCCTAAATTAAAATAAAATTAATGGTGAGATAAAATAATGATAGAATTAAATAATATTATTTCATGTTTGATAAAAAGAATATAACCTAAAATTATATTAATCTCATATTTGGTATGTTAATTGTGAATGATTAATTGTCAAAAGATCAATTTTACCCCTTTATCCAAATAGATTATAATAATAAAAAAGATATTTTTTGTCCTGTGAATAAAAATATTTTTAAATTACATGAAATATATTTTAATTACAAATATATATATATATATCTAAATAATACATCAAAATTGATTATCTGTTAGGGTAGAAGAGATAAAAAGTCATTGCCTCACAAGTTCAGCAGATAAGAAGTCAAGTCTTCCAAGTCCAATGTGGAGGCCATCTCATCTGCCCCAACCCATCTCCTATTAGTACCCCTGATTTTTATTTTTTTTTACTGGTAAATGTTTCAAATAATTGTTGAAATTTTATAAAGAAAAAAAAAAAAGACATTAATCATCTTTGTATTTTTTTTAAAACATATTTTTTCTTGAAATGACCACCTTATGCGACCCCTGTTGCTCGTGCATTCGATTTCGACAGAAAAAATAAATCATAAATGTGAGATTTTATCTCACTGTAAATTTTAAAAATCGAACTCATAATCCACCAATACAAACTTGACATATCACTTATCCGATCACTTAACTTATATAGTGAAAACAAATATACACTTCTTTTAACTTTTAAAAGTATAGATTAATTTATAATGATCGTTATAAAATGATTGTTAATTTTTTTTTAATTGCACAAACTAACTTTTTTATCCTTTCTCTCAATCTTATCAAAACTCATCATTGATGGCTTGTCCCTGTCAAAATTCATTGCCATCCTCTATCCATCTTTAATCCCTTCTTCTCCCTTTCACCTTTGCTGTCAAGGACATTAATTATTTTTTTGAATTAAAAAATAAAATAATTTAAAATAATACTTACATAAAATGTCATTTTAAATTATAAAATATAAAAATAAAATTAATTAAATCAATTTATCCAAAAAAAAAAGAGTGGGATTAGTTCTCTTAGTATAGCCCTAAAAGCTTAAGTTAATAGAATAAATAAACAAAAAATGTGTAATGAACACTAAGTGTGTTGGTGATATGCCCTAACTTTGTAGTTTGGGTTGCAAAATTGATTATCTGTGAGGGTAGAAGAGATAAAAAGTCATTGCCTCACAAGTGCAGCAGATAAAAAGTCACACCCTCTTGGCGGTCGGTAGGTATCTGTCTTCCAAGTCCAATGTCATCAGCCCCAACTAATCTCCTATTGGTACTCCCTGATTTTTTTTATTTTTTTTACTCGTAAAAGTCACAAAAAATTGCTGAGATTTTATATAAAAAAAAAAAGACATTAATCATCTTTGTATTTTTAAAAAAAAAAAACATAAACTTCTCTTAAACTTTTAAAACTATGGATTAATTTACAATCATCGTTATAAAATAATTGTTAACTTTATTTTTAATTGCAGAAAGTACCTTTTTCGCTTTCCCTCAATCTTACCAAAACTCATCATTGATGTCTTGTCCCTGTCAAAACTCATTGCCGTCCTCTATCCATCTCTGATTCTGTTCCCTTCTGAAATCAAAGATAACAATGGAATATTCATCTCGGAGGAGTAAAAATTTAATTTATCGAAATTAATTGAATTAAATTGATCAAATTAAACCTATTAGTTTGATTTAATTAATTTTTCTTAAAAGTTTAATTTTTTATTTTTGATTCAATTTTTTAGTTGAAAGAATCGAATCAACAGAACTTTAAAAGATATTATTTTATAAAACAAAGCCATTTTCTTCGATTTTGTGTGGGTTTTTTAGTTTTCTTTGATTTTTTTGTATTTATTCAATTTAATTGATTCGATTCGATTTATACGATTTGTATTCGATTTTTTCAGTTATCGGTTAGTTTAGTTTTTCAAATTAATCCGTTAGTTTGGTTTGATTTTACTTCTCAATTCGATTTATTCGATTAGTGAATTTCAGTTAGTTTGGTAATTGTCAACGTTCAGAATTGGTAGATTGTGATTCGTTGACCCGCACTGGTATAATGAATCCGAGAGGGAGAGAATAGGTTATCTGGTTCGATTTGTTGACCCGCACGACCGGTCCCTACAAAGTACTCCGATACTCAAGTGAGTAAATGAGTAAGTAAATGTAGAGTATTAGTAAGTTGGCAAAAAAAACATACCAAGGCTCTCGAAAGAGCTGGTTGATATATGGGAGAAAGAGATGCTCTTCTACATGTATCGTATGTTTGTAGGTGATGAGACAGAATATCCGGCGTCGACGGAAACGCTCATGCAACAGTAAGGTGCCGACGAAACCCTCATTAATGTGGATGAGATCCATCATTAATAAGGATAGGATCTAAGATGAACGCACGAAAATTCAAACGCGATTGTAATGATGTTGTTGCAAGGGGCCAGGATGAGACTGACATGGGTCGATCAAATGGGCCGAGAAGACGGGGCTAGATTGGGCTTGGATGTCCCAGCTGGGACGGTCCCTAGCCCACTATTATTCTCTAGCACATGACCTTCTAGTTATGCGAGCTAATCGATTAGGGCGACGAACTGCAAGAGTCGTTGGATCTCACTTGAAGTGTAGTTGGGAGCTCGCTCGGATAAGCTGGCGAGCTAGAGGCATTGCTAGGAGCTCACTTAGCCCTATGATCCGAGCTCAGGCTCCAGCAATGTACGAGCTAGCTTCGATGAATTCAGCTCGAAGTCTACTAGGCCTCATGCAATTGGGCCGGTCCGCTGAGTTGAGCCCAGCCCATAAGGAGTAGAGCGGGAAATACTCATAACAATAACAAAATCAATCGTTTGTACAACCCTAATCTTGGTTGAGTGTTTATTATTCATTATATAATCTAGGTTTGCTAATCCTTTTCTCCTTTTTGATTTTGATCTCTTGTTCGTTGCCATGTCGGGCATTAATTCCATGAAGAAGTAAGGGAGATTATAGAGAAAAAAGAAAATGATAATATAATTAGTGTAAGAAATAATATATAGATGGGGTGAATTAAGTGTTTAAAAAAAATTAATTTAAAGACCCTTTATACAAAGAAAATTATTTAACTTTTTAGAGTTTTTAAAATATAGTTATAAAAGAATTTATTGAAAGGCTTAACTATTGTTGCTTAAATAAATAATGATGTAAATATGATTTGAATGAGAATAACATTTACAAGATTAAATTTTGTAGCTTTTACTGCAAATCTTAAATGTTAAAAGTAACTTAATTTGCTTAATGAAAAGTAAAAATAAATAAATCTAACATATAAAGATTTTATAGTGATTTGACTCACTCAATCTAGTATATTATTTTGGTTCCTCACTAAGAATTTTAACTAACTCACTAAATAGTTTATTTAATTGGATATCAATAGTTTCCTACTCTTTTGATTGGGTGACCCAGGCAGAAAAGTATTCTTCTCTGTAAATTTTGCATGTACCTTCCGCTCAATTTTCCCCACTATTCTTCACGTTTTTCTGACTTTGTCGGTATCGCATTCATGGATTTTCTATTATCATGCACGAACTCCTGTGCTCCTTAGTTCCCTTGGACCTAGAGGTGCAAATAAGCCGAGCTTCACTTAGCTCAACTCTGCTCAGCTCGACAAATTTTATCGTAGGCTCAAGCTCGAGCTCAAGTTTGAGTTGAGCCTGGAAGGTTGGCTCGAACTTGAACTCGATTAGCATAACCTAAGCTCGAGCTCTACTCGAGCTAAAATATATCAAAATTTTATTTAAAAAAATCTAATAAACTGATTTACAATAAAAATAAATATCAATCTGATAATTAACAAATATATCTAAATAAATCCAACTTGATAATCAACAAATATAACATCGACATAATAATTAAGTAATAATAATTTCACAAATTATAATAAGCATAATATCATTTACCGTACAAAAAGATAATCAAATTACTTATTTAGTTATTTTCAAAACACAAACATAATCAAAATTACAGCATAATAAATATATTTTCAATTCAACTTCAAATTAGCTACTATAAATATTAACCTGCAATTTGAAATTGTAATATTAATCAATAATCATAATTATATATCAAATCATATATATCAACATACAAAATACTAACATATCAAAAGTTTCTAAGAATCACATACCTTTTATTGTTTCATGTGGTAGAAGAATTTCAATAATGTTATCATATATATAAAAACATAAAAATTAATTATTTTATTAATATCAACTAACAAGATGCTCACGAGTCTATAAGTGAGTTAGTTCGCAAACCTCTATTCGAGACAGCTCACAAGTGTATAATCTATCCAGTTCATGAGCCTCTATTAGAACTAATTCGCGAGTTAACAAGTCGAACTTTACTAAATTCAAACTCAGCTCGTTTATAAATTTAGATTCAAAGTTAGCTCAAGTTTGTCTCGTTTATCTTAACGAACGAACTCGAACAAGCTTTTATCAACTTGAACACCGAGCCGAGCCCGAACGGCTTGGCTCATTTGCACCCCTACTTATACCACTATAAATGGGGGCCTTGGGAGTTCATTTTTCCTTCACTTCCTCTTTTGAAGCTCTCTTCCCAACGGTGATTTTGGGTGTCTCTCATTCTTGCATTGGGCTTGCGACCGTAGGCACCACTCGATCATTTTGGCCATCAAAGACCATCCGTTCATCAACAAGCCATCCATTCATTATTGTCAAGTCACTTGCTTAGGGATTGTCAAGACCGTCATTCCCGCACTATAAATTCATTATTATATTTTAACAGCAATAAAGATTAAACCTCAAAGGGTAAAAATTGAAAACACTGACGCAATAGCTAATGTAGCACCTTTTACTACTTGACAAAAGGGAATTTATAAGGTATGAGAATTCTATTATATACAAATAACTCAGAAGATAAACCATTACATAACCAATTCAAAATTCAGACAAAGTAGATGAAATTCCAACCCCATCGTATTTCCATGTGAATTTTCAAAGAAAAGGACTAATGTAGAGCCAAAGATATCTACTCATCCTCATGAATATATATATATATATATATATATAATAGCAAGATCAGAAAAAATAGCATTAAAACTTTAATAATACTGCTTTTAGTCCTAAATTAAAATAAAATTAATGGTGAGATAAAATAATGATAGAATTAAATAATGTTATTTCATGTTTGATAAAAAAGAATATAACCTAAAATTATATTAATCTCATATTTGATATGTTAATTGTGAATGATTAATTGTCAAAAGATCAATTTTACCCCTTTATCCAAATAAATTATAATAATAATAAAAAAATTGTGTTGTGAATAAAAATATTTTTAAATTACATGAAATATATTTTAATTACAAATATATAGCTGAATAATACATCAAAATAAATACATTTGAGAAGTGAGAGAATGATTGGATTTCTTTACATAGTTAGGGGTAAAAATGTCCATATAATCCAAATATTTAATTAATCCTATCAAAGTAGAATTATATAAAACCACCCCTCCCCTAAGTTTTATATAATACCACTTGGTTAGAATTATTTTAAACTTACTTTATCTGATGCTAGTTAGATTCCAATTATGGTATTACCATGTCAAAAGATAATATCATATTTTAAAACTCCTATCAAATGGACCATACTATAATAATTAAAGTGATTAGCTTTATGGGTGACCTAACAGATATCGAGTGTGTAGTTAATTTCCGAACATAGTTATCAAATGCTCAAAGCACATGGAGGTGCAAAAGTGCTTGGAGGCTAGGTTTGAGGCCAAGGCATAGGTGTGAACCTTTTGCATGCAAAGCGCAAATATATTTAGGGGCGTGGAATTGGTTATAATCAAATTGAATCGTCCGAAAATCACTAATTGAATTAGCTGCTATAATCGAACCGAATCAACCAACAACATAATATAACCGAACTAACCAAAACTGATATAACCGAACTCTAAAATACGCTAACCGAACCAACTTAATAACCGAAGTTTTGTCTAAAATTCTAACTGAACTGAAAATAGATCACTATATAACCAAACCGAATGGGTTAGTTCAGTCGGTTTGTTCGGTCTAACCAAATCTTTGAAAATCTATCGAAGTGGGACAAATCATCTAACCAAACAATGGATTCCTAACATTTTAAGTGGGAAAGAAATCATGAAACAAAACAGAAAATCCCCAGATTTCCAACAGAACAAAACAAAAAATTTGTAAAGCATATCAAACCCACAATAGCATAATTCCACCACATGGCTAAACACACTTACACACACACAAATGACCATATACCACACAAAATCGGACCTTAATTAATACCCATAGGATTAGAAAATCCTACCAAATATTATATGAATTTCGGGCAACCAAACAGAAAACCATAGCAAATGCATCAAACCCATACCATGCCATCAAAGTTCCAACACATGAATATCCACTAAAGCATTATCAATCAACAAATCAAAAAACAAAAAACCTATACAAAAATAAGAAGTGTTGCAAAATGTAGATCGAAGACAGCCAAGAACATGTTTCTTGCCAAGACCACCAGAAATGCAGAGAAAACTCGTACCTCTGAGAGATGGAGAACGAAAAGAAGGATGATCCAAATGAAGATCGGGCATTGCACTATTGTAGACAAAACTTCTTGAAAAATGATGCATTGACACTGAAGTTGCCAAGATCAAGAGCTGATAAATTAACATTAAATTCAGGCCACTGCAAACATTTAAAAAGATCATCAATGCCTATCATACACATGCACACGCATAGTAATAAAAGAAAAAAAAAAGCTTGAAAGAGAAATTACGAGTCATATTTGCCACCAAGATGACCTGGACTGTCCCAAACCACATCCCAGTATCTGTAGTCAATCATTTTTTATGAGTTTTTTTGTCTCAATGCAAAACTAAACAACTAAAGGAAGTAAAAAGTACTTGCCCTCTATTTCTTTCTTTGTTGGGTTCCATTAACAAATTTTCAATTGGATCATTTGCAGAAGCTATCACCTAAACAACATAATCATGAATTCCAAAACATAAACAAATTGCTTTTAGTAATTAAAAGAAAGAAGCAACCATCATTTACTTACAATTTCTTGAAAAGAATATCTCTATCAAAAGAAGCAAAGTTAACTAACTTGTTGCACTCAGCCAGTGCTTAGGACCAAAACCAAAATCTTGACTTGCAACAAAATTTAGGCTAGCTCCCCCAATCTAGAAAACAATAATCTCACAGTCACAAAAACTGTAACGACTCGCCTCCCGGAGCCCCCGCTAGCATAGAGGATCTGTGAGAGGGTCATTACTGAAATGATACCGAATAATAACACAACTACAACTCGTATACAACCCTTATTAAATCATAATTTTTCTTTATTATAACATCTCATAATCATCATTACATAGCTGGTCACCGTGTGCCCATTTGGCTTCCATAATACACATATATCTCAAACATAAAACATTAACATTAACACCAGCACAACGACACCCAGGATCTAGTTTCGGGAGAGCTCTGCACTTGCTACCATGACACGACGGCATGGACCCAACCCCGCGCGTACACACCTGCGATTTCAAGATACTCCTACCTGGAATGATGTAAAGCAAACGTGAGTCGCGAGACTCAGCAAGCTCATGAAAGGAAGGCTATAGGTTTAGGATAGGACTCTTCCCATGACACCCCATGCAAATCATGTCAATGCAATGTCATATCATGCCATGCCCAATACCTGCCTTATTTCTAGATGCAAAAACATATAATAAATCTCACATAAACGATCATTGGGGCCCACATAAAACACACACTGGCACCCAAGTTCACATACATACCTGTTGGCAGCCTTCTATAGGCTACCATTCCATTTCCCTTACTCGTCCATTTCCCTGTCATTTTCGTCTTATCATGTCGTTGCCGTGGGACTCTAACCCCCAGTCTTGTTGTTGCCGTGGGACTCTAACCCCCGGTCTTGTTGTGGACCACGCCGACGTGGGACTCTAACCCCTGGTCTTATCGTGGCCACATCCACCACCCATACTCAATATTTAAAATCCCACATTCTCACCATACAGTGCAACAAATAAGAAATGCAACGGCTTTTGTAACATAAACGTGATGACAAGGCCCCCATAAACTAAGTATCAGGCCATGCTACGCCCACACATAAGAATTCACACATGCGATATGCTTCTAAATGCACCGGCTCACCTAAAGAACCCAAGTTAGCTCTTAGACCAACCGGGTCATGCAAATGCTCACACATCCCAACACACACAAAGCATGTCCCCAAGTGAATGCAACCCAATCCCTATGCAGCACACACATCATGATATGCAAGCCAATGCGGGAATTTGGTAGTACCAGCTCTTCTGGCCCGTTTAGCACTTATCGTAACAGTCGATGACTGGCGCCTATACATTCAGCCATCCACTGTAATGACCAATGATCGACAGTTAGTGGCTTTGTACCCCATACCCTTAAGACACGCATAGACAACATTAAACTTAGTCACTTAAACTCATCATTTTGCTCACTTTATCCATAACAACATAGACACCATTATGTCATTCATGTTCCCATCTCTTCTCATACACAGAAAACCATCTCCAGCTTGGTCAGCTCGCGGCCGCCGCCGCCACTGCCGCTGCAACCGGTCGCCCTTGCCCGCCCTTAGCCGGCCACCGCGCACCACCGCGCCTGCTAGCCCGCTGCTCCGCCTTCACCGCCACTGCTGGTTGCTCGGCTGCCATGGCCGCCGAGCCTCTCTTTCCCTATATCTCTCTCCCTCTCCCCCTCGACTAAGCTCTCTCTCTCTCTCACCTGATCTCTCGGCCCCCAGCTCCCTCGCGAGCTGTCCCTCTCACACTGCTTCCTCTCTCTCTCTCTCTCTCTCTCTCTCTCTCTATTTCTTCTTTGTTTTAATTTGACAAAAAGTGGCCACTGTTTCAATCTTGGCCTCCAAGCCATTCACACGCACCACAGCCACACAATTTAACATATTAATTAATTTAAGTTAATTTCTTAACTCTTTATTATTATTTTGATTATATTAGCATTATATATATATGTGTGTGTATTTATATATTAATTCATTAATTTAAATTAAGTTAACATAATTACACATTTATTATTATTATTAGTATTATTTTTACTATTCTTTGATTACCTTAAATCCTTAAATATCGAAATTTAATAATTATTTTCGTCTCCAAAATTTTTGGGATATTACAAAAACAATACAAAGTAAATATGTAAAAGAAAATGTGTAATGAGTCATGACTCCTAACTTTGTCTTGCTAGTCCCAAAAAAACCTTAAAACACAGTCAACCAAAGCTAACCAAATAACCAATAGATAACAATACATCATATTGGAGAAGTCAATTGTCTAACCTTCTAAAAACACATAAGAAAATGGCTAGACACTTCTAAAAACACATATTGGAGAAGTCAAATGAACTAAAATGCCATATATGCTTCATTCTGAATCTATAAAATAATGCAATAAAGAAATATTAACTAATGCATTAAACATATCAAAACAGATACTGAAATTGAAATATTCAGAGACACAAATTCCCTTAATTACTTACAAATGCATGAGCATGAGTCTTTAAAATCTAAATTTTCATAGGTGCGGGGCTGTCAACGATAACCTTTGCCAATTATAAAATAATACACAAAATTAATTAAATAATTTAAAAATAACAAGTATTGAACTAAAAGTAAAAAAAAAAAAAAAAAAAAGTAACAATTGGTTTACCTTCTTCAAGTTATTCAACATGATCCAAATTTTCTTCAACATTCATTAGGGTGGTAGATGAGCGAATCCAATCTTGAGTACAAATCAGGCTTTCAACCACTTTAGGAGAAAGAGAACTCTTAAATAGATCAAGTATTCGACCCCCTATGCTGAAGGCAGACTCAAACACAACAGTAGAAACTAGAATTGCTAACATATCCCGAGCCATAGAAGATAAAATAGGAAACCGATGATAATTAACTTTCCACCAATTCAAAATGTCAAAGTCATCAGTTTCCTCCTCACACACTTCACTTAAATACTTATCTCATTCTAAAGGCACAATTGTAGACCCACTACCACTGACATACTTATACTTTTTGAAACAAGAATTAAGTAAATTTGGTCTATCAGATTTTCCTTCTCGACATTCTCTACAATAGGTGGAGTAGACACTTGAGACTGCTCTCTCACTTTACTTTGAGGTGTTAATTTTTTCTTATATTCTTCATACAAAGCATATACGACATTTTTTAAGGACAAAACTGCACTAACCCCTTTCTCGCTTGGATACATCTCCTGAAGTGTATAATGCATAAACTCTAACTTGTGCCTAGGATCAAGTACCATAGCAATGTAAAGCAAGTGATTTATTTTTTTTCCAGATCCCCCCAATATTTATCAAATTTTTCTTTCATTTTTTCAGCAATCTCACTCAAATTAAGATCGTCACCCTCCTACCACTCATGTAAGAGACAGTGAACAGTACTAATCTGATGAAAAAAAGTGTTGGAAGTGACATATGAAGTACCCAAAACCCGCAAAATAAGCTCATAAAATTGTTGTAACACTCTAACAAATATTCTGACCCTCGTTCAATCCTCTGACTTGGGTCTCCCATCAATAGTAATAACCTGTTGTAGGTCATTATTCCAACTACTTGTACCAAGATCAAGCATAAAACATGGCTCTTTCTCGTCAAATCTCTCAAAAGCCCTCTCAAACTTTTGAGCAATCTCTAATATCAAGTATGTGGAGTTCCATCTAGTTGCAACATCCAACGACAATAAGCCCTTAGATTTTATTTTTTTCACTTCCACACATTCTTTGAATTTTCTTAGTCTTACTGGAGATTATCTAATATATTTGACTGCATCTCTAACTCTTGTTATTGATTCATCTAGCTTTTTCAACCCATGTTGTACAACCACATTTATTATATGAGCCACACGCCTGATATGCAAATAATGGACACTCATAATGCTAGCATCCCATTTTGCTATTTTTTTTCCTGAAGTTACCTACAACAACATCATTTGAACTAGCATTATCTACTGTCAAACTTAAAACTTTATCAAGTTTTCATCCTATTAGACACTTCTCAATTGCCATAGCAATGACATCACCCTTGTGACTATATATTGGACAAAAATTTAAATTTTTTTTCTTCAATGTCCAATTGTTGCCAATATAGTGTGCCGTCAAGCACATATAATTAATCCTTTGAATGGAGGTCCATGTGTCAGTGGTTAAGCAAACCCTTTGACATAAATTTTTTTACCTCATTCATCAATTTTAACCTCTTTTCATTGAATAATTCAAAACAATCACAAGAAATTATCCAACGTGAAGGAATCCAAAATTTTGGACAAATCACATTAATGAAGTGCCTAAACCCCTCACGCTCAACAAATTTGAAAGGCATCTCATCCACCATCACCATGCGAGCTAAAGCCTCTCTAACAAGCACTTAATCAAATCTCCAATTCACCAATCCCATACTCTCCCCCTCTCTCTCAGCCCCCGTTGAAGTTGGTTGCAAGTTTAATTGTATTTGGTGGGTTTCCAAAGCATAAGGGTGTTTTGTACATGTTCCCATATGATTCCTTAGAGCCGTAGTTCCATTTTTTTTGGGATCACAATGGAACTCACTAGAACAATAGTTGCATCTCCATTTAATCAGACCCTCTGAATTTGTAAACTTTATAAAATGATCCCACACATCTAACCTAGCTCTTATTGTTTTTCTCTTTGCCTTTCCTAGTGATGTTGCACATCTATCAGCTTGAGATTGGCTACCTTGACAATGGTACTATTGGTGTAGGTCTTGAATTATCATCCATACTTGGGATGTTTGTTGTGTGACTGGTGTCTTCTTCTTTTGCCATCTAAAATTAATACAATTGTAAATTTGTAATTAATATGTATTGTATTTAAAGAGTGAATTTAAATATATTCTAGTTGTTGTCATTTGATTTGTGTCTTAGGGAATGAAAAGATCTCACATCATTTATAAGTAAAACAATTGAGGAATTATGCAATCTGTTAACAGATTGTTTTTTGCTTCTGTTTTTTTTTTTTTTTCCTTTCCTTTTGATTTCAGTTTCAATGGATTCCTGGATTGAGGCAATATGTGGTTTAATTTGAGCTCGATAAAGGCATTTTCTTTAATTTGACTATTGACAGATTGTTGGATTGAAGCATCAAAAAGCCTGAAAGAGAGCGATAATTTTATTTTAAATCAAATTTGTGAGAGTGTTTATAGTTAGAGCCAATTGATGCGCAGATAAAAATTCTGTCACTTAAATCTTATTCCTCTAAATAGACGAGTAGATATATCACATAAATAATTAATATTTAAGAAGTTGATTTATATGATCATCATTTATCTTGTACAAATGCAAAATAATTATTATTAGTAACTGATTAACTCCATGTACAAGTATAAGATATATACTTCTTGTCATGGCTAGACACAAATAACACAAGATGCCAATTGATGTTCATATGTAAATTTCAATGAGAAGTCGATATAGTTTGAGCTTAAAAAGTAATAGAATGTTCCATTGACTCATCAAAACAATTTCAGATTAGTGGACGGACAAAAGAGAACAGAACAACAGTTAACAAAGAACAAAATAAAAGCATTTACACGAAAATTTTAAATAGTCAACAAAGAACAAACTAAGGTAAGTTACCTTTAACCTTTAGGAGTGGACGACAAATGGCTAAATCGCTTTAGGAGTGGACGGTGGACCATGGACGAACGCTGCTGATATCTGCAAAACAAAATAACAAAATAAATACATAGAGATAAAGGCATAGAGCAACTAAGAAAGAGAGAGAAAGAGAGGGGGGGAGAAAGAGATTACTCAAGAGAGAAAGAGACAGAGACAGAGAAACTGACCTATTAGACGACGGTGACGACGAAGGAAGCCAAAAGCAACCGATAACGATGGTAGAAAGTGACGGCGATGATAGGGTTTTTGGTAGGGGGTTAGGGTTTCGATGCCCCCCCCCCCTCTCTCTCTCTCTCATTGATAGAAATCTGGAGAAGGCTCTAAAATGCCTTCTTTTTGCCCTCACTCACAGTTAACCGATAATCTCACAAAAAGATGTCGTTTATGATACACAAAATAACGTTGTTTGAGCATTGGTCGGTTCAGAATAATCGGTTAACCGACCATCAAACCGAGCTTATTAAAAATAACTGAACCGCACCTTGCTAACTGAACCCCTAACCGACCCAACATGCTGTTAACCGAACTAGTAACCGAGAATTATTTAATCGAACTGAATTGATCGGTTTGGTTCAATTAGTTCAGTCTAATCGAACCCCTGCACACCCCTAAATATATTAGATAGAATCAAAATATAAAATCATCAAAATAAAATTAAAAAATATTTTAATTTTTTTATCAGATTATTTATTAAATTTTTTGAAATGCATTGAGGGATATATGGGTCATTTTTTTTATTTGTAAAATTCAAGATAAATTTATTTAGGGAGGTAGGAGATAAATTTATTTGAATAATTCTAGATAAGAAGTCACATAACGTCTTTTTCAAGCGTCGTTAGATAAATTTAATAAATACAAAACACTTTTATTTAGAATTCTTTTCATATTACACTTTTTTTATGTCATATCTTGATTAACAAACACTATCTTAGATGTTAAACATGTGTCTTGTAGATGGAGATGCCTCAATTGAGCCTTGAGCATAGATGCACCTCAGGTATGCTTTTGACAACTTTGTTTGCAAGTAGCCTTTGTCATCACCAAGAAACTTTAATAGGCAATGTTAATAGTGTTTCGCATTCGGAATGCTTTGAATTGACATTTGTGTTCCTTGTTTAATGTTTAATCTGAACTCTTTCATGTGTTAGAGGCATGAATTTAGTTTCACTTGGCATTTTGGAACACTATCCAACATCCAAAACTATAGAAAGGTACCCAAATGATGAAATTATCTATCGAAGAAGAAAGCAAAATAGTGGTAGTAGTAATAGTATTGTGCTAGTGGCTTAGCAAGTCAGTTCTAAGCTGTAGTGGCTAATTCTTTCCAAGTAAACCACAAGCATTGCTTTAGAATTGGAGGAAAGATATTAGCTCCTCCAATCAATTAGATATTTCAAAACGATACAACTATTGCGTGAAGATTAGAATAAGATCAAATTTGAATTATCTCTATCTTTCATCCAGGAGGCCCATGCAACTCCAATAGCCAGAGACATCGTAATGGGGATTCAAATAGAGAAATCGACAAGTGTACAAACTATAAAGGGGGAGAAAGAGAGAAAGAGCGCTAAGAAAATTTGAACCCTAAATAGGAGAAGACAAGATGTTATGAAATAATGGAATTCAAATCAAAGCCAATGAGGAGTGACATTGTCACTTAGCGTTCCAAATTCTCTTAGGGAAACAAAGGAAGGAAGGAAACTGAGATCCTAAATGTAACGCTCCATTTTTTCTAAGCGTGCGTTAACTTGAGATTTCAGAGATTTTTTTTTTTTCAACAATCATTCAACATACACTCACGTAAATTAAACCTCAACAATCTCGATCTACCATCTCAGCATATTAACTTAAAAAGAATAAGCTAAGACTAGTAATATCATCACATCAGCAGAAGTAGAATCGAAACCTCAAATTTCACATAACCAAATTCACTTTATTCATAACGTAGAAATTAAACCATCGTTTGACATGACATCTTCAAAACAAAATACATAGAAACTCATCTCTCAACAACAACTACTAAACACCTCTAATATAGACAATATGTACTCTAAAAATCACCAACGTAAATGGCGGCTACATCTCGATAACCCATTTTCCTTTAGTTTTGTTGCTATCACTTGAAACATTTGAATATTCCAGGGACGTAGTCCAAATTAGATGTTGAATTATCTAAATGAGGGTTCAAAAACATTTTCATGAATGTATACAAGACCATGAAACAAACTGACATATCCCGGCATGTCCTAGCCCAAGAGAATCCCGCACAGCGCTTAACTCATACCACGGGAAAAGAACAATCTCTCTATAGGCAACATAATCACATTGGCATAACACAATCCTGGCTTAAAAAGGGAAACATCAACGCATCTCTCCAACATCTCGGGAACAATCATTACCATTCTCGACACATGAGGGTCAACATTAACGCAGGAACCTGGCTCACCACAATTACGTCAGAGATTACGTTCCCACTCAAAAGCATCTTGAAACACTACCCATGTCCAACACACATGCTAATACCATAACCACAACATGTAATGTTGAATTACATAAAACAATTTTTGAATGCACATATTTCAATGTACGCATAATTAAACATTTTGAATGGACTATCCACATGAAATCAACCATTCATATGCCAAAACTATTGAATGAAACAAAATCAAGTATAGGGTCGAACCACCCACAAAACCAAGTTGGAAGTAGAAACTTTCACAAATCAAAACCATTTGTATAAAACAAGCCAAGTTTTGATAGTAAAACCACTCACAAAAATCAAGTTTGAAGTAGAAACTCTCACATGCAACAAACCAATTTTCAGTAGAACTACTCACAATAAATCAAGTTTTTAAGTACGAACACTCACAATAAACCAAATTTGAAGTAAAAACTCTTCACGATAAAACCAAACTTTGGTTAAGAACTCTCACCTTGAATATATCTCAGACCACCTCGATTCTTATGTACAACCTCGATTTTGATCCGACATTCCTTCTTCATTTTGCATATTTCTCTCCTCTTTCTTAAGCACAAATCCCTCACCTCAATCTCTCTCAAATGGAATGGTTTTGAGAACAACCACATGGCCCTATTTATAGGCTTGAAAAAGTTAGGACTCCAAAGTGATCCAAAATTAAAATGAAATGAGTTTTGAAATCCGCAATCATACTTCTCACATTTTTTCCATTCCTAACACATCACCTCACCTTACCTTTCACTTTTTCTCATTCCTAACACATCACCTCACCATATCTTTCACTTTTTTCCATTCCTAACACATCACCTCACCATACCTTTCACTTTTCCCCATACCTAATACATCACTTCACCATACTTTTCACTTTTCCCCACACCTAACACATCACCTCACCTCATTACTCATCATAATTAACTTTATAACCCTATTTTAGACTTTGCATAATCCTCAAATATCGAATTAATAATCATCAACATACTTGAAATTCAAGATTAATAAATTCAAGCTTACTCAATAAGTACGTTTTTACTCCAGTGTTCTCACAAGATCTTTATTTCATCCTGAAACCACTTCAGGGTTAATCTTTACTTAAAACCAGAGCCTCTTCAGAGTTCCGTTGACTTTTTGGAAGTCTCTTACAATCATTCAATTTTTCAGGCTGAATCATAGCTGTACTAAAAGTTGTCTCCGATTTGATTTCTTTTGGTGTCATAAATCTCGTCTCGAGATGCTCGTTGCTGACATACCTTTTTCTTTAGACATTTAAGCTCTAGGGTACTCCCTATAGTCTATTTGGCAATTTATTTTTACTATCAAGCTAATTTTTGATATTTTAATCTCTCTTAAATTATGTGGCAACCTTATGCCAAAATACGGTATTATACTAAAGCCCATTCCATTGCAAAATTGTTGGGCATGGGTACCAATCTTGATTCAAGGCTGGTTTAACAATGATCTCTATTTGTTGGTTTCAAATGGAGTGACAAAAAATCTTAATTTTTTCCAATACTTGAGAACCTTAGATATCATTTGTTAAAATAAGTAAAATAAAGTTGTATAAAAATAAAGTTAGAATGTTTTATGGACTAAAATATGGAATAGTAGTCAAGATAAGTATGCGAAGTATTCTAAAATTTTTATTAAATTATTTGTTAAATTTTTTAGAATACACTAAATGACATATGCGTTATTTTTTTTTTTTATTTGTAAGGTTCAACATAAATTTATCTAGAGGGAGAAGGTATAAATTCAGACAAATTTATTTAAAAAATCTCAAATAAGAAATCACATGATTTCTTTTCCAAGAGTCACCAGATAAATTTAACAAATATAATAGAAAACATTTTTACCTAAAATATTTTTCATATCTCACATTTTTCAATTTATATCTTGATTAACAAACACTACCTTAATATATTATATTAAATAATAGAATTTTTTTTAACACCTATTATTGGGTGTAATAAAAATAATTTAGTTTGATAAGGTGTATTTATTAAGTTTTTTTTTTTCATTTAAAATCTAAACACTCCTATGATAGGCCATGTGTCCACAAACATATATCTATCTTGTCCTAATCAAAATATTTAGAATCTAAAAAATTATGTTATAAATACTCAATACCATCTAATTGTGTTCCCAAGATACAAAATATAAAAATTCCAAGTAACATACCTAAAATTTTTTCTATAAAAGGAAAAAAAAAAAAAAAAAAACTAGCCTATAAACTATTAATGGATGGGATCATGACAATCATTCACGCTGTCAACAAAGCCCAGCATGATATTGGAAACAAAATATTGTTTAAGTTGTTAAACAGTTTGGGCCTGATAATATTTGAAGCCCATCCATTTACAGGCCTAGTTTTGAGCCTTGTGATGGGCCTGAGGCCGAGCAAATTGGACGATTTTGCTGGAATTCTCTGTTTGGACTTTGTTATTGCTTAAAGTTCACATCACACTTGTTTAAATAACATCCTTTTTGGGGGGTTTGAAGCAGTTGTTGGAAAGAATGGTGGCGACTGGGTTAAGCATCTCCATTCTGCCATGCCAATAAGACGCGACCTCAAGAAGCAACACACACTTTTTTTCACTATTTCACCTTTGCCCTCCAATTTTTACAGATTTCGCAACTTGCCCCCTCCCTAACGCCGGTACGTGTTAGATAACGAAAAGGGCAAAACCGTCTCTTCGTTCTAGATCAATGGCATTTCCGTCATTTCCGCAGAATATAGATAGAGAGAGACAGATAGAGAACAGACAGAGAGACGGGAATAGAGAGAGAGAGAGAGAGAGAGAGAGAAGGGGGGAGAGAGCAGAGCAGAGAGCGAACCGTTTGAGAGTCCGTTTATTCGGTTGGGTTTTGTATATACGTATCGTATATATATATATGTGAAGGGGAAAACCAGAGAGCGATGGTGTCGGACCAGGAGATAGCC
Source organism: Diospyros lotus (assembly GCF_014633365.1). NCBI lineage: Eukaryota > Viridiplantae > Streptophyta > Magnoliopsida > Ericales > Ebenaceae > Diospyros > Diospyros lotus. The sequence goes on along the minus strand of NC_068339.1, from coordinate 28,250,462 downwards.
AAGGGAGTGGAGACTGTGCTCCGTCAATCGGACCCTAACGCCGTCACAACCCTTAACGGCGTCTTGCAGCAGCTCGAAGCGAAGCTAGGGTTAGACCTCTCCCACAAGGCCACCTTCGTCAGGGACCAGATCAACTTTCTCCTCCGTTCGCATCCGCATCCGCAGCCGCAACCGCCGCCGCCGCCTAAAGACCATTTTGCCCTTCCCTACCACCCCCAATTCCCTCCCCATTTCGCCCTCCACCAGCAGCAGCAGCAGCAGCAGCATCACCACCACCTTTACCGCGCCTCCGAGGAGCTCTCCTTCCGCAACCCTCAGCCGCCCCTTCTAGCAAAAAGGGAGCCAAATGTTCAGAATGCGCCTGCTAATTCCTCCTCGGTTCCCAAGGAAAGGTTTGTTTATGTGTTATTCGGCTTTCGCTTCTTTAAATGTGGTGACGGTGGTTGTTTTAGCCCTAATTTTGGAATTACTGTGTGCAATTGAACTGGTTTTGTGTCTCTGATGGTGAAATTTGGGGACTTTTGAGCTAGGGTTTGGTTTCATCTTCCTATTGGAGATGAAAGCAAAATGTAACGAAAATGTTCCCTGAAATTCTCATTGGTTACTTTCAGGAAGATTTAAAATTTTTCAAACCCTTGTTTATTTCCACGTTAGCCTTTGATTTGCTTTCTGTTGGATAAGGGATGTTCATTACTCGTTCATCTATCAACTAGACTGTATTTCCCCAAAACTAGCAGCTTCACCTGCCAAAGCGCCCCGACTTTAACCTGCCTACTTCAGTATGTAGTTTGTAATTTACTTGAGTTGGAAATATGTGGTATAACTGAAAGTTGTCTTAATGTTATTTGACTTGCAAGCCATGTAGGCATCATTTTGCAGTGACTTTTTTTAATTTGATGCTCTTGCTGGAAAAGAAATGGGCAAAAAAGATCATGTGACAAGGTCTTGTTGAAAAACATGTCCTATGAGTATGAGGTAAGGCTTGACTTAGTCTCAGGGTGAGGATGAGTTCATTTGGCCTACCTGTCTCAAGTAATGAGGATTTTAAGGTCTTGGAGTTATACTTCTTGTCAAGACCTGAACGGGCGTGTCTTTGTCTCAATATCTTTGTACACGCACTTTTCCCTTTCCTGTAGCAGCTAAAATTTATTGTTACCGAAGTTAAGGGGCTATTATTCAATGTATAAGGCTCCCACTTACGTAATGATTAGGTCCTGTGACATGTGGTATCAGTAGGTAGCCTCCTGGTTCTTCATTAAACTGCCTCTGCTGCAGTGAATGATGAATTATTCATTAGAGATGAATTGAAAGCAGATGCTGCATTACCATACAACTAGACAACCTGACTTGTTCTAGCTAACTGACACGACATAGTGGTATTGAGACTTGGTGGTGTTGATGGTGGTGGTGGTATTTTGTCCTTGCAACACCATCAACCTGAACAATATCATTCCCCTTGTGGTTCATAGACGGACCTAATGCATAGAATTTTGTGGGTACCAGCCCAAACAATCCATTGTTTGTGTCATCTCATCCTTATTTCAAGCTATGCCTTTCCTTAGTTACATGCTTGCTCTTTTTTACTCCATCTTTATCTTCTTGTTTATTCATCTCAACTTTCTGAGAACATTCTTTAACCAATTGTATCTTACCATTTTCTCAAGTATCTTGATCACCAAACGTGACATATAAAACAAAATAGTTCCTATTTTCCTGTAGCCTTGTGGCTATCTTATCAGGGTGATGTGCTCTATTAACCCATGTATGCCGTCAAAGCACCCCCATGTCATCATTTTCATGGAAATTAGTATGTATATTCTTTTCCTTCTTTTTCCTTTTTGTTTAGCCATGAAAAATATTCTAGCTAAAACCCATAATTTTTTGTTCCAACTGACATTTTTGAAACCATTCATGTTAATTTAAGGGGTCCTTCTAAAAGCTACTGTGTTAGCATTTATCTATGCAAATATTTTATGCTTTATCTACAAGATAGCATAAAACATTGGGCCTGACGTCATGGTAACTCCCACATTATTTGCACTTGCTATTGTAATGCATTGACATGTTTAGTTTTTTTTTCCCACTTTGGGGAGCTCACCAGTATGCAACAGCTTTTAATATTTCTTATTGCATGCCTTCTAACATCGGTAATTAGGTATGCATTTCCTGTAACTGCTAATTCAGTGCATACACATATACTGTTCTGAATGGAGATGTGAGTATGATGCATAAATCAATTTCTCTTCTTAAACTTACTTGCTTTTGTTGGGCGTTTCTGGCCAATGATATTGTTTTGCAATTTCAAATGTCAAATCAATATAATGTCTCTCTTATTTAGTAAAATGTGTAATGACTAGACCTGTTGGCTTTTAGTCTATAATTTCATAGTTCTTTTTATAACCCTCCAACAACAACCACTTTCCTTTGCTATCTTGCAAGCCTAATGTTTGTTTGTGAATTAAACATTGAATCCAGTGCCCCAGCTAAAACCAAAAGAAGAGGAGGACCAGGAGGTCTAAACAAGGTTTGTGGTGTTTCACCTGAGCTTCAGGCTATTGTTGGAGAGCCAGCCCTTTCAAGAACCGAGGTTCTGACTCTGGGACCAAGCATTCTCTTTTTACTTTTTTTCTAGGGTCATTTCTTGTGTATAGTTCTATCTGTTGTTTTAAGCTGCCCCTATTACATGGGGCTATTGATACCCTATTTCTCTTGGTTCAGATTGTGAAGCAGCTGTGGGCATATATTAGGAAAAACAACCTACAGGATCCAAGTAACAAGAGGAAGATAATATGCGATGATGCATTGCGTGTAGTATTTGAGACAGACAGCACTGATATGTTCAAGATGAATAAACTGCTTGCCAAACATATTATTCCACTCGGACCTACAAGTATGTAAGCGAAACATGATATCAACTTGCAAGCTTTTTGTCTCAAAATGATTTTGCCCAAGTGATGTGCTTTTTTTTTTTTTTCTTTTACCCTTTGTTATTTGCAGAAGCATCTGCTCAAGCTAAAAGACAAAAGGTGGAAGTTGAGTCAGCAAATGAAAATGCTGAACCTGGTCCACCACCTGTTATAATATCTGAAGCGCTTGCCAAATTTTTTGGTACTGGAGAAAGGGAGATGCCCCAGTCAGAAGTCCTCAAACGTGTTTGGGAGTACATAAAGGTTAACCAATTGGAGGTAGACAGCCAAGTTGGTGTATCTGTGTGAATTCTGTGATGTTTAGTGATAAGACATTGTCTGCTGCATATGATCAGACACTGATGATTTGTCTGGTTCCTTCTGATAATATTATGGTCAAATTTATATTTTGCAAAAGAAAAGAGAATTGTATATATTTCTTTTGATCTTTTCTCTCATGCCTGCTGAGTAATTGCTTTTCTCTTCTTAATTGCATGACATCATCACTAGGGTGAACTTATTGAGCTGTACTTCTCCTGCTCTCTTAAATAAAGTTGATGTATGCAGCTGAGTTATGCCATATTGCTATTCTTTGTTCCAGTTTCTTGCAGGAAATTTATTCTGTTTTTCTTCTGGATACTAATCACATGCGTCTATCAGTTGTGGCTGTAAATTTTTTTAAGTTAGTTATGCATAGATCCTTGTGTTTTGCTATCAAGAGGAGAACTGATTGCCCATATGTAATGATCTCTCAATCGAGAAATGGCTTTGCCTCTGTGATCTGTTGTGATATGTTATTTCTCTCTGGAATAATTTGTATTTACAATAATCTCAGTACTTGCAGTGAAGTGATACTTTGATGTGTTTATATTTCCTTTGGTGGTAGTTTGTCATTTTTCCAATTGCCAACCACGTGAAAGATCTATATTGTTGTTCTGATGGCTTTCTATGCATCTTGTAGGATCCTATGAACTCAATAGCAATAGTATGCGATTCAAAGCTTCAGGAGCTTTTTGGATGCGAAAGCATTTCTGCAGTTGGCATACCAGAGATGTTGGCTCGCCATCATCTATTCAAGCAATGATGCTTTCTGGTCGCCTGAATCAGTGAGTTTAAGACTAAAACTGACTTGGCAATAGATAACCAATATGTGTATCAAATTGTAGTTTCATTTTTGTGAGAGCTACTAAGCTGGAGAAATATATGAAACACATTTTCATCAGTCTAACCAAAATTGCAGGTGCTCAGATGGTTTCCCCTTTCTTGTTTGCTGTTGCTATGATTTCTTTGGACTGCCATAAAGGCAGACCTGTAAGAATATAATCACAGTAGGACCAAGATTTTTTTTGGCGTAACCATCGTTGATGTCTCATATTTCGTGACCTTAATATCCTAGAGGCCTTTGTAATAAATTCTTGCTCTAGCCTGACTGAAGGAAGCCCAACTCTGAATTTGTTTTGTTTTCTTTATCCATTTAAGTCCATCTCTGATCATCAATCGTTTGGGATTTTGGTAGTTACAACAACTGTGCCCCCAACTTATTCATGTCGATCATGCGCTTGCCACAAGATAACCTTAAATAACATAAGAAGATGGTTTCGCTTAGGTCTTTGGGCTTATTGATTGTTGAATAACTCGCTGTTTGTTTGTGTTCCCCCCAGGTAAGGGTGGATACTGCCTTCGACGAGCTGTTGGTGACGGGTAGCTGATGAACATGTCGATATCTTTTTTCTTTTGGGTTTAACTTCTTTAGCTTGTTATTAACATGGTTAGATGTTATGATGGTGCTCAAGTTGTCTATCTATGTGTAGAATTCAAAAAAAAAAAAAGTAGCAGCCGGGGCTAGCGGCAAGAGTTGTCTTGTAAGTATGCCAGGAGCGTGATGTAGGTTTTGTTGCTCAATCTTCTCTAATATTTTCCCATGCAAATGAATTGCCTAACCTCCCTGGAATGCATAGATGATCAAACAAAAAAGCCCATGCAAATACAAAATTCTATTCTGAATGAATTAATTGCTTCATTTTGTTTCACTCCCCGTTTGCCTTGTAGGCAGAGGCTGCTGCATGAATTGTTGCTGAAATATAGAGGGTGCCCATTGGGACTTAGTAAGAGACAAAACTTGAAAAACCTGCAATCACCATAGAATATCATCTCAAAGCAAGCTTTTCATGACTGGTTTAAGAACATGTTTACCAAATATATACTAGAGCCCTAAGATATTTAGTCATTTTATGTCTCGTATAGTTGTCACACTTGTTCCTTGAAGCTGGTTTGTTTGTGACTGAGTGATGTGACAAACTTGGTGATGACAAAAATAGTTGCTACTTATAACTAAAGTATTAAGTTTGAACTTAATCGTATGTATAACTAAATTATAAATACTATATCTACTTTGAATATTTAAATGGATTCATCTGACCAAGGGACGCCTCACCGTTGATGTATGTTTTACTACATGGAACTTGAAAAAGATAATCAAATGCTTTGCCATTGCTATGTAGCCACATTGCGAATCCACATATTTTCTGTTTTTATCCTTAAATCTATCAAAAATATATATACCGTCATTATATCATGTATAATAGTTAGTTACAATTCATATACCAGATAAAATATTATTGAATATTCTCCTCTCCTCTTGGAATGATTGGTAATTAAGTTGGGCCCGGCCCAGGTCTTATTGACGTTGGGCTGAGGGTATCCTTTTTGGGCATTTTAATCCAAAAGTGGTTTCGAGCTCGAAGGGATTCCTTGAGCAATGAGGTCTCTAGCTAGGGAATAAAAGGAGCCATGATAATAACTCTTAGGACTTTGAATAAAAAAATTCAGAGTTCTGGGTGACAGACAATAAGCCGGTTTGCGAATGTTAATTCAGTCTTGGAAAAGGATCAAACACAGCCGGCGCCACAACACCCCCCCCTCGGGAGGGGGGGGGGTAATCTGTACAAGAAGGCAGCACCAGATGATAATATTTACCCAGTACCAAAGCCCCCGTTAACACACTCCTGGGTGATCGTGCGAAGGCGAGCCTTCATGACAGCCATAGATGGATATGCTGGCAAAGACAAGCGGTAGAAGCATGTGTGAGACGAGGGGAGGTGGTCGTAAGACTCCAGAGACTTGTAGATGGCCAGCCGACTATCCAAGCCACGGAACCCCTCTGCCGGTAGATATTTCACCGACGTCCAGAAAAAGAGTAGGATCTTTCTCTCCTCTCCCGACATTCCTGCAACAATCTGCAAAATGTTTTCACAAACAGATTTGATTAGTCATATTACTCTAGCAACTGGTGTGCATGAAGAAACCAATTAATGTAATTTCTGCCAATCATATATATATATATAATATATGCCATAGGAATAAATCAAATCAAAAGAAAAGGGAATTACGTATATACGAATATGCATGCTTTCAAAGACAGACATTGCAGATTTAAGTAAAACCCAAATCATGCAGAAGCAGGCATGTACCTTCCAGAACCAGCGTATCTGTGGATCAGTTTCTTCGTAGCCATTATAATCGGTGTGTGCCTTCCAATCATTGATTGAAATAGCACTCCCCCTCCCACGCAGCATCCAGTCAAGATCTTCAAGCTCTAAATACTCAAAAAACATTTTTCGCTGGTTTGAGTTGCAAAGAATATCAGCAAACCCTCGAGAAAAGTAGGCTACCTGCTTACTGACAGACGTGACAAAACAATGTTGAATAACAAGATCAACATACTCCTGCCTGTTCCTACTACACACAGCAATGTTTTCCCCACCAGGACGAAGCTCCACAATTGTCCTGGATCCTAGCTCTTCTACTTCCCAAACAAATGTTAGACCTAGAGCATCTGAATCTAACATCTCTGGATCCATCTCCAGAATTTTCATGCAACTGTTGTACAGAAATGGATCTGTATCCCGAGTATCTTCCAAGGTAACATGCTTCCCAGCCAATTGCAAGAAAAACACACGATCAAGTATAATGCCAACCTGCACCTTATGCATCAAGGCTAGGCCAATTAACCTGCCACAGAAGCTAAAGTATTCAAGGTGCATGGGCTTCACCTTGGATGCTGCAAATAACACAATGGACAGAACTATCAGTAGCTAACATTGCCCAAAGAACTAATCACTCAGTTTTCCTTGATAGATAAAAAGGTTGTTTTAATATGATCTACAAGCTCAAAAGAATGGACCTGGTGACATGGACAGCCAAGAAGAAACTTTTGAAAAGAAACAAAAAAAAAAAATCCAAAACATCTTACAGAGAAGACATGGCAAAACGATGACGCAGCTTAAAGGCAATGTCTAGGCTAAAAATTGTTCTCTTAAGAGTAAGATCATTTTGTCGGGGGAAGTTAGCAATAGTGTTCTTCTAGCTGATTCATTAGGTTGCAAAGTCAGTACCTTACAGTTACAAACTACATACTTAGGGATGCCTTTAGGTTCCCTTTCAAATATTAAGGTGGTGCGGATGAGATGATTGAGTGGTGTGAGTCTAGAGTTGAGACCAGCCCCATGAAAGAGACATAATTATCTATCTATAGGTGTGAGAATCACACTTGCTAAGGGCACTTCTAGCGTTTCCATCTTTATTCACAATTCCTAATGCACTGGCAAGGTTGGAGAAATTGCAAAGAGAACTGGAGGAGAAGGGGGGAGGGGGAGGGGGGAGGAGGAGGAGGAGAAAGGTAGAGAAGACGAAGCAGCAAGGGAGGAGGATAGGAGAGTCATAGCTCAAAGGTATTGTAAATTTTAATTTTTTTTAATCCGTTAATACAATCATAATTTCATAATACATCAACAAGCCATCATATATATGGATTTGATAAAAGTTCTAAGACAACCTTTGAAACCAATCCTATTTAATATACTAATCTACAATCACAAGTCCATCATAAAATCTGTTAAAAATCCTTAGGAGCTTGAGGACTTTCAATATGGCCCTCCTTGGTAAGACATCTGCAGAGATTTGCATGCAAGAGTAATAGATTTGGGAGGAGAGTCCTTAACACCAAGTATGGCATGGCTCCCATTTGGATAGGTGGCCTACAAGACTTACTTTTGTTGCAGGTGTGTTTATGTAAAATGAAATTCAAAGCCCTTGCAAATAAGGTATAATAAGTTTCAAGTTGAATGTTATTCTAGTCATAAAAAGCACCTTTAATCATGGGAATCTAAAGACTGTACTACCGAAGTTGATAAGAAGGCTAATTTGGTTGAGATAATCAAATGTGCTACTATATTAGCCTACAGGAATGAGAGAAATGAAGATACAATGCTAGCAACCATATATGTGGGAACAAAAAAATGCATGTGGAGTCAAATGAAAGACTGGGCAGCCATGTCAGTTCTGGAGACTTATTGAATGTTCCAATAAGAGAAAAAGGTAATACCCTTATTTGTCTAATTCTAAAGGATAGAAACCAACAATTTATGTCCAATGTTTATTATGTTTCCCAATTTCCCGATATGTAAAGCAACATTTTGAGTTCGAGTCAACTTTTGTAAACCGGGTATAGTTATTGTTGTACAAAATGTCACTCCTTCCACAAAAGATGAAAAGGAGAATTTGCTTGTCAAAAGTAGGGTTGCACAAAGTTTGGCCCAAATTGTTTTGGTTTCATTTGGTTTAAGGTTTTCTAGAAAAATAATTTGCTTTGAAAATTTTGAGAAAAATAGTTTCTGATTAATTTTTAAACAAATTTTATAGAAATAAACACATAATTTTTTATTTTAACTTCTCACAAAAATTTATATAAAAGATAATCTATTTAAATGATTAAATCCTAAAGTAAACAACTCAACTATTGCTCTCAACCATAAATTTGTTGTAGGGACTACCCCTTAATTTTGAATCTCCAAATGCATGGAAAATTATCCATTTGAATTCATCTTTTTTATGATAACTTTGGTGGCAATTTGTTGTCCTCTTGATTTTGAATTGTTGTTCACTTTTTTCATTAATTAATATAATTTTTATATTATTTAAACCTCAGTTTGAACCAAATCAAAACATAATTTTATGGTTTGGTTTCTACTTCCAAACCATACCACACCCCTACCCAAAAGTACTAATGACTAAAAAAGAAAAAAAAATCATAAAATTTGAATTTTTTATTAAATTAGCATTATTTATTTATTTATTTATTACAAACTCGCATCGGATTTGGGATTTTTAGAAAGTAGGATAGGATTGCATATGAGCCTCAACCAAGAGAAACCCGCCAGTCTAACTGGCGAGTCTAGACCAACACTTTTGCTAACTGCCTAGGCAATAGAAACCTACCAGTTAGGCTGGCGGGTTTTCTAAACATAAACCACATTGGTGCTGGGTGTCAGGGAAGACATCTATGGGGGCATCAACCAAAGTTGGAAACTCAACCAAGCAAAGATTAAAGGGTAGCAAAGACAACTAATTTTTTTTCCGAGGAAATAGCTTCCAACCGAGACTTTTTCATCTTCAACTCATTCATGGTGTCAAATACTGTAAAAGAACTATTTTATAACCAACTTGATTTGAATGCTTACACATGTTTAACCTGCTTGTGAAGGGAACTTTTTAACAATTTGCCTAAGCCTTGGTAGTTAGCAATCTTAGGACTCTTTTGCTAAGCGTTGGCAAAGTGAAGTTGATCCATATTGGCCCAGGCTCAGATGACATTTGATCAAGGTAGTTAAAATCGGGATTTTAAGTGGGATCGAAAAAGGGTTTATAAAATCGAGTCGTAAAACCGTAAGATTTTAAAGACAATCAAAAATACCCTTTAATTTTTATAAATATATGTTTATAATAACATAATTTTATAAAAAATAAATTAATATCATTTAATAATCTAATTATTCCTTATTATAACTCAAAAGATGATGCTTTCAAAATATAATTCAAAACTAACATGTTGGTATAGGCAATTTAGAGGCAAAAGATAGCTTAAAATTCTTTAGAAGATGATTCCAATATTCTCCATTAGATTTAAGTTGCAATTTATACTTGAAGCGTAAAATCGTTTGGGGATCTCTGAAGCGTAAAATCGTAAAATAGTACACCTAAAATCGGGATTTTATAGGATTTTACCCCAAATAAGATTTTACATGGGATTTGAATCGTTTGGAGATCTCTGAAGCGTAAAATAGAAAAATCGTACAAGTAAAATCAGGATTTTAACAACAATGATTTGATAGTACCCTTAAAATCTCAAATCCAATGATAATTTTGTAAAGAACAAAAAAATAATGTTATTTTAATAAAAACTATGCTTGGGTTTGGCAGCTTGTTTTAAGATTTGCGCATGCATTATTTCAAGGACTAAAAATGATGGCCAACAAACACATGGTAAGAAGTCTTCAATCACCCCAATTAACCCAATCAAATTTGTGAAGGATGTTTGTGGCCCAATTACTCCTTGATTTTTGGGTAAGAATAAATATTTTCTTCTTTTCATTGATGATTATAGTAGAAAAAGGCATAAGTGTATTTCTTAAGGAAACATCTAAGGCATTCAGATTTTTCAAAACCAAAGAGGGCAAAAAAAAAATGGAAAAAAGATGATGCAAAAATTTAATGTTCAGTCTCTCAATGCACCTGCATCCATGATCTGGAAAAGGGATAATTTGCTAATCATCATAGATACAACAATCTGATAAATTTAGATGTTTCCAAAAACGAAAGAGGGCAAAAAAATGGAAAAAGAGGACACAAAGATTTAGCATAGGATGGTCTCTCAATAGACTTACATCCATGATGGCTAAAAAAAAGATAATATATTGATCAACATAAAAACAACTTTTGAAAGAAAAATGCAAGCCCTCTCTCATGTCTCAACTCAAGCCACTTAAATAACTTGGTTACAATCTCTCTCATATAGCTCTGATTACTGAATTGTCACATACATTACAACATTGGAAGGAGGAGCCTATTTGTAAGAAACTACTAGATTAAGATCAGGTCCCCTATCCCTATCTCTATTCCTAACCAATGTAGGATTGGGTTGTTTAAATATTTTTGTCCCCATTTGATTAGAAATTTAAGGAGTAATTCAGCAAGAAGCTTGTGGTGAAAGTTAGTGTTGCATTACAATATAAGATGGGTGAATTGCAAATGGAAAAATCAGGATTATTGACTAAAAAGTGGTAGCCAAAATGTTTAATCCACTAGATGAGAGAACAAAATGAGTAGGATGTGACAAAAGAATTTCACACAAGGTCTCATTAGTATGCTTGGGTAGTCAAAATGAACACAAGACAAAGGTATAAACAACTCAACCAATAACAATGTGCAAGTAACCCGTTTTAACATTTGGACCAACCTTTTTTCTAAATAACCCCCTTTGGATCCCCAAGGGGAAAAAGATTAAAAAAAATGATTGACAGTTTCACAACAAAAGAAGTAAAGAAGAACAAATCTAAAGGAATCCTTTTAGCTCAGCTGTTCTCTTCTCACAAGAAAAACAATCAAGACAGGAAAACAAACAATCAAGTTATCCTTGTCTTTTCATCTCTCTTATCAAAGGAGCTGCCAGTTCCCAATTATAGCAAACAAATTAAATGCAAAATTTATGAAAAATACTTGAAAGACAGCTAACACATACCAGGATTAGGAAAAACTCGTCTGCGATCATGTGGACAAGCTAAGAAAAGACCATTCTGTGGATCAAAAATTTCTTGGCATACCAATAAAAACCACTCTCTCAATACACCAGGCCCTGTAGCTTCCTCATTCCTGAACTCCAAAAATAAACCGCCACGTAATGCATTAGGATCTACTAGTCCAATATACTCAAATGACTGATTTAACAATTTTGACCTATCAATGAGCATCTCCAAAAGATCTTCAGAGTCATCCTTCAGTTCAGGAAACATCATCATCACTAGATGCCTTCTTGACTCAAAATCTGTCACATCTTTGTTTTCCAAAATCCATTCAAAATAATCACTTCTTTTGGCGTATCTAGTGATGAGGTAACAAATAGAAACCTTTCTACACTTCAATTTTAACCAAAATTGGGCCTCAGCATCCTGGTAGAGTTCAGACATGCAATTTAATTCCTCCAAAATAGAAAGATATTGAGACCATCCTTGATCAAGAAGTTCACCTTCCTTTTTCTGTTTCATGGCCAAGCACTCTTCCACATTCTGGAGGCAGAGTTCCATCTTTTCCAATAAATTAGTATAAATATCGTGAATGGAGTTAATCTCTTCGTCATAACAAGGAAGGTTATAACCATTCTCAGAAAAAGGCGCAGGGAACCCAATCTGCTCGCTGATTGCAGTTCGTATCGGCAGCAAGAAAGCCTTGAAATCACGGACATCACAGGCACACAGTTTATTGCTAGTGGGTGACTTCACACTTAACAAAAGACCATTAGATATACTAGCAGCAAGTTCTGTAATGAATGGGATAATATCTTGAACTACAATCAAATGGTCATAGCTAAATCTATTTCTTGAGCCCCATCCGATACTGATATCATCCATCATCAGAGCAAGACTACTTCTACAGAAAATATATAGAGGGTCATCATGAGAATCTCTGCTAAGTAACTTACAAAATTCTAACAATATGGGTGCACCAAGTGAAAGCATATATGGCATGACAGGTGTAAAAGCACAAATAAATTGCCTAATTGATTGCTCGGCGCACTCCTTGATACCCTCGTGCGGCGACATGTAGAGCATAACCAAAGCTGCAGGGGCAGAAGAAGCTAAAAATGTATCGAAGTGCCCCAAAGCTTCTTCCTTGTCCTCTGTAGGAGTCAAGTTCAAGAATTTCAGTAGTCTTGACTGAATAAACTTCGAGGATGGTGAAAGTTCACCCCGGGACATCCGCCAAACTGCCGAAACCATCTCATTTACCACCCGCCAAGCTAGCGGGTGAGTTGTGCTACGCATCCGACTCACCAAATGAAGCCCGGCATCATTCTGAATGGAGCATTCAGCTAATGATTTCTCCAATTGGAGATGCCTGCCCCCATAAATCAACCTCTGCTCTGTTGCCGGAATTCTCGTAATCTCTTGAATGCGCTCCAGTACCATTTTAATTGTATCATTCGGATTGGCGCGTAGAACCAGGGTCTTACCTTCGGAGAGCATTCTAACAAAGAATTGAAGTGAGTAAAGAGAACCTGATGGTGAAACGCAGCGCCCTGAATAGGCATCAGAAACCATCGAATCAACAAGAGGCGGATCAGTCGGACAGGCGCAGGTGGTGTTGACAGCATCATTTTCATCTCTCCTCAACCTAACTGAGACGAAGTTCGATGAGAAATCATCCTCACCGGCGTAATTGTCGAGCTTTCGCTTTGAGGAGGTGCGTTCGTCGACGCTGTCCATCGAGCCCTCGGTAGACATTCCCACAGTTACTAAACTAGGAGCTAGTCCAAATCAAAAGCCCTAGAGCCCTTCAAAGGAGAAGAAGACGAAGAAGAAGAAGAAAAAATGGTGTGAGAGTGAGGAATCGCGCCAGTTCATACGCGAACCTTTTTTTTTTATGCCAATCTCTCCATATAACAATTCTGTTCCGCTGGAGCAAGGGTATAAATGTCATCTCACATCATATCATTTTTATATTATTTTGAAAGATTACAAATCTATTACGTCTTGTAAAGGCCATAAATGTAATTTCTCATCAAATTATTTTTATATTATTTTTAAAGATTATAATTTTATTACATTTTATTGCACTATAATTAAAATCTCTCATCAAATTATTTTTATATTATTTTTGAAGATTACAATTCTATCACGTTTTGTTAAGCCCATAAATATAAACTCTCATCGAACTATTTTTTTTATCATTTTCAAATATTACAATTCTATTACCTTCTATTACATTTTATTACGTTCTATCAATACTATAACTGAAATCTCTCACCAAACTATTTTTATATTATTTTTAAAAATTACAATTCTATTACGTTCTATTACATTTTATTGCGTTATGTCAATGCTATAACTGAAATCTCTCACCAAACTATTTTTATATTATTTTTGAAGATTACAATTCTATTACCTTCTATTACATTTTATTGCGTTCTTTCAATGCTATAACTAAAATTTCTCACCAAACTATTTTTATATTATTTTTGAAGATTAAAATCATATTATGTTCTATTACATTTTATTGTGTTCTGTCAATGCTATAACTGAAATCTCTTACCAAACTATTTTTATATTACTTTTGAAAATTACAATTCTATTATGTTCTATTATATTTTATTGCGCTCTGTCAATACTATAACTGAAATCTCTCATCAAACTATTTTTATATTATTTTTGAAGATTACAATTCTATTACGTTCTATTACATTTTATTGCGTTCTGTCAATATTGTAATTGTAATCTCTCACCAAACTATTTTTATATTATTTTCGAATATTACAATTGTATTACGTTTTGTTAAGCCCATAAATGTAAACACTCATCGAACTATTTTTTATCATTTTTGAATATTACAATTCTATTACGTTCTATTACATTTTATTACATTATGTCAATACTATAACTGAAATCTCTCACCAAACTATTTTTATATTATTTTTCAATATTACAATTGTATTACGTTCTATTACATTTTATTGCGTTCTGTCAATACTATAACTGAAATCTCTCACCAAACAATTTTTATATTATTTTTACAATTCTATTACGTTCTATTACATTTTATTATGTTCTCTCAATGTTATAACTGAAATCTCTCACCAAACAATTTTTATATTATTTTTGAAGATTACAATTCTATTACGTTCTATTACATTTTATTACGTTCTATCAATGCTATAACTGAAATCTCTCACCAAACTATTTTTATATTATTTTTACAATTCTATTACGTTCTATTACATTTTATTGCTTTCTGTCAATGCTATAATTGAAATCTCTCACCAAACTATTTTTATATTATTTTTGAAGATTATAATTCTATTACCTTCTATTACATTTTATTGCGTTCTTTCAATGCTATAACTGAAATCTCTCACCAAACTATTTTTATATTATTTTTGAAGATTAAAATCCTATTACGTTCTATTACATTTTATTGTGTTCTGTCAATGCTATAACTGAAATCTCTTACCAAACTATTTTTATATTATTTTTGAAAATTACAATTCTATTACGTTCTATTACATTTTATTGCGCTCTGTCAATACTATAATTGAAATCTCTCATCAAACTATTTTTATATTATTTTTGAATATTACAATTCTATTACGTTCTATTACATTTTATTGCGTTCTGTCAATATTGTAATTGTAATCTCTCACCAAACTATTTTTATATTATTTTCGAATATTACAATTGTATTACGTTTTGTTAAGCCCATAAATGTAAACACTCATCGAACTATTTTTTTATCATTTTTGAATATTACAATTCTATTATGTTCTATTACATTTTATTACATTATATCAATACTATAACTGAAATCTCTCACCAAACTATTTTTATATTATTTTTGAATATTACAATTGTATTACGTTCTATTACATTTTATTGCGTTCTGTCAATGCTATAACTGAAATCTCTCACCAAACTATTTTTATATTATTTTTGAATATTACAATTCTATTACGTTCTATTACATTTTATTACGTTCTGTCAATGCTATAACTGAAATCTCTCACCAAACTATTTTTATATTATTTTTGAAGATTACAATTCTATTACGTTCTATTACATTTTATTACGTTCTGTCAATGCTATAACTGAAATCTCTCACCAAATAATTTTTATATTATTTTTGAAGATTACAATTCTATTACGTTCTATTACATTTTATTGCGTTCTGTCAATGCTATAACTGAAATCTCTCACCAAACTATTTTTATATTATTTTTGAAGATTACAATTATATTACATTCTATTACATTTTATTACGTTCTGTCAATGCTATAACTGAAATCTCTAACCAAACTATTTTTATATTATTTTTGAAGATTACAATTCTATTACGTTTTATTACATTTTATTGCGTTCTATTAATGCTATAACTGAAATTTCTCACCAAACTATTTTTATATTATTTTTGAAGATTACAATTCTATTACGTTCCATTACATTTTATTGCGTTATGTCAATGCTATAATTGAAATCTCTCACCAAACTATTTTTATATTATTTTTGAATATTACAATTCTATTACGTTCTATTATATTTTATTGCGTTCTATTAATGCTATAACTGAAATCTCTAACCAAACTATTTTTATATTATTTTTGAAGATTACAATTCTATTACGTTCTATTATATTTTATTACTTTCTGTCAATACTGTAATTGTAATCTCTCACCAAACTATTTTTATATTATTTTCGAATATTACAATTTTATTACGTTTTGTTAAGCCCATAAATGTAAACTCTCATTGAACTATTGTTTTTATCATTTTTGAATATTACAATTCTATTACGTTCTATTACATTTTATTACGTTTTGTCAATACTATAACTGAAATCTCTCACCAAACTATTTTTATATTATTTTTGAATATTACAATTCTATTACGTTCTATTACATTTTATTGCGTTATGTCAATACTATAACTGAAATCTCTCACCAAACTATTTTTATATTATTTTTGAATATTACAATTCTATTACGTTCTATTACATTTTATTGCGTTCTGTCAATACTATAACTGAAATCTCTCACCAAACTATTTTTATATTATTTTTGAAGATTACAATTCTATTACGTTCTATTACATTTTATTATATTATTTCAATGTTATAACTGAAATCTCTCATCAAACTATTTTTATATTATTTTTGAATATTACAATTCTATTACGTTCTATTACATTTTATTATGTTTTGTCAATGCTATAATTGAAATTTCTCACCAAACTATTTTTATATTATTTTTTAAGATTACAATTCTATTACGTTCTATTACATTTTATTGTGTTATGTCAATGCTATAACTGAAATCTCTCAACAAACTATTTTTATATTATTTTTGAAGATTACAATTCTATTACGTTCTATTACATTTTATTGCGTTTTGTCAATACTATAACTGAAATCTCTCACCAAACTATTTTTATATTATTTTTGAAGATTACAATTCTATTACGTTCTATTACATTTTATTGCGTTCTGTTAATGCTATAACTGAAATTTCTCATCAAACTATTTTTATATTATTTTTGAAGATTACAATTCTATTACATTTTATTGCATTCTGTCAATACTGTAATTGTAATCTCTCACCAAACTATTTTTATATTATTTTCAAAGATTACAATTGTATTACGTTTTGTTAAGCCCATAAATGTAAACTCTCACCGAACTATTTTTTTTATCATTTTCGAATATTACAATTCTATTACGTTCTGTCAATACTATAACTAAAATCTCTCACCAAACTAATTTTATATTATTTTTGAAGATTGCAATTCTATTATATTCTATTGCATTTTATTACATTATGTCAATACTATAACTGAAATCTCTCACCAAACTATTTTTATATTATTTTTAAAGATTACAATTTATTACATTTTATTGCGTTCTGTCAATACTGTAATTGTAATCTCTTACCAAACTATTTTTATATTATTTTCGAAGATTATAATTGTATTATGTTTTGTTAAGCCCATTAATGTAAACTCTCATCAAACTATTTTTTTGTCATTTTTGAATATTACAATTCTATTACGTATTATTACATTTTATTTTGTTCTATTAATACTATAATTGAAATCTCTGACCAAACTATTTTTATATTACTTTTAAAGATTACAATTTATTACGTTCTATTACATTTTATTACATTATGTCAATATTATAAATATAATCTCTCACCAAATTATTTTTATATTATTTTCAAATTTTACAATTCTATTACGTTCTATTACATTTTATTTCGTTCTGTTAATACGAGAATTGTAATATCTCACCAAACTATTTTTATATTATTTTTGAAGATTACTATTCTATTACGTTTTATTAAATTTTATTGCGTTCCATTAATACTATAATTGTAATATCTCACCAAACTATTTTTATATTATTTTCGAAGATTACAATTCTATTACATTTTATTGTGTTCTGTCAATACTATAATCGTAATCTCTCACCAAACTATTTTTATATTATTTTTGAATATTACAATTCTATTACGTTCTATTATATTTTATTATATTTTGTCAATACTATAAATATAATCTATCACCAAATTATTTTTACATTATTTTCAAATATTACAATTCTATTACGTTATGGCAAGACTATAAATGTAATCTATCACCAAACTATTTTTATATTATTTTTGAATATTACAATTCTATTATGTTTTATTACATTCTGTCAAGACTATAAATGTAATCCGTTACCAAAATATTTTTATATTATTTTTGAATATTACAATTCTATTACGTTCTGTTTAGACTATAAATATAATCTCTTACCAAACTATTTTATATTATTTATATAAATTACAATTCGATTAAGTTTTGTCAAGGCTAGTGGTATATTGTTTCGCCAAACCATTTTCTATATTATTTTTACATATTACAATTCTATTACGTTCTATCAAATCTGTAAATGTAATCTCTCATCAAAGCATTTCTATATTATTTCCATAGATTAATATTCTATTACGTTATGTCAAGACTATTTCGCACATTGCAATTCTATTATGTTTTGTCAAAACTATAAATGTAATTTCTCACTAATTCTATAATATTTGATAGATTACAATTCTATTACGTTCTGTCAATAATTTTTATATTATTTCTATAGATTACAATTCTATTATGTTCTGTGAAGGCAATAAATGTAATCTCTAACCAAACTATTTTTATATTATTTTATAGATTACAATTCTATTGCATTTTGTTAAGGCTATTAATGTAATCTCTCACTAAACTATTTTTATATTATTTCTGTAGACTACAATTCTATTACGTTTTGTCAAGGCTATTAATGTAATCTCTCACCAAATCTTTTTTATATTATTTCTGCAGACTACAATTCTATTACGTTCTGTCAAGGCTATTTACGTAATCTCTTATCAAACCATTTCTATATTATTTTCACATGTTAAAATTCTATTACGTTTTGTCAAGGGTACAAATGTAATCTCTCACCAAATCATTTCTATATTATTTATGCAGGATACAATTCTATTACGTTTTGTCAAGGGTATACATGTAATCTCTCACCAAATTTTGTTCCTCATTTGGAATTAAATAATTTCCTAAAATGTTAGCCATATTTGGAATTAATGAATTTTTAAATTATGTGATTCATTTGCAAAAGAATTCTTACATTTGAAATAAATTTAGAATTTAGAAATGAATTCCACAAATTTAAACAAATAAATTTTATGAATAGAAATGCTCACAACCTTTCTTTCCCTCCCTCTTTATCATATCAAGTATATTATATGAAATAAGAGCAAATGAAACTTCAATTTAGATTTATTCCAAATATAAGTTTATGAAATTCAATTGAATTCTATATTTCAAGTTATATAAAACATGACAATTCATGTGCAAATAAATTCCACATTTCAAATGAATTTTATGCATACACAATGTCGTTTGATTTCAATTTCATTCATTCAAGTACAAACTATCTGTAAATTGCACTTAAATCCCTTATAATTTGTACAAAAATTTGCTATGATTTAAAATATTCATGGAATATGATGTAGGTCATTTCATTTTGGCTCAAACATTCCCTCTATTAGTTTAAAAATGTCTTTAAAATAGGGGTTATAATAAAAAAATTAGTAAACCATATGAACTTTCAAAGGCATTTTAAAATCAAAAAAGAGTTTCTACATAAATAACAAAAAAAAATCTTAATGCAATTTATCATATTACTCACTCACTATAAGACAAATTATACATATTTATATATATATATATTTCATTTTTATAGTTGTTGAAAGAAAGGATAAATGAGAAAATAAAAAGGGTAAGTTTCACACACCAGCTCAAGATTTGTCTAAATTATAGCAACCACCTTTATGTTTTTGAAAATGTCTCTCACCTCTCTTCTTGTTACTAGACCGAGTAAATTGACCATTTTACCTTTGTATATAAACCATTTTTTCTCTCTTTCTTTCTATTCTATTGATGTGAACGATAAATATGCAAATGCAAGGGTTGTTAAAGAGTAGGTAATTCCAAGTCTTGAGTCAATTACTCGTTCAAGGGCTAAACAATTTCAAAAGAAACTTAAGTTATTTATTGGGAAAACTCCAATCCATTTAGAAGAGTTAGAATTCAAAGTGAATGAGTTAAAGCCCAAATTAATCACATTGCTCGTTTGCATGGAAGCCCAGGACCAGAATGCAAGCTAGGCACTCCATGATCAAGCCCAAGCAATTAGTCCATCTATCAGGCTCAAGTCTTTCCAACAAGCCCAAGTTTCCTAACTAATGTCATGCATAATGTTACTCTTCATTTGTCATTTATGTTTGAGAGTGTTTTATTTTTTATGTATGATTGTATTTTATTATCATGATTTTCTTTGTCAAAAGTGGCATAATGATGTTTTTCTACTTTATGTTTTTTATGTGTCTTTTATCATCATTAGCCCAATTTTGTCAAAAGAGGCAATGATGTTGTCTATCTTTAATTATTATGTTTGTCTTTAATCATTGTAATTTGTCAGCAAAACTAGTATTTATATGTATGATCTTGTAATGTTTTGGTATGAACATTCTTATGAAAAAAATGCATAGAGTATTTTTATCATAATTCTTATCTAAGTAATTTATTTGTTTAATGGCGAATTTTCTTTGTTCTTATCACTCTTCTTTTTTCTATCTTAGAGTGTGGCAAATCAAACCTGGTATTTTCTTGTTTGTGGCGAATTTTCTTATCAAACAAGGGGTGCTAGTATTTCTTTTATATTTTGGACACATCATCTATGCTCTTTGTTCTCCCTCATCTCATCTTTTTTTCTTTTTTACCTTTAACATGTACACAACTATCTTTGGTCGACAACTCACTCTTCCTCTCTCATATCTTTCTCTTGCAAAAACTCCATTAATTAGGGTTTTGATAACGAGGGTAGGAGTTTCTACAGAAACCCCCATTGCAACCTTGATCGCTGGTCCATAAAGGTTTTTAAAGTATAACACCCCATCCTAACCTAGGGTATCAAAAAAAGTGTTAGGTTTTCTACTTAGAGAAAACACCCGATTGAGAGCTATCAATTAGGGATGATTGATTTATAAGTTGTTAATTAGTTCTCCTACCCACTAAGCTAAGGGAAAAGTTAACGAAAGACGTGAAATTTTTCTTAGTAAGTACTCCCCACAGGCACCTTTCATGGCAAAAAGGTTTTTTTTATGTTTTACACTTGTGGAAATTTGATTTAAACATAACCTAAGCGTGCAATGTTCTTGTTTAACATACAACAAGGCTTATTCTTCATCCCCATTTGTTTTTTAAGCTCTACATCATCGCTTGATTACTATATTGTCTTAAATGGAACCTGTAATAACTATTAAAAATAAAAAAGGGAAAATGATGAGTACATTTTACTCAATTAGGCATACGATTGGTGCATGGGTATAGAATATGAATAACATGAACACGCTAGCGAAACAAACTCTGGGAATTGGTCAACTTGGTAGGTACTTCACCCCTATTTTGTTATAGATTAATTATGGAAACATAGTCTTATAGTTCTTATAACTATGTTAAACTTGAAAGGAATGAACGCCCAAAGCCAACACTTAGTGGATCTATGTAAGGGTATATCGGTTTTAAAACATTTTCAAAACCATAAAAATTGCATAGCGAAAACAAAAGCAAACCTTTGCAAGACTTGGTATTAAACATATGTATGCATTTTAACATAAACCAACCAACCATAGGACGATTGAGAGATATACCTCAACAGATGATGGTTGTTTCCAGTTGTCCAACGTGTTTCTATAGCAAGCTCCCAACTTCCTCCAAGCTATCCAGATCCGTTTCTATGCCTATAAAGCCTGGGTAACTAGCTTGCCTCCTCAAATGTGGAGGACCTAGTCTATCCATGCCTTAGCTGCCTCAGAACCTTTCATTGAACCTGTGCTATGACCATCTCAATGAAGGTGAATAGAAGCTAAAATGGTTTTTTCGGGTTGCTAATGGTTGTCTCACAACCAATGATCAACAACAAGGGAGCAAGAGAAGAAGAAGATCGGTTGACTTCTCAAAGCAAGAAGAAGAAGAAGACCGAACCAGAAGAAGGATGGAATAAGAATAAAGAAGAAGATGAAGGCTGGAGGCTTCAAAAGCTTTCACATATCTCCTCAATTAGCTTCTCCCAATTTTCTTCTCACTTTGCTTATTTTCTCTCTCTTTTTTATTTATTGAGCATAATAAATACTCTGAAAAGAAATGATGGAAAAGTATCAGAGCATTTAATGCTCTAATGGAAAGAAGCATCAAAAATGTAATACCCAAGAAATTTATGAATGAATAAAATGGGAATTTTGTGAAATTATTGGGTCTATATGCAATTTTTCAATCTTTAGGGTCAAAGTGAAATTTTAAATTCTTGGCCAAAAGACGGTGTAACGTATGTGTTAAAAAAAAATTTGGGGATAAGAATGTGTAAGAAAAGTTGGAATTCATGAAACTAAAGAACTCGAAAAATAAGGGCAAAAATGTAATTTTCCAAACATTGGGGCCTAAGTGAAATTTCTAAATTTTGGTCAAAGATGGTCAAATTGAAATTTTGATTCAGGTCAAATTGAAATTTTGATTCTTTGGGAACTGAAATGAGAAAATTAGAGTTTGAGGTCCTTGAGGAAATTCTAAAAAATTGGGGAAAGACCAATCTATAAATTTGGAAAATAGGAATAGGGGCAAATATGCAAATATCACAAAGCTAGGTATGACACTGCAAATCTCTGGCCAGCCATCACGTCAACGTCGGGGAGGGTCACTAGAGGCTTTTAGAGTAGGTTCAGACCATCATGAGCGAGTTGTGGTGGAGATTGGCTGAAGATCGGCTGTGATATAGTAAAAAATTTATTATATATGGCTGAAAAATTCGAACAGAATAATCAATGGATTTTCTTGATTTTAAGGATGAATCGAGGTAATTATGGGCTAGATCTAGCATCCTAGGGTATCATTAACCTAAGAATCGAAGGATTTCCAGCCCAAAATCGCCTATAAATAGTAACTCGCAGCCAATAATGTTTATGCAAGCATCAAGATCAATTCGTGGGTTTAGAGAGAGAATTGAGCAATTTAAATAAGGGGCTTTTGTTTCTCTGGGGGAGAGGAGTAAATCTGGAGATTTTGGAGTGGTTTGGAGTAGTTTAGAGTGGGTTTTAAACATCGCCAGAAAATCGCGAATAGTCGTCGTCAGCAGATTGAAATTGTCGATTTCAATGTATCTCCAACCAGTTTTTCGAGTATTAGCTAATGCCATCATGGTTGAAAGGTTGTGGGCTTCGTGTTGGTGTCATCGGATCCTTCATCGTAGTCACCGACAGACCGTCGTCGTCTGAGAGGATGACCAAAGGTAAGAAAAAATAAAAAGAAAATAAGAAAAGAAAAAAAATAAGGAAAAATTGAAAAAAAAATTCTGAAAATTTCAGAAAAGTCAAAAAAATAGGGAGATTTATTATTTCAAAATTTTATTAGGAAAAATAATTAAATAAGTATTTATTTTGAATTTTTAGAATGAAAATTTTATGAAAATAAATAGGAGAAAATCCAAAAAATTCTGAATAAATTTCAGAAAGCCAAGGAAATTATTTTATGAGTTTTGATGAATTTTAGTTGGGGAAAATCATGAGAAAATATTTATTTTTGAGAGAAAATGATTATTAAAAAATAGAAAAATTAGGAGAAATTTGGAAAATTATGAGAAATTTAGAAAAATTAGGAATAATGATTTCCTTGAATTATTGACGATCAAGAGAAAATTTAGCTTGAGGAATTGAGGATTTTCGTAAATTTTGATGTTAGTACACATATCGAGAAAAAACGATTTGTTATTCGAATGTAAGTGGTACTACCTTATCTAGTGATTGACCTGCCTATATTCACAGTATTTCATTTCAAATGCTTTAACTTGTGAGAGGCTTAATTGTTTCCAAATTTATATTATTTCCATTGTACACTTGAAATACCTTACTTAGTTTCAATCTTTAATCTTTGTTAGCTAAATGGGTATGGTTGGGGGATTTTAGGATTTTGAGCATGCGAAGATTGTGGTTTTTAAAATTAGCTGGATGAAAAAAGAAAATTAATAAATCTTATGAATGTAAAAAATATATATATATTCCCAAGATTTCCCGAGTAACGGCTTGATTGGGAGAATGGGTTGTTACAAAAAAGTAAAAGTACGAAGAATTAATCTTCCTCTCAAAACCGTTGACCGTTTCTTTGTCTCACAAAGAAACTATTGACTGCCTAGCATAACTATCGACTATTTATGCCAGCTTCCGTTACTTCCAACATATTTCACTTAGGCCCCACTATTAATTCTTAATAGCACTTTCATTAACTCTTAATGGAACTAAGACCCTCATTAACTCTTAACAGCATTCCCCGTTAACTCTTAACTATCTCCTAAACATGTTAATCCATTTAGTTAACTCTTAACAATAATTGACATCATTAACTCTTAACAGCATACCCTCGAGGTAGCGTAAGTGGTTGTCCGCACGGGATTTAGGTGCTCTGTATGCCAAAGTTACGTGTTTGAATTCTGGGCAGTGCAACACTATATCACTTGTTTCTAACCAAGGGACCAGGGTACGAGTTTCGACCCGAACTTACTTAGCCCAGCCTGTTTGCATGTATGGGTTTGGTCCATTATTTATAAGGAGAAGATGACGATCCTCGCCAAAAGGCACTGTGTATTGGGGCTTCCTCGATTTTTGCATTATTAAAAAAATGATATGGAACACAATAACAACAAAGGTTCACTAATCTGATATATTACTCAATGTGTGTTTGTGTGTGTGTGTGACTTTTTAGGTTCACAACCATGTAGCAATTAGAACAACTCAACTCTTTGACGTAAGTCGAATACTTCTACATATTAAGAGGATATCTCTAGCAAGGACAATCCTAATGACAATGAAGTCTATACTTCAGATGAACCTATTAAGGCTATTAGATTACCATGCATTATAATCCTTCTATTGACCAACATTCTGACTAAGTGAGAGTCATAGCTAATTAAACTCACAAGACTTGATAACTATGTTATGTCCAATATGGTATGATTGAGATAGCATCTCGGAACTCCTTTCAAAATTGGAAACTCCTTTCCAATCGAGCTTACCCTGACTAGGGCTTTTCCAACCACAACCAACTGAGACCATATGGAATGTTCACCCCCATCAAACAAAGGACAATGAATTCCATCAGCGAGCATCTGCCTCCATACACCTCTGTGTAAAGATTGCATAGAGAGCATCCCCACCTCTTACACTAGATGGTTCCACTTAACGGTAAATCTCTGACATTAGTACACAAAACAACTTTATCTGTTTCGGTCAAAGGACTAGATATACAATCGAGAACCACTAACAGATAATTAATCCTCGAAGATACGTGATTTGTTACAAGCGTCACATATAGTAAATGTTCAACTAACACCTATTCACATATCTACTATCTTTATCTCATGTAATATGACATGTAACTCATCATCCATTATCATTAACATCACATGTTAATCAATGGTAGTAACCAATGTGCCGGTACATGATTAATAAATCATATTCCCTTTCTGATAAATTTGAGGATCGAGAATACCTTTAAGAAATTCTGAACTGAAAGTCTTCGTCACATTTTCTTAACACTTAAGAATAAGATCTCTATTAGAAAATCAAAGGACTCATTTATAAGGAAAACATGAGAGTATAAATGAAGATATGACTTTTTATTAATTTATGAACAAGATTACATCATTAGTGTTATTTACATACATCGAATAAAATGTAAAACTAGCATTTGGGCACTAACACCAACAAACTCTCACTTGCACTAATTCTAATTTATAACACTACAAGAAAAATACTTTTAGCGACAGAATTTAGTGACGAAATTATTCCATCGCTAATTAGCGACAGATAGCGACGAAAATTTTGTTGCTAATATTTTTGAATATTTTTTTAATTTAGCAATAGAATTAGCCACAGAAAAACCCGTCACTAAATTTAACGGCTGAATTAGTGGCAAAAACCTCGTCACTAAAAAAGAAAAAAAATTAAATTAAAAATTTAAACTTTAGCTAAAGTAAAAAAAGAAAAAAAATTAAATAAAAAATTTAAAATTTAGCAATGAGGTTATACTCATCGCTAAAAAAGAAAAAAAATTTAAATAAAAAATTTAAAATTTAGTGACGGGATTATACCCGTTGCTAAAATAGAAACATAATTAAATAAAAAAATTTAAATTTAGCGACAGGGTTATACCGGTTGCTAAAAAAGAAAAAAATTAAATAAAAAATTTAAAACTTTGCAACGGGGTTATACTAGTCACTAAATAAGAAAAAAATAAATAAAAAATTCAAAATTTAGCGATGGGATTATACCCGTCGCT
This sequence comes from Diospyros lotus, assembly GCF_014633365.1. Taxonomy (NCBI): domain Eukaryota; kingdom Viridiplantae; phylum Streptophyta; class Magnoliopsida; order Ericales; family Ebenaceae; genus Diospyros; species Diospyros lotus. Next base: position 28,224,043 of record NC_068339.1, on the reverse strand, counting down.
AAAAAAGAAAAAAATAAATTAAATAAAAAAAATTTATATTTAGTTATAGGGTTATACTCGTCACTAAAAAACATTTAAAAAAAATTATAAACTTCTATTTTAATTAGTAATGAAATAAAATTAATAAATATTAAAATTAAAATTAATATTCATTTCCCTCTACTAACATTGATATTAAAATTAATATTCATTAAATAAGTTTGAGAAATTTTGGAGTATAAATATAATTCTGGAAAGTTTGGAAGAAAATACTATAAATATAATTTATGCACATTAATATTCAAGGAGGTTTCCAGATCGGCGGGCTCACGCTCGCGCATATAGGTGGTTGGTCCTTGGAGGTTGGGGATTTGATTCCAAGGTGTAGCGCTTGGGATCATTATCCCAGCGACCACGTGGGGCGGACACGTGTTGATTTTGTGGGCATGCGTTAAATTTAGCAATGAAAATTCCATCGTTGAATTCAGCGACTGGAGTTTGACCCATCGTTAATCAGCGACAGGTATAACCCCTGTCGCTAATCAACAATGAGTGTTATACTCGTTGCTAAATCAGTGACGAGTATAACCCCTATTGCTGATTTCGTCGCTAATCCCGTCGCTAAATTTCAACGATGCCCTTTTTAGTGACAAAAAAGTACTCGTCACTAAATTCGTTGCTAAAAAATATAGTGAAGGATTTTGATGTTTTAGCGATGGAATTTTTAGTCGCTAAAACATTGATTTTTTGTAGTGTAAGCAATCATCGCATGATCACCTGGTGTTTGACACCCACCCTCTCAAGATAGTGATTCAGTTGTGCCTGTGTCAAAACCTTAGTCAATGAATCCACGACATTCTCCAATGACGTTATCCTCTGTAGTTATACGTCTACACATGTTACAATTTCTCGAATAAGTGAAAAGAATAAGAATAACATACCACTACATTCTTCTTGATCTTTACTAGTAGGAATGATCTTTATAAAGCACAACCAAACTTCACTTGAGTTGATAAAAAGATTTGATCATGAAGGCTGACACTCAAGGAATAATGTGGCCTAAAATCAAATTTAGCATGGCTGGCCTTCAACACATGTAAGCTTAACATCATTAAGAATTGACTAGGAGAACAACTTGAACTTGTGCAACCCTTGGCCCTTTATAGAAGCTTGAGGTTTGAATTAAGCACGTGTAATCTGCACATACTCATAGCTTCTTTGATTTAATTGATAATAGTTAAATTAGTGAACAAATCATATATATGCTAAGGGTAAAACATTTTGCACACATATATATATTCATATATTTCTTCTTTTACTAAGAGAAAGAAATCTGACTTGATAAAGACGTGAAAGAAAAGAACCAACGATCGGAAACTGTCATTTTTCTTCTCTATGTAATGGCTAGATAACGACTATAAAATTTGAATTTGTTAAACAGTCACTTGAGTGAACAATATCGCCACTCGCTTATGTTGGGTTTGCATAAATATGGCACCACACACCCAAGGAGGGGTGAATTGGGTGTTTTAAAAATCTATTTCAATTGTGAAAATCTTTACTTGAAATGAGGTTTTAGTGAGTTAAAATAGAAAATGGCAAATGCAATGCTTGTAAGATATAAAGTAAGAATAAAAAATGACACGAGATTTATAGTGATTCGGCTAAACCTAGTCTATTTTATTACCTTACTTCCCCACTAAGGATTTTCAAATCTATTAAAACCTCCTACTTTACCAAGTAGGCCTTGTAGCATAAATTGTTAGGAATACAATCCTCCTACTAAACCCAATAGGCCCTCTAGCACACAAACTAGGAATTACAATAATAAATACAAATGAGAAGATTTGAGAGTTTAACATTCTCAATTACAATATCTCTCAAATATATAAATGAAGGCTAATAACAATATAATGCAAATGATATTTATTAGCCTTTTGAGAGAAAAATGAAAGCTCAAGCACTAGTAAGAAGTATGCATACAATTGTAAACTCAATTCACTTTATTCCCATCCATTAGCCTTCTTTAGTGCTTCCTTGGGTTATATTTATAAACTACTCTAATGCTTTGAATAAAATTAGTCGTTTGTAGCCATTGTGAACCGTTATAGTCTACAAAAACTAGTCGTTACAGAATGTTAGTGATGGAAACAGTTGACAATTTCACACAACCAGTCAACAGTTTTCTTCGACTATTTGAAGCACATTCAACTTTTGAGCAAACAGTCTACTCTTTTACAAAAAGGTCAACTTCTTACAACAAATGGTCAATGATGTAAAGAAATGGTCGATAGTTTTGAAAAAAAAGTCGACACTATACATGCGCAGTTGGCTGAAAATGAACTAAAATAAAATAACAAAGAGCTTAAAAAATGCCAATCGATAGTTCATAGTGACTATCGACTATTTTAGATCTTAGGTTTAAGATGGTCGACATTTTAAAACAACAAGTCGACATTATTAGTCTTTAAGACAACCCATAGATCAAAGGCTAAAAATGGTTGACAAAAAGCACAAAGAAGTCAATAGTTTGCCTTGATCTCTAAAAGTATGTGTATGATTTTTGAAAGCAAATTTGATATAATACATACACATATTCTATTGAGATTAAAACTATAGAAATAAAGGATTTTGTATACATTGAAAGCATATGTATCATTTTGCATTGATTGAATAGAATATTTTTCATTTCCAAAAATAAAATATAATTTATTTTCAAATGTCAGGTAATAAGGTTTTTCATCATCAAAGGCAAAACAACAGCTTGGATGAGCATTCATCTGAGTTAGTCATAAGCAGTTATCAATTAAGCACAAACACCATTCGAATGATCAAAACACTTAGTTGAATGGTTTTTAGAATGCAAAAACTTATTCTTTGTTCATCCTACTACGCTTGACTAGGCTAGAATATATACTTGAATGGGTAGAAACCTATTGTTTTGCCTTTGATGAGGAAAAACTTTATATATTTGGCATTTGAAAATGAATTATATGTTATTTTTAAAAATTAAAAATGATCAATCCAATCAATGCCAAAGGATATATATGCTTTCAATGTATGCAAAATCTCTTGTATTTTTTTTTAAAATTAATTTTTGTATTTGTTTTGAAATCAAATTTATTTATTAGAGTGTGACAAAATTATTTCAAACTATACACACTCGGTTATATTCCAAGACAAAACTGTTGACCATGTTAATGAAATTATCAACTGTTTTGTACCTTTGAAAAATGAGCTGAAGAAATGGCCAAAAACTATCGATTTCCTTGAGAATAAAGTCGACCACTTTTAGCCTTAGAAGAAAAAAAATCATCGACAGGGATTTTTTACCCGCTTTGTTGTTTTTGTGTAAGTTCAAAAATTGTTAAAAGCCACTATATAGTGTTGATCTTTTCCAAAAACTATCGACTGGGTACTTAAAATCGTCAACTATTTGTTGAAAGAAGTCAACATCTTTTCAAAAATGTCGAATGTTTGCTAAAGCCAAAAGAAATTTCCAAATGTCTCTATGGAAACTATCGACTAGTTTGGTAAACTATTGACCGTTTCTTCACTAATATATTTTAATGACTAGCTTTTGCAAGCATTAAAAGCTCTCAATGGCTCTACAACGGCTAGTATCTTCAATGCTTGGGAGAAAACTATAAATACCAGCCCAATGATGCACTAGAAAGTCCAATGATGTGATAAAAGCTTATAAGAGTTTTCATTCTTCTCATTAGTGCTTATACTTTCACTTTTCTCTCAAAAAGGCTACATATATTAGTAGAAAATAGGTTAAAGAATGTAGGATAAACAAGAATACTTCGTTGTTCTTCCTTCATTATGCACGACAATTACATTCCCTATTAATAGGGAAGAGAAATACATCATAAGAAAGTTACATAAAATAGAAAGATATGTTATACACTATACCAAGAAAGTAAAAAATGCAAAACAAGAATAGTAAATCTCCAAGACATGACTTCTTTTAAGAAAGCTAGATTAGGTGATAATTTGCAACCAATTCCTTGTTTTTGTGTCATTCCCAACTTGCTTACAAGCTTTTCAAACCTTTTGATAGGAAGACCTTTTGCTAGTAAATCAACTAGCCAATTTTCTAAAGTAACAAAGGGTATATAAATTTCTCCAGCTTCTATTTTTTCCTTGATAAAATGGCAATCAATCTCAACATGTTTGGTGACGTCATGTTGTACTGGATTATGTGCAATGCTGATTGCTGATTGATTGTCATAAAACAATTTCATTAGACCATGACTAGGGATTTTGAGATCATCTAGCACTATTTTTTTCCATAGTAACTCACATAAATTGAGAGTCATTGCTTGAAACTCAGCTTTAGCACTAAACCGGGCTACTATACTATGACGCCCCATTCCCACTTACGGGGGCCACTCGTGAACAATCAACCAAACTGCTCACATGCCCAGTTATTCGTGAAGGGCGGACTATGTTTCCACACGAAATGCCTTAGGTGGGAACTAGGTTTCATCCTTTTCTTTCCTCAACCCTAGGATCCATTAGCAGATTTGGGCTTTAACCATACCACATTTGGCTAATTAATTTCCATTAAGTTTGCCCAATCGCCATTTTTATTTATTTTAATTCTTCATCTTTCCAAGAATTCCACCGGGCTCTATAAAATTCACCATTTCAATCAACCATTGATTTTTACCAATTTTAGAGGAAAAACTCATATAATTTAAATTTTAAAAAATTTTGGTATTTTATCCAAAAATACCCAAAATCTCTTTATTTTTGAAAATTCTTCCAAGGCCCATAATCAACCAAGAATCCCCCAAATTTTCAAAATTTTCAAAAAAATTGGCCAGTAGGTTCCGCTGGTGCACCTCGGGGCCTGCGTGGGGCCCCGCAGTGCACTGGTTACCCTTGCCACCCGTGCGGCCCAGCGCGCCCGCGCTCGCGCCCTGTGCCGCCCGCCTACTACACGCTTGCTACCTGTGACTCGCCTACATGATTTCAAATTTTTTTCTTAGCCATCTTAGCCCAAATTTCCAAATTTCACACACATAACCCATACATAAAAAATGCCCACTTTTTACATAAAAAGCTTACACAACAAAATAATACTTCTTACCCCACTCTTGGGCTCATTACAACATGAATCAAATAACCAAAATAGGCTTCCAAAAGCCAAACCAAATATGAGATTTATACCAATACTTTGGCTTCCACATGCTATAAATAAGCCAATATCTCATTTTCAAAATAAAATCATACATGACCATTACAATACATACTTAGGCTTCACCAAGCCACACTAACAACACAAAATAATACATCACAAGACTTCCATAAGCCATACTATGATCTTGAGTCTTCATTCTCTCGCATCCACATGCCATTTCTTCTTTGCCTTGATTTTTTCCATGCCTTTACAACCTATATGTGAGGATAAAAATCTCATGAGCTATTAACTCAATAAGGGTGCAATGACAATAAGTATGAACAAAAACATATCATGTGATGCCAAATGCATGTATGCAACATGGTTAGGGCTTCTGCATCCTCACAACCACCTAGGTTTGAGGTTTTAAACTACCCTACCCCACACAACCTCATGGCCATAGGTCCTTAAACACAAAGAAAAACATGTCAATGCACACATTTAAAGGTTTAAGCACATACTTTACCACTTACAAGCCACCATCCCATGGGGTTATCCCTTACTTTTTTCATTTTTTGAAGCTTCAAGAACCTCCTAGCTTCATTACCATCTCTTCTCCTTAAGAGATCCTTTAAACAAAATTTTAAAGAACTAAGCTACCATTCAAGAGAAATGGAAAGAACTTATACTACATTAAGATAGAAACCTTACATTTCTTCATTCTCTTTCCTTTCTCTATTCTTTATTTTCTTCTTCTTTTCTTTCTTCAAATGGCCAAAAGGAGGCTTGGCTTCCTAACTTGCCAATTTATACCCATTTTTCCCATTTTCAAGAATGAATCCTAACCCTTAGATCTTTGTGGATTTAAGAGAATAAATCCTAGCCTTTCACCAAAAGCCCAATCCATGTGCTTTATAAAAACTAAATCTTGGCTATTCACTTTTCTTTTAAAAACAAATCTTAGCCATTGAAAGAAGCACACTCCATGGCCTTTATGTCTTAATTAATATCCACCCTTGGATCTCATTCACTTTCCAAAACAAAATCTTAGCCATCCAAAAAAAGCACAATCCAAGTGCTTTGCTAGGTTTTAATCCTACCATTTGATTTATTTTGGAGATTAAATCTCCACCCTCCAATCATCTCTCTTTAAAATATCTCCACCTATTTGGCAATCCATGCCAACTTCTAAGACTTAATGGTGGCCCTTAGATCACTTTCCAAATCCAAGAATTAATCTCATCTCTTAAATTTCATTTCTTTCTCATTTAAATTAATGAGACTATTTTCCACCATTAATACATGACTAATTTCATTTCTTTTTTTGGATTTTCTTTTAATCCAACACCATCATGCCTCTCATTAAATGCTTGAAAGACTAATATAATTTCTTTTGCATTTAATCAATTCTCTCCATTTATCTTGGACCACATAATGCCATGTGTCACTCTAAGACACCATACTTGGCTTCCAAGCTTCCATCTCAACCATCCATGTGGCATCACCACATTTATTCACCAATTTAGGAAAAATTAATTATTTTATCAAATAATTGAATATTCTCCATTTTTCCTAATTTTCATAATTTAATTCCTTTATGGAATTTCATTCTAAATTACTAAAATGCCCTTTGTGAATTATTAATCCCACTTATCTCCACATAAATATAAAAATGAAAAATTAATTCACTTCAACACTTCATTCTACCTAGGAATTATTTTCAAATTACCAAAATATCCTTTATGGGACTTCACTATTCAAATTACAAAAATGCCCCTCTCATAGGGCACCATTATATTCAACGATCATTCACTTTCACAAGGGCATTTTTGAAAGTTTCTCATTTCATTTCTCATTCTCTTAACACCAGTAACACCGGGTGTTACATACACTCTGTTTTTTACTTCTCTAAGATACCAAATTTCCTGCCAAGAATACATAGTAGCCTGTAGTAAATCATTTATCCACAAGAGAACCTCCATAATCAACATCAATGTAGCCTATAACTCCCAATTCCTTTCCTGATTTGAACAAAAGACCTTTCCCTAGTGTTAATTTAAGATAACTCAGATTTCTCCTCACTACTTGCATGTGTTCTTCAATAGGATTATGCATAAATTGACTCACCAAGCTGATAACAAATGTTGTGTTAGGCTTGGTGTGAGATAGGTAGATTAATCTGCCTACTAGTCTTTGATATTTTCCCCTATCAACCACTGAACTATCATTTGGTCCCAGCTCCAGGTTAGGCTCCAAGGGTGTACTTGCTGCCCTATCACCTAGCAACCCTATCTCTTCCAATAGATCCATGGTATACTTTCTTTGGGAAAGAAATGTACCATCCTTAGAGTAGGCAACCTCTATCCCCAAGAAGTACTTAAGTCTGCCAAGGTCTTTAATGCCAAACACACGGACTAAATTCTCCTTTAATAGTTTATGTTCATCATCATCATCTCTTGTGACAATTATGTCATCGACATACACAAGTGAGGCTATGAGAGTACCTTTTTTTGAATGCTTGATGAATAGAGTGATGTCTCCTACTTTTCCAATACCCTATTTCCCTCATAGCCTTTGAAAACTGATCAAACTAGGCTCTAAGGGATTATTTTAGCCCATAAAGAGGTTTTTTTAATTTGCAAACATGATCTACCACTCCATTAGTGAAACTAGGTGATGGTTCCATAAAGATCTCCTCCTCTAAATCACCATGTAGAAAGGCATGTTTGACATCTAATTGCATTAACTCCTAGCCATAACAACTAGCTAAAGATAGAAGGATCCTCACTGTAGTCATTTTTGTAATAGGTGCAAATGTTTGCAAGTAATCTATGCTATATGGTGTTGTGTGCAGTTTTTAACACCTTTTTTAACAACAGTAGGAAAATTCAGATCATTGCATATAGGGTTAAGAAAAACAATAAGGTTAGGAAAATCAGTGGACTGAGTTTGTTCCAAACCTGACCGTGAGGTAGAGAGGGGTTTAAACATACATTCCCTTGCCCAACTATAGGAACAGCTTGGCCATTAGCAATTGTGATTTTCCTAGAGTTGGTTATTGGTTCATAATTTTTAAACAATTTCAAGTTAGGTGTGATGTGGTCAATAGTTCCAAAATCTAAGATCCATAGTTCATTCCTAGTTGTATATGAGGAAATAAAGAGCTCAAAATTAAAGCACATACCTGCTTGAGACAAAGAACATTCTCCTTAAAGAGTCTTTAAGAAAGACTTCAGCTTCTCAATCTCTTATGCATTCAATTTTTCTAGGTCTGAGGAGACAATTGAGTCAGCCTTTTCAGTTGGCTCCTCTAGTTCTTTGGTTGAGAGGTAGGCTTTTACTTTGTTCTTGGGTTGCAAATTCTTGAAACCTCCATTTTGTTTAACACAACCTATTTTTTATGCAATTTAAAGCATGTTTATCTTATATGCCTTGGCTTCTTGCAGTAAGAACACCAAAGCCTTTCCTTAGTCTGCTTTGATAAAGACTGATCTTTACCTTGCAGAGACTTTACCCATGTACCCTGCACCTGGTTACTTACCATAGCTGATCCCTCCATGTTATGATCATTTGCAGGGTTGTTCTTCTGTGCTCCTTACTTCTTATTATAAAATAAACCTCATTTAATGATGGCATCTTTCCCTATTAAGTATTTGAGCTATTTCTTGATCAAACTTAGGGTTAAGTCTTTCAAAAGACTCCACTATTCTACCTCTCTCCAGCATATAAGTTAAAATAATAGCATTCTCACTACACACCATTTTTATATCTTGATAATAATGGTCAAATTCTAGCCACAAGCCATTCATCAGGTTGTAATACTTAGTTACAGTCAAAGACTCTTGTTTTATACTACTAATTTTTGTTTAATTTCATACACAACCGGTACATCTTGCACCTTATAGTAGGTTCTCCTAACTGTTTCCCAAATATCCCTATCGGTAGGTAAAAACATATAGTTTTACTTATCTCAGGGAGCATTACACTCTAAAACTAGGACATTAACATTGAGTCCTTCACATCCCATGCAGCAAAATTAGGATCTGTGGCCTTAGGTACTGGTTCGGTGGGATTGGCTATTTTTCCTTGGCTCTTCAAAAAAGTTATCACCAACTAGGACCACTGAAGATAATTCCCACCATCTAGACGGTAGGAATGGTGCATTCCCGGTGGCTCGTTGGCCAGAGCCCCATTGACATATTGCTCAATCAGCATCACTTCTCTTGTTGACATTGGAGAAGCAGTTTCAAAAATTTCTGACATTATAGAGAGGTATAGCAAAAAAAACAAGAAAAAAAAAAAAAAGAAACAAAGGAGAGACCGTGACAATAAAGGCTCATAGTTGATAATCAGAGATAAATAGGCTTTGTTACTATGTAGAAAATAGGTTAAAGAATGTAGGAGAAACAAGAATACTTCTCTATTATTCCTTGATTATGCACGACAATTAAATTCCCTATTAATAGGGAAGAGAAATACATCATAGGAAAGTTACATAAAAGGGAAAGATATGCTATACATGGTACAAAGAAAGTAAAAGATACAAAACAAGAATAGGAAATCTCTAAAACAGGATTTCTTTCTAAATGCCAAAGATAAGATAAGATTTGTTCTTGATTTAGGAAAGCTAGATTAGGAGGAAAGCTAGATTAGGTGATAATCTGCAACCAATTCCTTGTTTCCATGATCCATTCAACATATATCATTTGCAAAATCTTGTTTAAGCCTTTGTGTATTTATTTGAGAGATATTGTAATTAAGAAGATTCATCTCTCAGATAATCTTTTTTGTATTCATTATTGTATATTTCCTAACAGTTTGCTAGAAGAGCTAATTAGGTATAAGTAGGAGGTTGTAAATTCCTAGCGGCCTACTTGATAAAGTAAAGTATGAGATTATAGTGAATTTTGAAATCTCTAATGGAGAGCTAAAATAGTAGAGTAGGCTGGGTTGAGCCAAACCACTCTAAATCTTTGTGTCTTTTGCATTCTTGATTTTTTCATTTTCTAGCTTACAATTCACTATTTTGTTATTTATTATTTAAAATCTTCACAAATTTTTAAAATTTATAAACACCCAATTTACCCCCCCTAAGTGTGAGGTGCCATTGATTACATAAAGTTAATAATACCTAAACTCGATAACAAGTTAGTTTAATCATTTGGAAAATAAGCTAAATAGAAATTATTCGATTGACTATTCTTTGTTATTTGATTGAGCATGTTATCATTCAAGTATTAAATACCAATTAGTCGAGTAAATGAAGAGACACAAGAATCTATTTTCTATTAAGTACAAGGTTATCGACTACGGTATTTTCCCATTCGACTGAATTACTTATCATTCAATTGAGTATAAAATATCAATCGTATGAAACTAAGGCACTATGGCTTGACTCAATTTAACACACACACACACATATATATATATCATTCGAATGATTAATCTTCATTATTTTATTGATGAACTGATTGTGCAATTGATGATCTTAATTATTAGAATAAGTTTAATATATGGATTTGATATTGGCATACCTTTCATTCAATTAATTAAGATAGTAATTCGAATGATAATTAAGATGTTCGCAACTTTTATTTGAATGATTAAGTTATGCGAATGATTTTTTAGATACTCACAAATTGCATTCGATTGATTAAGTGAGTTATTCGGATGATGATTAATATATTCATAGTTATCATTTGATTGATTAAAATGATTATTCAAATGATGATTCTTTTTACTTGATAATGATTTTTAGATCATTCGATTGATTGAATGATAAAAATATTTTAACCTATACAACAGTCGCTCAAATAAGTATTCCACTGCTTGTCTTGACACTTGATAACACACACAGTTTGACATTAACAATAATTCCAAGATATTTGTCTACTTGATAGCTAACACTTAGTTATTTGAGTGATGGTTTGAAAGTTGGTAAAAACAAACCTTTACATTACATTCACTTGATTTGGAGACTATATACACACTATACAATCTCGAGTAGTTCACACAAGATTTTGACATGATTTACAAGAGCTCACTCAGATTATTGATATATTGATAATTAAAGTTTTTGATTATAACAATATCATAATCATCAAAACATAAATTGATTAACTCCACAAGGTATATGGGTAACTATGAAATTATGATAGGTTAAAAGTTTTGAGGATTCAAGGTAATAAAGGATAAATGAAAAAATCTCTTCCAATTTTCTATCTTTTTTTTTTATCCCTTTTTCCTTTTTTCTTCTAACATAGGCAATGATTGTGGTGGTTCATCTTCAACAATGGCATCCATGCCTCCCCTTCCTCACACCTTACCCCATCCTAACCTTACCTAGGTTGAAAAACCAAGTGATTTTGGTGTTGAATATGATATCTCTCCATTCTTTCTTCACTTTCCTTTTCCCTCTCCCCCCTTCACATGGCTAGCATTACCACTTCTATCGAAATCCATTTTCACCTTTGAGCACTATAGTGACCAAAGAAGTACATGTGAACACACAAAATATTGGGGAAGAGATTTGAATAACTAGGATGGACTCAATGATGTTGCACATTGTTTGGAGAGAAAAAAAAAAGATGGATAGAAGATGTTTGTTGATGGTTTGTGTGATTTTTATACAATTGTGTGTCATGGACGAATTTTATTTGAGCAATAGTCTAACAAATTATCATCTTTTTATATTTGAATTGATTACTCTTTGTTTAGACAAATAATGTGAATAACCAATGGTGTCGGCTAATTTCTAGATTGATACACATTAGAAGTTCAATAATAAGTGCATTCTTCTCCATTTTAAACCATAATCTTCATTCACTTATCCATTCAATATGCTGATTTACAATGGCTTGATAGAACCTAAATCCATCAAACGTGGGTTTAGTGTTTTTCTCCATAGCTTTTACAATATAATTCCATTTTCAACAAATATAAAATTCCCCCAAAAGACCATAAAGAATTCCTTACTTAGGTAGTGTTTGTTAATTAAGATATAGACTGAAAAATATAAGATGTGAAAAATATTCTAAACTTTTGTCATTTCCAATACGTTTGTTAAACTTATTTGGCGACTCTTAGAACAGAAGTAATCTGACTTCTTATCTAGCATTTTCATATATGCTTATCTATTTTTCTTTCTAAATAAGCATATTTTGAATCTTACAGATAAAAAAAAAATACCGTATATGTTCTCAAATGTATTCTAAAAAATTTAACAAATAATTTGATAAAAATATTAAAATATTTTCTACTCTTATCTTGACCATTTCATAAATTGATTCGAAAAATATTACAATCATATTTTGATATAACTTTATCTTAATTATTTTAACAAATGCTATCTTAGAAAATAAGGCAAGGAAAAATGCTAAAAGGGCATTTTGGGTTTACTTGATTAGAATACAGCATGAGATATGCATAGTGTATTGATATGTGGAAACCCAACTCTATGATAAGTAAATTCAGCTTGCAAAATCATCTAAAAGGCTAAAGTTTGTCAAATTAGAATAATCTTTGTGGAACTAACCAATTGGGAGACCACCATATACCATTGTAATTGGTTCTAACAAAAATCCTTTTGGTACTTATAAAAACAAAAAGTAAATAAATATATCATTTGAAACCAAAAGGTGAAATCCCTTTATCTTAGGGCCCTCGCAGTTCAGCTCAAAGATTTTTGTAGGGGATTAAATCACAGAATCTACTAACAAGATTCGAACACAAGACCAACATCGACTATATAGCAACTAAATTCAGAGTTTTTTGGGATCAACACGTGTACAATCCCAACTACTAGGTTATGTCCATTAGGGCAAATAAGTATATCACTAGCCTAGGGTATAATGGAATAGTCCTAGCTTGGGACTTTCAATAAATTAGAATTTTCCTATAGTCCAAGACATTTGGGGGCAACCAGCAAGGGTTCACCCTAGATGACCATGGATGGGTGGTTGTCTAATAATAAATTTTTAAAATTTTAGATAATATTTATTAAAATGAGAGAGAATCATTCTATCTCAAATTAGAGAGAGAATCTCTGTAATTATGCAGAACCCCATATATGATTAGTGTAATTATGCTTTAAAATTAATAAGTATTAAAAAACACTTGAATCTCCCTCACTGATTATATTTGTTATTTAGCGATGGAATAAAAAACAGACACCTGAATCTGTCCTTATCGCGATTCAATCAATGTGCGTACACGAGAGAGGGAGAGAGAGAATGCATGTTGATCGATGAGAATGATAGATAGATACATAGATAGAAGATCCAATTGAAGCGTGGATCGAGTCGTTCCCCTGTCGGAGAAGAACTGTTACCCCTACGGAATACAGAAGATTTTCCCCCTCTAGCAACATAGGACTCTGTTTGTCATCGCGCGGATCCCAGACTCTGGTGCGCGGAGCCTCGCCGTTACCGGCGGTGGTTCAGAAGCTTTCGTTGCCGGAACCGGCGGCGAAGGCAGCGCTACCAGAGCCTAAGGGGGAAGCGGATAACAAGAAGATGAAGAGTCTCTTCAAGTCTAAGCCTAAAACGCCGGCTGACCTGGTTCTGCAGGCCGGCGATCTCCTCACCTACCTAGACCGGAGTTCTGGCACTCGCGATTCCAAGCGCGAAGAGAAGGTTCCTTCCTTCATTCGTCTCAATTTCGATCCGATATTATATGCAGCGATGTAGATTTTGTCTGTTTCGCTTAGTTTATTCTGATCTATGTCAATGATGATTTACGTTGCTCCTCATTAATAATTTTTCTGTTATTTTCTTGGTTATTATATCATCAAATTTTCGTTTTTTCTTAAATTGTTTATGCAATTAAGTCGCAAGGCGTAAACTCTTCCAAAAGGTATGATTGAGATGAATAAGCAATTAGGGAAACAACGAATTGCTAAGCAGAATATGCGCGCTCGAAATGAGTTATGCTCGTTATCTATCTTAATCAATTTTAACTGGTTCTGTTGCATGAAGGGTTATTATGGTAATGCATGGACCTGGAGATGATTGGTGAGCTAAAATGTATCTAACCAGACTCATCTGATGGGATTAAGGATTGGTGTGTTGTTGGACGATGATTTTCTGTCTATCTGTGTTATTCTATACTTTAGTTTATCTGTTATGCACTTATTTGTATCGGCAAGGCCTAGTGGAAACTTTGCAAACGGCTGCCTGAAACAATATGCATCTGGACTCTGATATGTTTTGGCATTCTAAAGCCAAGGATAATAACGGGTCTTGGATTCTGTAAGGATTTCTAAACTGATGTAATGTGAAAAGAAGAGAAATATTGCATTGATTTTCCATAGTTTGATTGGCAGATGCACGCAGTGAATTAACCCGCCTCTTGACAGATGTACATATACAATGTTACTTTCCAAGGCAACTTTTTGGCATTTGAGAATGATACTGAATTTGAATTTTTGAGAATTTTTATTGCCTACGCATTGTTACTTACGTGATGATTACCCCCTTAGTTGGATACCTCACCCTATTTGTGCATGCTTTTTATTTACCAATATTTGGTTTTGGTACCTCCTTGGAAGGTCTGCAGATGACGGAGTTAAGTAAGCTAATTCGGGAGATAAAGTCAACTCTTTATGGAAATAGTGAAGCTGAACCAGTATCAGAAGCTTGTGCACAGTTGACCCAGGAGTTCTTTAGAGAGAATATGCTGCGCCTATTAATTGTGTGCCTTCCAAAGTTGAGCTTAGAGGTAGTATTAGCACATTCTCCTATCTGTACTACATAATTTAGATTTGTGCTACATAAACTCCTATGGTTGGAGGTTTAGAATTCATGTAGTGGACCCCACCTAATGGGATTAAGGCTTGTGATTGTTGTTGTTGTTGTTACATAAACTCCTCAATTGGCTCTTGCATACTCATGGCCTTTGGTTCCAAAAAAGTAATTGTTGAGTTGTGTCTAGTGCATCTTCTATTTGCTTTTCTTATTTTTTTTCCAGTAATAATTGAAGAAAAAAGAAACTTGTGTTCTGATATTATAGAAAAATTCAAACTTCTAACCTGGATAAGAGACATTTATCTCCTTTTTTCTCCCAAGTTTTATTTAATTTGAACAATCTTTCTCAACAATAATACAATTTTATTCTAGAATATTATGCAATATATGTTACATTAATTGTTCACCACCTGTCCACATATTGATGTCTTGGACACATCCTAGTATGTTGAGATTAAAGATTTAAGAATATGTAATATATAGACCGCATGCCTGTAACCAATACTCATACGGAGTTCATTAACATAGATTTAAAACCTACTGAATCAAATTGTCAGATTTAGTATGGATGATTTTTTTTCTTTTCCCCTGTTCTGTGGAAAGGCTATTAAGTAGCCAACAACTGGCATAAAACTCATTGGATCAAATAACATGAATTCTAGATAAATGAAAAGAATTGACTGGTGAGCTAGAACTCATATAGTCCCTCCATAGTGGGATTAAGGTTTGATATGCTGCTGCTGCTGTTGTCATTCCCAGTTTCATGGACTGCAACTCTTTATTTTGACCCTTAACTTCATCTTGTTTTTCATTGCATGGCCAATTTTGCAGACCCGTAAAGATGCCACTCAAGTTGTTGCCAACTTGCAAAGGCAACAAGTTCAGTCACGGCTGATTTCTTGTGATTACTTGGAAAAGAACTTAGATCTACTTGATATTTTGGTGGCTGGGTAAGTTGTTGCAAGAAGAATTTGTAGTAAATTATCATTATTATGTACATACTGATTCATATGCACTTTAAGTTTTATGTATTCATATATTTGCAGCTTAACTTCTGCAGTGTCGAATGAAATCTTTTATTTGTCACTGTTAGCTTACTTTTCCCCACTATTTATTTTTTGGATATGCTAAGTGGGAATAAATGGGAAGATTAAGAGTCCTTGAAAGGAGGAAGATTGATTTTATGTTTGACCAGATTTTTGAATCAGATATTAATTATGTTGTCTGCTGACTATTTTTTGGATAGTGTAAATGAACCATTTTTTCTTTTAGTATTTCAATATTTATATTCAATAAAGAAGATGTAGGAAATGTTACCAGGGTTTTATTTTCTTTTATAAAGGTTGCTAAAGGTAGAGGAGAAACAGCTCTTTACATAGCCAGAAAGAGATTTCTTGACATTTTCTCCTCCTTTTCTATGAATTTTTTTTTGATTAATTAATTCATATCTCACCCTATGTATACATATACAATATTTCATAATATTTACATGTGGTGGCTTCATGTAATTGAAACATCTTGAGGAGGGGAGAGTTGTTTTGTCCCTTTTTGACTTTCTGTGTTTACGGTCTAGATTTTAGCCATATTCTTTGTTCTACATGTTCTGTTAATCAACTTGACTGATATGGTTTGCTGGTTCATTTAGTTACGAGAACCCAGAAATGTCTTTACATTATGGTGCAATGTTGAGAGATTGCATACGCCATCAAAGTGTTGCAAGGTGAGCCAAACTTGGGTTGCTTTGGTTATAGATTTGAAAACATAGTGTACATAGTCGTATGTGTACTTTCTTTTATTATGATGGCTAACTGGAACTGAAAATTATTTGCTCTTTGGAAGATGAAATTGCATGTTTTTCCCATGAGAACACACACAATAGTAATTGTTGAGTTATATGGTTATAGTCTAGGGTTATTCTCATGTTAGAGCCCATGGCCCATGGCTCATTGTATTTGTATATATATATATATAGGTGTATAGTCTATGAATTAATTAAGTGTAAATACACATTAAAAGCTAAGATTTTCTTCCTAAACTTACATGGTATTAGAGCCAAATACAAACCCTAGCAAACCCTAGTAGCTACCATACAAACCCTAGCTGCCGCTGCCCACATCATCGAAGACCACTGTCGATCGCGTTACCATTGACCACCGAAGCCTGCCATGCCACTGTCTTCGTCGCCCACTGCATTCCTGCTGCTCGCGCTACTGGTCTGTGCAGGTCTTCACAGTCCGACCACCAATCATGCACATAGCCACCGCCGTTGCGTTCGCCGACCTTCGATTTGTCGACCCCCAGAGGCTCATCGTCGTTGCCGCTGCCACACGCCGCCTCTGTCGCACTGTTCACGGAGACGTTTTTGATCCGATCTCTCTCTCCAGTGCTCCGATCGCAACACCATCTTCACCATTGTACTCACCTCCTCCAATCCATCACAGTTCTAGTGGTTTTGTTGCCATCCGCCGTCACCAGTCATCGGCATCCACCGTCTGTCGCTCCAGCGCGCCTCCAAGCTTCATTCTCTGTGTTGGATCATC
This sequence comes from Diospyros lotus, assembly GCF_014633365.1. Taxonomy (NCBI): domain Eukaryota; kingdom Viridiplantae; phylum Streptophyta; class Magnoliopsida; order Ericales; family Ebenaceae; genus Diospyros; species Diospyros lotus. The sequence continues at coordinate 28,206,650 of NC_068339.1, read as the reverse complement.
CAGCCTTTCTTTTTGGCTTATTTAACCCCTTTCGTTTCAGATTTGTTGATCTTGTAGGACTCTCTTTTGTCCAACATGGCTGGTATCAGTAAATCTGGCTCATTCTCTGGTATTCTGTCTCCCTCTCCAACCATTGCTACTAAGAAGTTGATGGGCAGTTCCAATTATATCTCTTGATCTAAGGCGGTTGAACTATGGTGTATGGGTCAAGGTTTACAGGATCATCTAACTACCAAGGCTGAGAATGTGACCACATATAAAACTGAGTGGCAGAGAGCTGATGCTTTGTTGTGCAGTCTCCTGTGGCAGTCAATTGATCATTCTCTTCATCCGATCTATACTAACTAGACCACATGCTGTGCATTTTGGGCTCAGGCCAAGGCACTATACACTAATGACATTCAACATTTGTATTCAGTGGTGTCTAATCTGCTCAGTTTACTACAGTAGGGTCTGGCTTTTCCTGATTTTCTTGGTCGGATGGCCTTTATTAAAGCTGAATTTAATTCCATGTTATTTGCTGGTAAGACTGCTGTAGAGGATCTAGCTCAGCGGGATAAGTTCTTCATGGTGTGTACTCTTGCTGCCATTGGTCTTGAGCTTACTCCTGTTCGTGATCAGATTCTTGTTAGTCCTATTGTACCTACTATGGATGAAATGTATTCTCGTCTTCTTCGGGTTTCATCTGTTCTTACAGTACCTCCTTCTTCTGTAGGTGATCATTCAGTTATGGCTTCACAGGTTCAGAGTAGTGGCGAACAGGGAGGTGATCGTGGTAATCGGGGCAAATGTCCCAAGTGTAACTACTGTCACAAGTGAGGGCATACTAAGGAACAATGTAATAAGTTGCATGGCTGCCCTCCTTGTGTTAATGGTACTCATGCTAATGGTACTAATGCTGATGGTTCTCTATCTGAGTCATTTGATGGTCATCCACCGCAATCTGTCATTCTCACTGGGATTGATTATGATGAGTATCTCAAGTATAAGACATCCTAGCAATCCTCATCCACAGTTGCTTCTGTCGCCCACTTTGGTGATTCCACTGTCTGTCTCGCTCAGTCATCCTCTTTAGGACCATGGGTCATGGACTCAGGTGTTTCTAACCATATCTCTGGTAATCCCCATTTGTTTTTTCATTTTACTAATTCTATTTCTTTATCTTCTGTAACATTAGCCAATTGGTCCAAAGTGGTTGCTAAAGCTGTTGGCATTGCCAAACCCTTACCTTCTCTGCCTTTAAATTCTGTCCTTTATCTTCCTCATTGTCCCTTTAATCTTGTCTTTGTTAGTAAACTTACACGTGCCTTAAATTGTTCTATCACCTTTGATCATCATTCTGTTACTATTCAGGATCGCAGTACGGGACAGATGATTGGTGTCGGATGTGAGTCGCAGGGTCTCCATCATCTCAACCTTCCTGCATCTCCTATTGCTTGCTCGGTGACTGAGTCTCCTGCTATTCTCCATAATCATTTGGGACATCCTAGTTTGGCTAAGTTTCAGAAGATGGTCCCCAGTTTGTCTAGTTTGTCGTCTTTTTATTGTGAGTCTTGTCAACTTGGAAAACAGTCTCGCACTTATTTTCCAAAGCGTGTCAATAATCGGGCTGTGTCCGCTTTTGCTTTAATTCATTCCGATGTTTGGGATCCTAGTCGTGTTGTGTTTGTTTTGGGTTTTCAATATTTTGTAACGTTTATTGACGATTATTCTTGTTGCACATGGTTATATTTAATGAAAAATCGTTCTGAGTTAGTCTCAATTTTTGAATCCTTTTGTGCTGAAATCAAAACGCAATTTCATACCTCTGTCCAAGTATTGCGCAGTGACAATGCCCCTAAGTATTTTTCTATTCTCTTTACTACTTTTATGTCTTCTCAAGAGATCTTGCATCAGTCGTCTTGTGCATATACACCATAGCAAAATGGGGTTGCTGAGCCTAAAAATAGACATTTGATTGAAATTGCTTGCACTCTTTTTCTATATCATCATATCCCCTTTCGCTTTTGGGCTGAAGCTGTCCTTGCTGCTTGCTATCTCATTAACAGGATGCCCTCCTTAGTTCTTCAGCCCTAGATTCCTCACTCTCTTTTGTTTCCAGATCAACCATTATATATTCTTCCTCCTTGTGTCTTTGGTTGCACTTGCTTTGTCCATAACCTGTCTCCCAGTCAAGATAAATTGTCTGCTCGGTCCATCAAGTGCATTTTTCTTGATTACTCTTGCCTTCAGAAGGGTTATCGGTGTTATTCTCCTGACACTCGCCGTTATTTTCTTTCGGCGGATGTTACCTTCTTTGAGTCATCTCCTTTCTACTCTTCGCCTCATTCCGAGTGTCAACCCATCTCTGAGGCAATCCCTCTTCCTGCGAGTCCTCCTGCTCCTATTCTCCCTGTTCCTTCTTCTACCCCATTGCAGGTTTATCATTGGTGTTGTCAGCTTCGGTCTACTCCCGGTGGAGATGTTCCTGCGCCTTCTCCTGTGTCTCCTACTACTTCAGTGACTTCTGCTACCTCACATCCTGCTCCAGTCTCTCCACCTGCTGCGGTCCTGCCTTTTGAGGATTTGCTTCCTATTGCCCTTCAGAAAGGTACTTGTTCTTCTCGCAATCCTCACCCCATTTATAATTTTCTTAGTTATCACCGTCTCTCGTCTCCTTTTTGTGTTTTTGTGTCTTCCTTATCCTCTGTTTCAGCACCTAAGACTGTTAGTGAGGCACTTTTTGATCTGGGGTGGCGATAAGCAATGGTGGATGAGATGATTGCTTTGCATGCCAATGGTACTTGGGACTTGGTTCCTTTACCCCCAGGGAAATCTCTTGTTGGCTATCGGTGGATGTATACTGTCAAGGTGGGTCCTGATGGGCAGGTTGATCGCCTTAAGGCCCGTTTGGTTGCCAAGGGGTATACTCAGGTTTATGGTCTTAACTATGATGACACTTTTTTCCCCTGTTGCTAAGATGTCTTCTGTGCGTTTGTTTCTCTCTATAGCAGCTATGTGCCACTGGTCGTTGTATCAATTGAACATTAAGAATGCCTTCTTACATGGTGAGTTTTAGGAGGTGATTTATATGGAGCAACCTCCTGGGTTTGTTGCTCAGGGGGAGTCTGGGCAGGTTTGTAAACTTCGTCGCTCGCTATATGGGTTGAAGCAATCTCCTCGAGCCTGATTTGGTCGTTTCAGTGTTGTCATTCAAGACTTTGGTATGACTCGTAGTGAATCTGATCATTCGATTTTTTATAAACACACATCACATGGGAGGTGCATATACTTGGTTGTCTATGTGGATGATATTGTTATTACAGGTGATGATCAGGATGGTATTGTTTAATTGAAGAAACATCTTTTCTATCATTTTCAGACTAAGAACTTGGGGTTACTTAAATACTTTCTTGGCATAGAAGTTACTCAGTCCAGTTCTGGTGTTGTTATCTCTCAATGAAAGTATGTGTTAGACATTCTAGAAGAAATTGGGATGCTTGATTGTAAACCTACAGATTCTCCTATGGACCCTAATGTAAAGCTCTTACCAGGACAGGGGGAGCCTCTTGCTGATCCTGGGAGATACCGCAAGCTAGTTGTAAAACTTAATTATCTCACTATCACTCGCCTAGATATTTCTTTTTCAGTCAGTGTTGTCAGTCAGTTTTTACAGTCTCCTTGCAATAGCCACTGGGATGCGGTAGTCCGGATTCTCAAGTATATTAAGGGAGCTCCAGGTAGAGGACTATTGTATGAGGACAGAGGTCATACTCAAGTAGTTGGATATTTTGATGCTGATTGGACAAGTTCTCTCTCTAATAGACAGTCTACTTCAGGATATTGTGTTCTGGTTGGAGGAAACCTAGTATCTTGGAAAAGTAAGAAGCAAGAGGTTGTTGCTAGGTCGAGTGCAGAAGCAGAATATCGTGCTATGGCCTTGGCAATGTATGAATTTATCTGGTTAAAACAATTGCTTCAGGAGCTCAAGTTTGGGGAGATATCACAGATGAGATTAATTTACGACAATCAAGCTACATTACATATTGCTTCCAATCTAGTCTTTCATGAGGACCAAACATATCGAGATAGATTGTCACTTCATCCGATAGAAGATTTTATCTGACTGTATTACCATAGATTTTGTCAATTTTAATGACCAGTTAGCAGATGTCTTCACTAAGTCTTTAGGGGTCCTCAAATTGAGTATATTTGTAGCAAACTTGGTGCATATGATATATATGCTCCAGCTTGAGGGGGAGTGTTGAGTTATATGGTTATAGTCTAGGGTTAATTTTATGTTAGAGCCCATGACCCATTGTATTTGTATATATATATATATATAGGTGTATAGTCTATGAATTAATTAAGTGTAAATACACATTAAAAGCTAGGGTTTTCTTCCTAAACTTACAGTAACAATAATTACAAGCCTTAATTCTACTGGGTGGGGCTACATGAATTATAGACCTTTGGCCATCTTTATGGCCATATCCTTTGTAAGGCCATTGTGTCCTGTTTTATGTTGAAACTTCTTAAGATTTTCCACCAAGTCTTTTTGGTCTTACTCTCCCTATTTTCCTACAAATTTATTCCATTTCATCCAGTTGCTCCATGTTTTATTGTCACATCTTTAACAAATCCCCTACATTTTATCTTCAATAGATCTGACTCCAACCTTATATATATAACCTGATTATTATTTTACTTTTTCTTATATGGTTGCACATCTACCATAATGTCCTTTAGGCTTAGTTATATTTTGCAAATCTTGGTATGTATCTGCTTAACATTTTGAGCCATATGCCAAGATGGTCTTATAGTTGTTCTACAACCTTTTTTAGGAAAGGGATTTTAGGATCATATAAAATACTAGATGCAATTCTCTACTTTAACCATTGTATCTTGATTCTATGAGTAACATCTAGTAACATCCTTCATTCTTTTTGAAGAATTTATACAAGATACATAAATTGATCTTTTTTGGGATAACTTGATCTCTAAGTCATACAGTGACATTATCCACACTTTTAATTTGTTATATTCAGTTTTCGATCTACTATTACCCATGATTTAAGTTCATTGTTCATCCTCCTTTTGTCTCATTCACTAACACAATATTGTCTGCAAATAGCATAAACTGAGGCACTTTTTTTTTTTAATGTGCTTTATGAGTTCATCCATCACAAGAACAAAGAGGCCAGGGCTCGATGTAGATCCTTGATGTAGTCTAATTGTAATTGGAAAAGAATCGACATCTCTTCCACAATTCCTAATGCACATTTCTGCTTTGATAATGCATGTCCTAATAACTTATACAGAAAGCAATTTGAGCTCTTTTCTTCTCTTACACCTTCCAAAAGATTTCTCTGGAGACTTTATCGTAGGTGTTTGCAAGTCTATGAATACCATATGCAAATATTTTTGTTTATTCTTGGATTTTTCATTAGTCATTTCAATAAGTAGCGATCTTCTATTGTTGACCTACTAGGCATAAGACCAAATTAGAGATCTTGGTTTTTCTCTTTAATCTTTGCAATTACCCTAGATCAAAATTTCAGAAAATGACTTACTAGCTTAATTCCTCCAACTTTAAACATGCGCTTTATTCTTATAAATAGGCACTAAAGTACTTTTTCTCAACTCGTCTAATATCCTTTTTGATGTAAGGATCACATTACATACTTTAGTCAACTAAAAAATGCCCCCTTATCAAGCCCAAAAAGAAATCAACAAGAAGCCCTCTTTTCCTTTGCATTTCTATGTTTCTATTGGGATTATTTGGTCCAATAGCTTTACTATTCTTTGCCTGTTTCGTAGTTTGCTTTATTTCACTTGGACAAATATGTCTATAGAAGATATGATTCCTATCTTCTTTAGAGTTACTAAGTGCTCCAACTTAACACTTGTGTCATGATCCACGTAGCAAGAGGGGGTGATATAGTAATTAAATGTAATAGGAAGGAAGGAATTGCAAATTAGTAGAATATGCTATAGGGGGGTACAAAGTTTGTTGTTGCTTTGGGCAGGTTGTGCATTCCCCTACTGTAAGCGGTTACCCGCACATGGGGAAGAGAATCCAGCTATATATACAACTGATTCCTTCCACTGATGGATATGCAATTTATTCCAACAAATTCTAAACATTCTCTTTCCTATTCTCTCTCTCTCTCTCTCTCTCTTTCCCTAATTTCTCTCTCTCTATCCTTACGGGTAAGATCCTTGGGAGCTGATAACTTGTTTCTCCCCCATCGTTGAATAACTTCAAGAAATGCTCCTTTAATCTCTCCTTGATGGCCCCTCATTTACTAGCAGCTTTTAATTTTGGTTTTTTATACATTTTACTTGGTTCAAATCATTTTCTTTTCTTTCCCTTACTTTAGCTAATGTGTATTCTCGTGTTATGTTGATTGTACAAATATTTGTAAGGTTTTGACTCTACTACACTAACTACCTTCTTTACTTCATTTTTGCCAAATATTCATTACATTTTTGTCGTTACAGCATGTATGTAAAGTCTTGTAACAAGATCTCTTGGTTTTGATTTTTTCTTATACCACTTTATTTCACCACCATGACTTTTTGTGTTCGGGGCTTTTACCACTCACCTAGAACTGTTTTGGTCATAGTCTAACAGTACCGCCGACCCCACCTGGCGGGATTAAGGCTTGATGTGTTTCTTTTTTAAGTAGTAATAGCTATCATAAGTCTCAACCCACATTTGGCTAGCCTCTCCTTCTACAGTTCAATCTCTTTTATCTCTATAACACTTTTTTTTTTCTTGAAATTAACTTGCTTTTCAACTTTTAAATCCCGCCTTTTTCCTATGAAGTTATAATCATACATATAATGTTCTTACAGAATTTTGCTTCCCATTGTAGTTCAGCTACATTATTATGACCTTAGGGGTTATTCTGTAATTTCTACCTCTAATAGACTGTTAGAGCAGTTAGGAGGTTAGAGAGCGGGAGAGGCTATTGTAACAGCTGAAGGAGATAGTTAGGAGGTTAGAAGAAGCATTGTATAGCTAGAGGTCTTATTAATAAGAAGACCTACGACACCTAGGGATTTTACCGATGGATTGATGAATAAATCCTTCTCTCTCTCTTGATCTTTCCAATCTCTCTCTTCTATTTCACCTTTTCCCTCCCTTTTCTTCAATCGGAATTATTGAATTGCCAAGTCCCAATTCAAGGACTTGACAAGTGGTATTAGAGCCGTACGATTTGGCTGTGAGGTTCGGAATTCAGGGCGCAATGGCGGAAGGCACACGTATGAAGTAATGGGAGATTCGGCTAGAATCGTTGGAGTTGGGCATGACCCATACCCAGGAGACCCTACGTCAAACACGAGAAGAATTGACTGAATGGAGAGAAGTAATGCAAGCAGCTATGGAGAAACAACAAGAAGTAACAAATCGATGCCAAGAATTGGTAGAGACGTAAGGGCGGAGGATTTACAGCTTGCTAAGCATGCTATCTTCGCTACCCCAATTCCGTTTACCACCGAAATACCCACCCCGACAGACTTTTGAACCGATCCTGCCACACCAGGGCAATCGTTTGGGCACACAAGGGATTCTTGATGAAGTAGATCAAGGAGCGATGCAAGAAGTTATGGAAAGGAATCACTAGGTAGGGACTCAGAACCATGTTCCCATGCCAAGATTGGAGATTTCGATGTTCGAAGGGAAGAAACCACGATGGTGGGTGAGAAGGTGTGGACGATTCTTCCAATTTTACCGAATTCCAGAGGCGTAAAAGATAAATTTGGCAGCGGCTTATTTGAATGAAGAAGCAGATTCTTGGCATCAAGGATGGATCCAAGATGAAGGAATGTAGGGAAGCTAGGCTGACTTTGTTGAAGGTTATGTGAACGTTTTGGGGAGAAATACATGACTGATGTAGTAGAAGAATTCAACAAGCTAAAACTGGAAGTGACGGTGATTGAATACCAAGCCTGATTTGAAGAATTGAGATTGATGGTGAGTAAGGTACAGCCGGGACTTACAGAGCAGTACCTGGTATTGGTCTTCATTAGTGGACTGAGGGAGGAATTGCGACCAATGGTTAAGATGATGACTTTGACATCCGTCAAACAGGCCGTGGAAAAAGCAAGACTTCAAGAATTGGCCTTAGAAGCCATCTTCAAGAAACATAAGGTTCCCTATAAACCCAGTATTTCAGCGAGAGAGTATGGAGGGGGAAACGCAAGGCCAATGCTAACATGGTATAATCAACAGAATTCTAAGGCACCAGTAAATAATAATGGAAGCAAGGGAAATTTGATAAAGCAGTGAAGGCAACTTGGGTTGTGCTTCAAATGCAGAGAAAAATATAGTCCGGGTCATCAGTGCAAAAGTTAGCTGATGAATATGGAAGGAATTGATGGGGAAAAGATGGTAGAAGAAACAAAAGAAGAGGACATAGCTGGTGAAGAAGTGTTGGAGCCAGAGGAAGAAGAAAGGCTAAGAGAGGAAGGAGGGGAGATTTCATTCCATGCACTAAAAGGAAGCCCTATGGGGCAGATTATAAAAGTAAAAGGACAGGTGGGAAAACGAAGACTAATGGTGCTTATCGATAGTGGAAGCACTCACAGCTTCCTTAGTGAAGCTATAACAACAAGCCTCCAATGTCCCATGACAGCCACCACCCCTTTAGCGGTAACAGTAGCCAATGGAAATAGGATGTACAATCATTATAAATGTCTAGGATTTACATGGATCATGCAAGGGCAAGAATTTGTGGCTGATTTGAGAATTTAGAATTGGGTGGATGTGATATAGTCCTCGGCATAGACTGGATAAGGACTGGAAGTCCCCTGACTTTTGACTTCAACAAGTTAGAAGTCACTGTGGTGATCGACGGAAAGAAGTTGACCTTGCTGGGCAACTTGGAGCAAGGAGAGTGCAAGATGATTGCAGGGAAACAACTGCAGAAGATGATGTTGAAGAAGGGAGGGCAGATAGCCCGACTCTATTCTATACAAGCAAAGGAAATAGAAAGTGACAGTCAAGAAAATGCAGAGTTTCAGCTTATCGATACTAACATCGATTCCCAACTCACAAATAAGGTATGTTTTTAAGAGAATTTGCATTCACTCTTGGTAGAATTTAAGGATCTATTTGCAGAACCCAACTCTTTACCACCCCAAAGACCATTGGACTACTCAATCCACCTTAAATCAAACTCAGAACCTATCAATGTTCGAGCCTATCAATACCCTCCTGTGCAGAAAACTGAAATTGAGAAGCAAGTGAAAACAGTGCTAGACTCAGCCATTATTTAGCTCGGCCAAAGTCCCTATGCTTCCCCAGTCCTCCTTGTTAAAAAAAAAAGATGGAACTTGGAGGTTTTGCATAGATTATAGATAGTTTAATTCCAACACTATCAAAAATAAGTTTCCTATACCTTTGATTGATGACCTATTAGATGAGTTATATGGTGCAAAAATATTTTCTAAACTAGACCTTAGGTCTGGTTACCATCAAATTAGAATGACCCCATCGGACATTCACAAAACAACATTTAGAACCCACCAAGGGCTATATGAATTCACTGTTATGCCCTTTGGATTAACTAATGCCCCTGTCACATTTCAAGCTTTGATGAATCAGATTTTCCTACCCTATTTGAGAAGGTTCATCCTTGTTTTCTTTGATGATATCCTTGTTTACAGCCCCACTATTGAACACCACCTCATGCATCTCCGCACTACATTTGAGATCCTTAAATCTCACTAATTGTATGTTAAACTCTCAAAATGTACCTTTGTTGTGAAGGAGGTAGAATATTTGGGACATATTATTTGTGGACAGGGGGTATGGACGGATCCAAAGAAAGTAGAAGCAATGTTGGAGTGGCCTAGACCTAGAGATGTAAAGGAATTGAGGAGTTTCTTGGGTTTGACTGGGTATTACCGAAAATTTGTGCAACACTATGGTATTATCAGCAAACCTTTCACTGAATTGCTAAAGAAGGAAGGGTTTCAGTGGAATCCAAGAGTAGAAGCAGCATTCTTAGCCCTTAAGAAATCCATGTCTATAGCCTCGGTATTAGCTCTTCCAGATTTTTCTAACTCATTTACAGTTGAGACGAATGCGTGTGACACCGGTGTGAGAGCTGTGTTGATACAGGAAGGGCGACCATTGGCTTTCATAAGTCAAGCCTTGTCTCCAAGACACTTGGGATTAATTGTGAATGACAAGGAGCTGTTAGCAGTGCTCGGAGCAGTTGATAAATGGCGACATTATTTGGAGAGCCAACCATTTGTGATCCGCACAGACCATGAAAGTTTACAATTTCTAGGCCAACAAAGGCTGCATACTCAGCTGCAGAGGAAAGGGGTTTCTAAACTTATGGGGCTGGACTACACTATTCAGTACCGCAGGGGAAAATAAAACATAGTGGCTGATGCACTATCCAAGAGAGGTGAAACTGCAGCCTGCCAAGCTATAATAGTAGTAGTACCTGAGTGGATGGGGGAATTAGAAGTCAGCTACGGACAGTCAGAATGGACTCAGAGTCTCCAAGCACAGCTGGCAATCCAACCTACTGCAATGGCAAATTATACGTTGTCCAATGGCTTGATTAGGCACAAGGGCAGGTTGGTAGTAGGTGATGACAGTGCATTAAAGGAGAGAATAATACGAGCCCTTCATGGTTCACTGGTAGGGGGTCATTCAGGGATAAGAACTACTTACCAAAAGGTGGTCAAACAATTGTTCTTTTGGCCTAAGCAAAAGACAGATGTAGTGAAATTTATGATGACTTGCGGAATATGCCAGCGATGTAAACATGAAAATGTAGCTTACCTGGGGTTATTGCAGCCTTTAGCAATACCTCAACAAGCATGGGAAGGGCTTTCTATGGACTTTGTGGAGGGTCTACCTCGATCGGAAGGCAAAGATGTAATTATGGTAGTGGCAGATCGTTTGACAAAATTTGGCCATTTCATTAGTCTATCTCATCCATTTACTGCACAAGAGGTGGCAAGCATCCATGGGGTTTGTAAGACTATTGTCTCCGACCGAGACAAGGTATTTACAAGTTCATTTTGGCAAGAATTGTTCCAGAAGTTGGGATTAGGCTTATGTTTGTCCACTGCCTATCACCCTCAAACTGATGGCCAAACGGAAAGGGTCAATCAGTGTTTGGAGACCTATCTAAGGTGTATGTGCTTCACTAAACCTAAGAGCTGGAATCGGCGGTTATCATTGGCACAATGGTGGTATAACACCAACTATCACAGTGCCATTCGGAGGAGCCTTTTCGAAGCCATGTTTGGGTATAAACCCACATTGTTGTCTGCCATTTCGGAGTCCTTCCCTACTATGGCAGAAGTAGGACATTATTTCCAGCAGAGGCAGCAATTGTTAACCATCTTAAAAAGAGAATTGGTCAATGCCCGGAACCGGATGAAGCAGTTGGTAGATAGAAGGAGGACTGACCGGACTTTTGAGTTAGTTGATCTAGTCTATCTCAAGGTGAGAAGATTCTTACAACAACCATATACATCAGTACCACCCTCTAAGTTGGGCCCCAAGTATTTTGGACCTTATCCTATTGTGGCCAAAATAGGTCCAGTTGCATACAGATTAGAGTTACTAGAAGGTGTGACAAACCATCCGGTGTTTCATGTTTTACTATTAAAGAAGGCTACAGCACCAGATGATCATATACGGATAGATTTACCACCCAATACGGAAGAGGCAGAGAAAGTAATCGAACCCCGCGCTATTTTACAGAAGAGAGTACTATATGAAGGCAAAGTACTTATGACGCAAGTACCAGTTCAGTGGTCACATCTACATCCAGACCACACCACTTGGGAATACCTCCCAAACCTTTTGAAACAGTTTCCGAAGGCCATGGGACTTCTTTAAATTCTTGAGGACAAGAATTCTTTCAAGGGGCGGGGATTGTTATGACCTTGGGGGTTATTCTGTAATTTCTACCTCTAATAGACTGTTAGAGCAGTTAGGAGGTTAGAGAGCGGGAGAGGTTGTTGTAACAGTCGAAGGAGATAGTTAGGAGGTTAGAAGAAGCATTGTATAGCTAGAGGTCTTATTAATAAGAAGACCTATGGCACTTAGGGATTTTACCAATGGATTGATGAATAAATCTCTCTCTCTGTCTCTTGATCTTTCCAATCTCTCTCTTCTATTTCACCTTTTCCCTCCCTTTTCTTCAATTGGAATTATTGAATTGCCAAGTCCCAATTCAAGGACTTGACATACATCTTAAAAGAATGATGCTTGCTTATATGTGTGAATGTTATGAATTCTCCATCAGGACATATCAGCCATGATAGCCGAGTCAGAGTGATCCCATTCAGCGGCCAAGTGTACCAGTGTTTTACACATGGCTGCAAGAAAAGGTCAGCCTGATGATAAGCTAATATGTTAGTTTTACTTTTCAGTTTATGTTAGTTTTATTCTTCAGTTCTTGATATTCCTGTTTCCTGGATGTGCCAGTTAGTTTTTTCTGTAAGGGTGGTTACCCATCTTTTAGTGGTTAGTTTCTCTAGTTTTCCTGTAACCAGATGCACTTAAATGGCTATTCTGCAAGGAGAAGGGACAGGTTTTTTTATCCAGAAAAATAGAGTTCCTCTCTAAACTTAAAGAGATCGTTGGGTTCTCTCAAACGAGCCCAAATTAGTCTTTCAAGATAGGTCATCAAGGAAAAAGATTGCAGAAACATCCTAATCCCGACTAGATTTCTGTGTCCATAGACCCATAACTACATCTCAAACTAGGGACCATATCAGTAATTTTCATTTTGATCTAATGTTATCTGTGAAAATTCGTAAACTATAGAAAGAGTGACATAGGAGTAGCGATACATAGAATTCTGTTGCTCTAGAATTCAGTTGCTCTACAGTAAGCCATTTTGCCTTCATGATGCCCTGATCAATCATTGCAAGTGTATGTATGCCTACAATGATGCCTTCATAAATCATTCCATGTTAACCATGTTTGCATAAATATTACATACGGTTCATTGCCTTTATTGCATATATCTCAGTTCCTGGACTATGCCAATATTTACCTATATTTCATTAACCAATTTAATTTCACAATATCCATGCACTATTATAAGGTATATGGTTAATGGCATATGGTTATAAATGTCATAATGGTTTTGTCTGAAGCTTTGTTGAACAGAATTAAAATTTTGTATGTCTTTGTCCCAATTAAGATGGTTATTAGGAGCTTCTTCTTTGTTATTAGAAATATGTGAGCTTCTACTGTTGTATGCTTTCTTCCTATGTTGTTAATTATGTTAACCATTCTGGTCCCTTTTGCTCTGTTTGTTAGGTATGTTTTGGAATCGGAGCACATGAAAAAGTTTTTCGATTATATACAACTTCCAAATTTTGATATTTCTGCAGATGCTGCTGCAACTTTCAAGGTTGAGTATGGTTGAAAGAACTAGTGATCAGAGCTCTCCATGTCTTACTCTCCTCTCTGTATGTTTCACTCACACACACACACAGAGCACATGCATGCACCATCATCCCCCTTTTAAAGAACAACCAGCCAACCTGCATTAGAGATTGGTCTGCATGCGCTGAGTTTGTTTCCCTATTGGAGCAGCTTGATGCTATAATTCATTGCTTTGCAATAAAAAAGTTCATTTATTATCATATGGTGCTCTAGATTTGCCAAAGGGAGATCCCCTACTAAGACGTAGTTCCACTTGACAAAGAGTTTACATAGTAATCCCATCAACTGTGACAATTAGAATTTGGGTTCACCAATGTGAAATTACATTCCCAATCTTCAACTATTAAAAACTATTTTGTTATATTTTGTCTTATATCCATTTTTTGTCTGAGGATTTTTTTGTCTAGAATATAAGAATACTTCTTTTCTTTCATGCACAAGCCAAATGATCTTTACTGGCTACATAATGGAAGATGTGATCTATTACATTATCCCTTAAAGGGGTTGTGGACAGTTGTCCTGGCATAGATAAACCATTGTCCCATCCATTATACAAACAGTGTTGCCTTGTATCTATGTGTGGAAACATATTATTGCAGTTTGATAAATTTTATAACTTTTTAGACATTATATGTACCACATCTACTTTTAACAATAGGAAAGATGGTTCAGGAGGTCTCTCTTTTACAATAGTTGAATGAAGTATATCATGGGATTTGAAATAGTGAGTGATTGCTCTTTTGTCATTACGTGCTTGTACTGTAGTTCTGTTATCATTGACTTGGATAATTTTGCTGCAGGAACTATTAACAAGGCATAAATCAACTGTAGCTGAATTTCTTTCCAAAAATTATGATTGGGTAAGGATTGTTCTGTATATTTGTTTGCCTTCTTGATTGATTTTCATGCATGCATATCCACAGACCACAATTAAGCAGCTCTTTACAATATGATCAATGAAGAAGTTTATTGAAGTTAAATGGAAATGATCTCTTTCTGCAAGCATCTAAAACTCATTTTTTCCCTTTTCCTTTTTGTGGGGGCTAAACGCTATTTATATAAATTTTAGTGCAGTCCTTCACAAAAAGAATTTTTGTAAAAAAAAAATTTGAATTAGAATGATGTGACTTTCTGATGCTAACTTATTAGGAATAAAAGTTCCTTTGTGGTTCATCATTACAATAATTGAACTACTATATTGTTGTGGTGACATTTTCTTAATACTTTTTTATTAAGACATCGGTTTTTGGATTTTAGCCGATCCCACATAGTGGAATAAAGGCTTGACATGTATCATTTTTTAGATATTATTTGGCAATTACGAAACAAATTCTGTTCTATGGCATGGAAAGTTGGGCAGTTAAGTAATAATATGGGCAAAAATATAAGGGTAATTGAGGTGAAGATGTGTCACGACTATGGCTATTTTAAATTTTTTTTCCTTAATGTCCGGTCTTTATTTTGTTTCCTTGTTATGCTGTAATTCCTTTATTGCAATTACTGTACTTAATTTCCAATTGTCAATTCTGTTAGCATAGGAGGGAAACTCTATTATTTCTGCCAAAGGCAGTGACAATTTGGTATCAGAGCTTGATTCCAGCCAAAGATTATTGGAAGTTCATGGCGGAAGGAACCTGCATGAAGAACTTGGAATCCCAGCTACAGCAAGTCAGCTCTTCCATGTTTGAAGTCCAAAAGTGAGTTGATTAGCTGGAGCTAGGGAATGGACATAACCATGAGGCGATCATGGCAATTGACCATAAGATGGAAGGCTCCATAGGGGGGTTGGAAAGAAGGTTGGATGGGACACTAGTACAAATGCGGGAGGAGATGGCGCAAATGAGGGAGGAGTTAGGAACACAACTTCAACAATTTATGTTGATATTCACATGCCAAAACTCGGTGAGTATGGCCCCTAAATTTGCTCCTAGAGATAGAACATAGCCTCTCTTACAAAACAATAGAACAATTTGTAGGCTTAAAACTCTCGACATTGGAGGGAGACAGGATGAAGAGGTAGAAACAATGCCAGATGGGGGCCGTGGCATGGCCATCGTCAACAGTCGAGGTTTCCCATGCCTCGGATGGAGATCCCTATCTTCGAAGGAGATAACCCACGCTGGTGGGTAAGGAAGTGTGAGAGGATGTTCGAATGCTATGAAATACCAGAAGGAGAAGAGTATCCTTAGCGGCTACCTATTTTGATGACGTAGTAGATGCTTAGTACCAAGGGTGGACTAGTGTGAGGGATCATCTCACTTGGGGAGAATTTGCTGAGAAACTGTGCGAGAGGTTCGGGGAAAGAAGTATGTCAAATATTATTTAAGAGTTTAATAAACTAAGGCAGGTGGGAGAATTGAAATCCTACTTAAAGAGATTTGAGGAGCTTCGATCTCTCATGAGCAGCCAGGACCCTCATCTCTCTGAGGCCTATTTCGTGTCTAGCTTCTTGAGTGGCTTAAGTGATGACCTAAGGCCTATGGTTAAGATGATCAGACCTCGAACAGTTGAACAAGCAGTAGAGAGTGCTAAACTATAAGAGATGGTAGTTGAGGCTTTGATAAAGAAGCAGAGGCAACAAAATAAGGCTATGACAATGGGAACCTCCCATCAAGGGGGGGAGGGATTCAACCGTGATTGGGTTAGGGGTAACACCAAAGCTAGGCAATTGGGGGTACTCCACTCAAGTGGGAAATTCAATGATCAGAGGAGGCAGCCCGACTTGTGTTTTAGATGTGGGGATAAGTATTTCCCAGGACATCAATGTAGGCGCCAAATTCTCCTATTGGAGGGAGACTCAGGGGAAGGAATGGAAGAAGGAAGAGAAGGAACTGAGGAGTGTGAGGAGTCTGGAGATGAAGACAACGGAGAAATCTCACTCCATGTGTTGAAAGGGTTGACCAACAACAAAATAATCAAAGTAGAGGGAAAGGTGAAGGACAAGAGCTTAATGATTTTGATAGATAGTGGAAGCACTCATAGTTTCCTTGATGAAGGCACTACTAGAAAATTGAAGTGTCCACTCTCGGACACTCAACCCTTGAGTGTGATAGTAGCTAATGGGAAAAGGGTACTGAGTAATTCGGATTGCCACAGATTCAATTGGGAGATGCAAGGAGAAGAATTTGAAGCAGGTCTCAGGCTGCTACAATTGGGAGGATGTGACGTGGTCCTAGGGGTTGACTGGATGAAGGGGGTTACTCCCATAAGTTTTGACTTTAATCGGATGGAAGTGTCTTTCGAAAAAGGAGGGAAAAGGATGACACTAAAAGGGGAAGAGAAATCGGTACATGTAAGATGATAACAAGGAAGAGGCTGCATAGAGTCATTAGAAGCAAATGGAGCAAGTTGACTCAATTGTTTTCGATTGTGGCAGTGAAAGAGGGACCTGAGAAGATGATGTTTGGGGAACTAACCTTGTCAATCAACAACCAACATGGGAATATTGGCCAGGTACACTCTAATTACCTTATTGATAAATTGCTAGTGGAATTTGAGGACTTATTTGCTAAGCTTGACACCCTACCTCCCACCCGAAACCTAGACCATTCTATCAACCTTAAGCTCAATTTTGAACTTGTGAATATCAGGGCCTACTGATATTCTCCCACTCAGAAAACAAAAATTGAAAGAATGGTGAAGGAGATGTTAAACCAATCATCATAAGACCTAGACACAGCCCTTTTGCCTCACCAGTCCTTCTAGTAAAAAAGAAGGATGGTTCCTAGCATTTATGTGTGGATTACCGATAACTAAACACCCTAACTATAAAAGACAAATTTCCTATACCCTTAGTAGAAGACCTAATGGATGAGCTACATAATGCTCTATTTTTTCCAAGCTAGACCTTAGACCAGGCTATCACCAAATTAAAATGAAAACCGAAGATGTCCATAAAACTGCTTTTAGAACCCATCATGGACACTTCGAATTTTTAGTGATGCCCTTTGGACTCACCAATGCCCCAACCACTTTCCAGTCACTTATGAACCAAATATTTGAGCCTTATTTGAGAAAGTTCATACTAGAATTCTTCGATGACATTCTTGTTTATAGTCCAACCCTGGATCAACATTTAACCCACTTGAGAATCACCCTAGAGGTCCTCAGATCTAACCAGCTTTTCATCAAAAGGTCTAAGTGTTCCTTTGGTCAAGATCAGGTGGAATATTTGGGTCACTTAATATCAAGAGATGGGGTTAGGACAGACCCAAGGAAAGTGAAAGCCATGGTCACTGGGCTTAAACCCACAACCTTGAAGGCTTTGAGGGGGTTCCTTGGCCTAACCGACTATTATAGGAGATTTGTTGAGGGGTATGGGGTTATAAGCAAGACACTAACTGATCTCTTGAAGAAGGGAAACTTCAAATGGGGTAAAGAGGCCGAAGAAGCTTTTCAAAAAGCTTAAGGAAGCAATGAGTACAATGCCAACTTTAGGATTGCCAGACCTCAGTGAACCCTTTGTATTGGAGACTGATGCTTGTGGGGTAGACATAGGGGCAGTCCTAGTCCAAAAGGGGAGGCTACTGGCATTCTTGAGCCCAACCTTAAGTACAAGGCACTTGGGGTTGAGCATCTATGAGAAAGAATTCCTAGAAATGTTAATGGCTGTGGAGAAGTGGTGGCATTATTTAGAGGGAGGCATATTTATCATTAAAATAGATCATGAAAGTCTAAAGTTTTTACTACAACAGAAGTTACAAACTCAGTTGCAAAAAAATGGTATGGCCAAGTGTCACTGCCAAGCAGAGATAATGGCGGACTTCCTGGTTCGGTGCAAATCAGTAGTCCATGGTAGGAAAGTAGGAAGAAGAATAGGGGGAAGGAAGTAGAACTGAGAGAAGAGAGAAATTGAGAGAGAAGTAGATATTCTTCTTGATTTTCGATAATCCTTCCTCGAGGCCTTGAGGAGTATTTACAAGACCTTTGGATGATGTTGCCACAACAGATCATTCCCTAAAATGGTTGCAACCGTCTCCTTTGTCCTATTCTAACCCCAACATGCTCTCTCTCTCTCTTACTAAGTGTCTAACAAAAATATTCTCAAATACAACAGTAAAAGAAAAGAAATTATAGAAACTACAATAGTAAAGGAAATACAAAGGAAATATGAAGCAGTTACAGCCACTTAAGAAAAACAAAATTGCTGTAATTATAACATCCTGCATCGAGCAATAGGAAGGACCAGAACAACTTACCCTGATTGGCCTATGTGAACTTCCCAAGGATCACTCATCCTTAAGCTTCCCCAGCTCAACCACGCTTAACTTGGGAGTTCTTTGCCTACATTCAGCCCAAAAGGTAATCAGCTGGTGTTGTTTCCTTCCTTACTTATCCTCGATATATACTACCCTTCTTTGGACTCTTGGGGTATTACATTCTCCCCCCTTGAGCACATGACGTCCTCGTAATGCGACCTTACAATTGGTCCCAGCTCTCCCTTGTTCAATGTCCTTGGTCTAGTACCCCCAGCCTTTAGCTAGTACACGGTCCCCGGTCCAATACCCCTAGCCTTTGGCTAGTACATGGTCCAACACACGGCCTGGGTTGCTCTGATACTACCTTTAACATCCCGCATTGAATGATAAGATGGACCGGAATAACTTATCCTGATGGGCCTATGCAAACTTCCCAAGGGTCACCCATCTTTAAGCTTCCCCGGCTCAAACACGCTTAACTCGGGAGTTTTTTGCCTACATTCAGTCTAAAAGGTATCTAGTTGGTGTTGTTTATTTTATTACTTATCCACGATATATACTACCCTTCTCTGGGTTCTTAGGGTATTGCAGTAATAAAATCCGATTTGTGACAATTCCCCCTCCCTTAGCAGTCTCTTGTCCTCAAGAGATGCTAAGGAGATTAGCAACTCTCGGAAATTGCTGAAGAAGACTAGGTAGGTATTCCCAAGTGTTGCTTCCCATAGCTCCCTTTTGCCATTTCACAAAAACTTGTATAAGAGGAACCCTTTGGTTGTAAACCACCCTTCTATCTATGTCACGTACCTAGGGTTCGTGATAGATTAAAAGGGGAAATGGGGAAGAAAATCAAATTGAATGAGGGGGGAAATCAATAGAAGGAGGGAGAGATATTAAGAGAAAGAGAGGGAGAAATAGAAGAATAGAAGATAGAGGAAGAAGAATGAGAGAGAAAGAGTGGAATATTAGAGAGAAAATAGTATTCAATTCATTAATTCTGGATAAGGAAACAAACCATTACAATAGGTTATAGGCCTATTTGCCTTCTAACAGCCTAGCACATGCTCCCATGTGCTTCTAACCACTTGCTAAAATATCTAAAATATCTTCTAACAACTATTATTAACCTATTACTATATTGCCCTCTATAGATTCTTGGGTCATGACAATTCCTCTCAAGGCAATTCCTCCTTCCTTGAGAGAGTTCTTGTCCCCAAGAACTTACAACAATTTAGCCATTGCTCCTCAACCAATGCCAACTCTCTCTAGCTTGGTTGTTCTTTCTTTTATCATTCCCTTTCTAGGTCGCTTCTTATGTGTTCTTGGATACTCCTTAGCTGAAACAAAAATGATAATCAGTGCAATCAAAATTGCATCTTCCTCCAATGAGCGACATACCATTTTCCGTGGGTTGGTGATAGCTACCAAATTAAGATAGCTTGTACCCATAGATTGAGGATCCAATATGATGCCAAATCCAGTCAATATATCATCATCTGGGGCCTTCATTGAATTTAGCTGCTTTTGATCACAGGCAACAGCTGAAACTTGTAGTCCTTCAGCCTTCAATTGTTGTTGCAGGGCTGGTTGCAAAGCAGCTGTGGCCAAATTCATGTCCAAGTCTCCCAATTTCTTGTTGGCTCCCATCAGTACTGTTTTCTGATTGACTACCCCAATCATTTCTTGGTTTGGATCTCCTCGATTATCACCTGGAACATCCTTAATGATGACTGAAGTTTTAGTTATGATCTCTTGATTCCCTGCAAGTAATTCAGCAACTTCTTTTCCCTTTTGTTGGCTGCAATTCCCCTTTATTTGGACTTCTTTTTCAGCAATATCAGATGATCCCTCTGCATTGGCCGCCCTATCAATCTGTTCATTATAATTTTCCTTGAGATTATGCTTTTCACCACCAAATTTACTCTCAATATTGCAGCCATCTTTCTGGTCACTGTTGCCGCCGTCACAATGCTTTTTTTTCCGCCCAAAGTCTGGAGTAGGCAATGAATTGGTCGTTCGTACTCTTGTCTCCTCCTTCAGCTGCTCTACTCCAAGGAAGTCCTCCTTGTTAAAACTTCCGTGATAATGATCAAAATATTTTATTGGAAAGTTGTAATGATACTTCTTAATTAGTATCATCACAAACTCCTGCAACTTCTCGCGGAACATACGGCCAAATTCCTTGCACTCTTCATCAAACCCACCGTTGGTTCCTTTGTCCAATTGGCTGGTCCCCTTCTTTTGTTCCTTGTTGCTGCCAACTGAAAATGCAGCCTTCTTTGGCTGCCATTGATGCTCCATTCCTACTGAAAATGAAGCATTCTGCTTCATGTATGCACTGCCTTCCCTAGCTTCATGAGTAGGACACCCCACTGAAAATGCAGCGTTCTTTGGCTGTCATTGATGCTCCATTCCAATTGAAAAGGAAGAATTCTTCTGCTGCAACTGAGATTCCATTGGACTCCTTCGTGCACTACTCCTCCTGGCCAAAATCTCACTGGCTGGAAAAGCAATAGGCCAAGAAACAACAGCTCTTTCCATCCTGATTTCCTTCTGTAATTGCCTCACCCAATCACCTCTAAAATTGATCCAATAAGTGGCAATTGCAGCCACTGTTATGCTTCAAGACCAAGTTTATTGTAACAGCAGAAAAATTTGCACACTTACAGTGACTTGATCGGCCTTCAAGAGTCCTCTAGACCGTCTTAACTGTCAGCCGAGAATTACAATCGAAATCGCAGCAATTGAGAATCACCGAACTGCTCTAGGAGTCTCCTTCAAATTCTAAATAGAGATCACAGCCAATAATCAATGTGAATGCACCCTAGACAGCCTGGACTGCTTGCCGTCAGTTTTCGATCAACCTTGTTTCCTTTCGACTTAAATCTCAAACACGGAAAATCCATTGCTCGGTTCTTCAACAAGGTTCACCACACTTCCGCTGCTCTGTCACGCTTCTGTCACTCAATGGCTGAGGTTCATCAGCTTAGGAATGCCTTCAAAACTACACTCCCAGCTGCTATGAGCTTGCTGGAATCAGTTACTGAAATTGCTGGGATTCTTAGTCGAGATCCAAGACCTATTCCGCCACCTTCAGAGCCACCAAGAACCAGTATCATCGTCGGCACTCTCCTGGCTTGTGTCGTCTTCAATTCCCAGCCAAAATTACTTTGCTCGGCTTCTCCAGTTGCAGCTGATTCTTAATCGATAGCCTTCCTTGCTCACCAAAGGCACTATCGGATCAAATTAGCCTAGTCGCCCTAGAAATTAATGGCGATTCTTCTCAACCCAATCACTGTTCAAGGCTCCCAGCCCACTTGCAATCGCCTCTGATTCCAAAATCACCCGAACTCACTGTTAGTTCAATAGCTACACCCACTCCCGAGTCCAAATTGCAACCCTCGCTGTATCGAGACACCCCCGAGTCCAACCCATTGCATCGCAACACTCCCACGTCCAAATCGCGACCTCCTGGCCGTTCGCGTCACCCTCTAGTCACCCACTCCAGTCGTCCGACCAACCTGCACCGCTGCTGTCGCTCCCTAAGCTTGCCTGGATGGCCGATGTCGGCTCCGCTACCGTCCTTCAAAGTCACCTTTAAAGTGAGTCTTGTCCTCGCCTTAAGCAACTTAACTCCCCATCGACACTGCTACTTGAATTCGCCAGACGATGCGCCAACGATAGGCCTGAGTTTCCGAGAACGCATTTGACGGACTCCCTCACCAATCGCGATCAACCAGCTTTAGGACTTCCGTTTCCGTTGGATTCACTGGACCACTTGAATCGTCTCAAGCCCCGCTGCCTCAATCACTAACAATCGCTCACCTCACAGTAGTCGCCTTGAGGCCTCCTCGATCTGGAGTTCAATCACTGAAATTTATTTCACCGGTCTCGTCCACTGAAATCAAACCTACAGCCAAGGATTGACTGCTCTGATACCAATTGTCACGTACCTAGGGTTCGTGATAGGTTAAAAGGGGAAATGGGGAAGAAAATCAGATTGAAGGAGGGGGGAAATCAATAGAAGGAGGGAGAAATAGAAGAATAGAAGATAGAGGAAGAAGAATGAGAGAGAAAGAGTGGAATATTAGAGAGAAAATAGTATTCAATTCATTAATTCTGGATAAGGAAACAAACCATTACAGCAACCTTTTATAGGCCTATTTGCCTTCTAACAGCCTAGCACATGCTCCCATGTGCTTCTAACCACTTGCTAAAATATCTAAAATATCTTCTAACAACTATTATTAACCTATTACAATATTGCCCTCTATAGATTCTTGGGTTATGACAATCTAGTATGGCCTTTGGTTCATTGCTTTGGTTCACTTCCTTAGGGAGAGAGGGTAATGCAAGACTCACCTATTCTGCCCCTATCGACTTTTTTAACAGTGATACATGGAACGCTAGATGAATTTGTGTTCCTTTAGGCAACTGTAGGCGATAGGCAACCTTTCCTACTCTAGCTATTATAGGATATGGCCCAAAATACCTTGGGCTGAGCTTAAACATTGACTGTATCATCTCGCATCGAGCGATATGAGGGATCAGATCAATTTATCCTGATGAGCTTATGCGAACTTTCCAGGGGTCATCCATCCTGGAGTTACTCTAGTTCAAACACGCTTAACGCGGGAGTTCTTTATCCACATTCAGCTCAAAAAGTATCTAGCTAGTGTTGTTTTCTTCTTTACTATCCTCGATATATATACTAGCTTCTCTAGAGTCCCTTCTTATGCCTGACCTTGAGCTCTTGGAGTATTACATTCTCCTATTCTTGAGCACATGACGTCCTCGTCATGTGATCTTACAACTGGTCTCAGATCTTCTCCCCTTTAGGGGCTGCCATCTTAGAAGCCTGCCAGGAGTCGCTCCTTGTTCAGGCCCTCACGCCTCGGCACCACTCCCTGCTCTCATTAGACTGCCTTCTCCAAAGGTTAGCTCTGATACTATCTACATCTTCCTCCGAGTCAATTCCAATCTCATTATTCCCATCTACTCTGTCCCTTCTATTTTCTGGTAATATGGGCTTTGTTCTATCCCTAGGAGGGAAATCAGGAGCCAATCTTGCCATGTTTTGGTGAGTGAACATGACCATAAACTGCTATAACTAGGCCCCCAACTCTACTCTCATTTGCATGTTATCCTTTCACATTTGAGATAGAGCTCCATTGAGCCTCCTTTCCAGTCCTCCGATTGAGCTCTCCACCTTGAGATCCATAGTTAGGATTACTTCGTGTTTGCGCTCTGAACCCCGCTCCAGTCAATCTACCCAACTCTAGAATTCGGACAAAGTCGAGCCGAATTGCTACAGCTGCGACTTGTAGTTCTTCATGTAGGTACCTTCCGCCATCAAAGAACCCTCTAATAACTCTGACCAAGACTAGTGCTCTGATACCAAATTGTCATTGTCAAGCAGAGACAATGGCGGACTTCTTGGTTCGGTGCGAATAAGTAGTTCGCGGTAGGAAAGTAGGAAGAAGAATAGGGGGAAGGAAGTAGAGTTGAGAGAAGAGAGAAATTGAGAGAGAAGTAGATATTGTTCTTGATTTTCGATAATCCTTCCCCGAGGCCTTGGGGAGTATTTATAGGACCTTAGGATGATGCTACCACAACAGATCATTCCCTAAAACGGTTGCAACTGTCTCCTTTGTCCTATTCTAACCCCAACATGTGCTCTCTCTCTCTTACTAAGCCTAACAGAAATATTCCCAAATACAGCAGTAAAAGAAAATAAATTACAGAAACTACAATAGTAAAGGAAATACAAAGGAAATATAAAAGAGTTACAGCCACTTAAGAAAAACAAAATTGTTGTAATAAAATCCGATCCGTGACACCAAGTTGATGGGACTTGATTATTCAATACAATATAGGCAAGGCAAGGAAAATGTACCTGTCGATACACTATCAAGGTGCCAAGAGGAAGGTAGTGTGGCATCCATTACTATTGTGGTGCCTGAGTGGTGTCAGGAAGTTATTGATAGCTATGCCAACGATGAACAGATAAGGGAGCTACTCGAAAGGCTAGTGGTGGAGTCTAACGGGGCTGGAAGTTACACTCTAATAGAGAGGGTGTTGAGGTTTAATGGCAGGATTGTCATAGGGGGTAAAGGGGACCTTAAGCAAAAAATCTTGCAGTCCTTGCATGAGTCACCAGTGGGGGGACATTTGGGTTTCCAAAACACCTATCTTAGGGTTAAATAGTTATTCTATTAGCCCAAGATGAAAACGGATGTAAAGAATTTCGTGTTAGCATGTGACACATGCAAGAGGTGTAAGCATGAGAATGTGGCTTACCCGATCTCCTACAGCCCCTACCAGTACCTGACTGAGCTTGAATTAGTATGACCATGGATTTTATCAAAGGATTGCCTAAGTCAGAAGGGAAGGACAGTATTATGGTTGCAGTGGACAGGTTCACAAAGTTTACTCAGTTTATAGGGTTGGCTCACCCTTACATAGCCAAGGAGGTAGCTAGGGTATTTATGAATAGGGTAGTGTCACAGCATAGGGTGCCGAGAACCATTGTATCAGACCGTGACAAGGTGTTTACAAGTCATTTTTGGCAGGAGCTTATGGGATCTATGGAAATTAAGCTCATCATGTCAACAGCCTATCACCCCCAAACGGATGGGCAAACTGAGAGGGTTAACCAAGTGCTAGAAACCTACCTAAGGTGCATGTGTATCTAGCAGCCCAAGAACTAGCATAGGTGGTTAGCCTTGACACAATGGTGGTATAATTCTACTTACCACACATCCCTAAAAATGTCCCCATTTGAGACACTATATGGATACAAACCCCCACTGTTACCTACCATAGAAGGGCATACTACAGCAATGTCAGTGGAAGAATACCTACAGCAAAGGAGGGTTGTTTTGCAACAATTAAAATATGAGTTGGCTTTAGCTCGGAATCGGATGAAGCAATACATAGACAAGAAGAGAAGTGACTGAGAATTGGAGGTGGGAGAAAAAGTATATCTAAGGCTAAGGTATCCACACTTGAAGTCCATCAGTCAGGGATCAGTGTCCAAGTTAAGTCCCAAGTATTTTGGTTTATTCATCATAATAGACAAAATCGGCAAGGTGGCTTACCGGCTCCAATTACCCAAAGGCTACATACATCCGGTTTTTCATGTGACCCTTTTGAAGAGGTCAACCCATAGTTCTAAAAGGCGCGAGGCGCAAAGGGTCCTGGAGCCTGACGCGCCTTTGCGAAGCGAGGCGCACCTTTTAGAAAAAAAACTCAAAATCTTGTAAAATTATAAAAAACTATCAAATTATCAATAATAACACATGCATATCATTAATGATTCATTATCTTCAAATTCTAAACTAACAACATCAAAGTTCATTCATTCATCATGCAAATTCTAAACTAAAAACATCATCAAAATTCAAACTTAAAGTCTCAAACTCAAACAAGTACCAATCATCATGCAAAGTTCTAAACAAACATATAAACACTACAAGTCCACAATCAAGAAAATGTTTTCATTTTGAAAAATGTTATTTTTCTAAGTTTAGAAGATTAGCACATTATAAGGAGACATATAAGAAAATATTTTCATTTTGAAAAACTATCTCCCGGTATTTTGATAACTAATATTCATTGTTGTTAAAATGATTTTTAATGAATTTTTCAAAAAATAGTAGGTATGTATTTTGGGGGTGGTAAAATCGCTAAATCCCAAGTTTGTATTAAAACCAAAATTCTATTTTCTTATTGTTATGGATTTTGATTTTTTAGATATTTTTATTGAATCTAAATGGAGGGTACTTTCTTATTTACATTTATGTATTAAAGTAAATGGAATGTAAAAAATATAAATAAAAGAAAATGTTGACATTTTCTGGGGACACCAAAGTAAATGTAATGTATGCATGCTGGAACTGAGAAGAGGGGGAAGAATTGGGCTGCTCAGGTTTTAATTAAAACCTAAGTTTCATGAAGCGCGCCTCTCGCCTCACCATGCAAGGCGATGGCCTTGCCGAAATCGCCTTGCCTTAGCCCAAGCGAGGCGCTGAATTGGCTCCTTAAGGCGCTTTGCGCCTAGGCGCGCCTTTAACAACTATGGGTCAACTGGAACCAAACAGGTCAACCCAGCTCTACCTACACTACCTAAGGAGAAGGATAGCCAGATGGAGCCAGAAGGTATTATGGACAGGAGAGTTGTATACAATCAGGGGATTCCCCTCATCCAAGTATTGGTGAAATGGGAGCATGGGGACACCAAAGGCAACACCTGGGAGTATCTATCGAGCTTACTCCAGCGTTTTCCAAGGGTGCGAGTCTTCTTAGCATTTCTTGAGGACAAGAAATGTTTCTAAGGGAGGGGAAATTGTCACGGCTATGGTTATTTTAAATTTTTTACCTTAATGTTCAATCTTTATTTTGTTTTCTTGTTATGCTATAATTCTTTTATTTCAATTACTGTACTTAATTTCCAGTTGTCAATTCTATTAGCATAGGAGGGCCACATGTGAGGCCATAGAAAAGGACAAAAGAAGTTGTAACTGCTATAAGGGGGATGATCTGCTGCATTCGCACCCATGCCAAGCGAGTATATTTACGCTCCCTACTCTGTGGGAGAGGTTATGCAAAATCAAATACAAAACAACTCAATTTTTCTCCCTCTACACTCTCTCTTGTCTCACTCTTTTCTCTCTATTCTCTCTGTTCTTCCTCTGCTCTCTCTAATTTTCCCTGTTACAATCCCGTGAATCTCACTGAATCAAGGGAAACTCTATTGTTTCTGCCAAGGTCAGTGACAAGATGCTGCAATGGATTTGTGGTTATATAAATACAAAATAAAAAATGAGGTTATCTATAATAAATTTTAAGTAGCACTTATTAAAGATAAAATATGTGAGACACGCTTAATATGGTTTGGGCATGTGACCTATGGACGCACTTGTGAAGAAAGTGGGCAAAATGGAAGAAGTTTGTTGCAAAAAAGGTAGAGGAAGACCAAAATAAACTTGGTGGGAGGCTCTTAGGCATGATATGGAATATGATTTCTTTATAGAAGATATAAAGATGATTGGAGGGCTAGAATCCATGTATCCAACCACATCTAGTGGGACTAAAGTTTGGTGTTGGTTGTATCATGTCTCGAAATTTTATGGTTACTCTGTCAACGTTGGTATCTTCACAAGTAGATTTCCTCTGGGTTGCCAATGTCCAAATGTGCAAGTTGATAACTGTCTTTATGCGATCCTTTTCAGCTGTTAATTAACTGTCTTGTGAGCAATGTACTACTGTGATAGGATTCACCAACATTTGCAGAGCCATGTGCTAGATGTGTCAAATAAGTCAATATAAAATAGAATTTTGGGTCTACTTGATTAAGTTTTTCCTGTCATGCATGAGTAGCTGTTGCATGTCACTTGTCTAACATTGACCACATTTGACATGCCTGACACTTGTTAGGTTTTACCTTTTAATCAACTTCCTGCTATCATCATTGTTGTTGTTATCATTATTGTTTTGTTGCTGTTCTTGGTTTTGCTTCTGGTTGATCAGTACTTGATATTGTCCACAAAATTTGTCTTTTCAGTTTTTTGCAGAGTATAACTCAAAACTGCTGGAATCTCCAAATTACATTACCAGACGACAAGCTGTCAAGGTAGGTCAAAAGTTTATGGTGTTTGCTAGCATGCTAACTGTAATAAATTTGACATCACGACAAAATGTTTATCTTATACAAATATGGTGTATTACAATAGAGGCAAGCCTTGGTAGTAATGGTAAGGTTGTTGGTAAAGTTGTTCCTTTGTGACGGAAGGCCTTGGGCTCTAGTTGTGGAAACAGCCTCTTTGCAAAGGGTAAGGTTGCATACAATATGATCCTCTCCCAACCTATGCAAAGTCGGGAGCCTTTTGTCAAGCCCTCAGATTGAAGGCTGGGCAATTGCGGAAATTCAAGAAGAATTTCGAGAAAAAGATGGGATTTAGGGAGATTGAGAGAGAAATTGAGAAGAAAGGGATTGGAGGGAAATCTGTTATTCCAAAACTGCCGTCTCCTTCTACAACAGCCTTCTTTTAAGGCACTTATTACAGTTAGGAGGGCTAACTGTCAGCCAAGTTAGTTAGGCTTGGTCTAACTGCCTAACCAATAGCTTCTTACAGCAGTTACAATAGTTCCCTAATTACAATTCCAACCCCAGGTCATAACACCTTTTGCATTGGGATGCCCTCATATGGTGTATTAAATAATGTGTTATCTTTCGTTGCTTTTGTTTTCTTGTTGATTTTGTACCAAGTCAAACAATGGCTTTGTGAACATTTATACTCTATAGAAAATGGTAATCTTTCTCTTTTCTTTTTCTTTAACTAAGAAAAGGGTTACTTATTACTAAAGGATATGCTATTGGCAGATTATATGTGCTCTTTTTCCTTAACTCTTAACATCACTTGAGTTCCTCGAAAACAAAGTAAATTCACAATGTAAGTAAATACTTCGAACTTCATTGTTAATTGGTAATTATTTTTCTGGGAACAAATTTTAAGAATATAACTGTAACAATCCTAATTTTGTAAAGAATGACCATTTATATGAGTTTTGGTGGTGCTTGTAGATTTTGCTGGAGTTCAAGAATTCTATTTAAAAGCCAGCGTAGAATAGTTTGATTTTGTTCATGAATCAGAGGGCTTTTTTTTTTTTTTTTAAGTTTTATAAGAATTCTGTTTGTTTAACTTGTGATTTGGTCCTAAGAAGATGTGTGGTGATCAGCATGTTTGTGCAATGTTCCTAAAATGATCTTAGAACAGGTTTGTGGAATGCCTTGACGTATTTTAAACTGTGGTTCTGTGTAAAGTGCTGATTATATTTCTTTATTTGTCTGATAGTTGATATTGTTTTGCTCTGACCATTTACTTACCGAAGTGTGTAGCATTTACTCTTTGCTTGCATCATATTTTGATATATATATATATATATATAGTTGCTATTCTTTAGTTAATAAACATCTTTCCCTTACAGCTGTTAGGAGACATGCTACTGGATCGTTCAAATTCTGCCGTGATGACACGATATGTGAGCTCGAGGGATAACTTGAGAATTCTTATGAATCTTCTCAGAGTATGTTGTCTTTTCTTTTTGTTTGGAGTTTTATCTGACACTCTCCCCCTGAACTCAAAAAAGAAAAGCAGGAAAACATCAAAATAAAGTGAACATATCTGGACTCTGAATTCATCTTCATGGAAGATATTTTAATTTTGTGAGCAAGGATTTCATGTTTCACAGTGTTTTTCTTGTTGAAGAATCAGCATATTGGTGGTGAATTTGTTTCCCTTTCTGCTGCCTTATATGACGCAGATACTTGCAATCATACTGCCTTTGTGGCCATGTGATTTTCCGGTCCCCACTCAATACTGAACCCTTCTGGAATTTCTGGCAACTTTTTTTTTTTTAAAAAAAGTTGATTCATATTTAGAATTTGTGGTAACCAGCTGCCTAACAATCTAATATGGGGAGAAAATTATCATTAAGCGGAGATCTGTGCATTGAAGGCCTGATATCAGGCCGGATCTGGTCCAGATTCCCTGGACCAAACCCTTTAGATCTGTCCCATTTAATTCTAGACCCAGACCAGATCCATATGGTCCGGACCTGTTAGGCCCGCATTTAAGGTGGTCTGGATCAAGACTGCCCTGATGGATATTTGGAAAAGCTTCAGATCCAGTTAGAAAGGGGAGCTCGAGCTCAGTGGCCAAGGATTTCATTTTGAGGATGAGAGAGAGAAAGAAGAGAAGCATGAAAAGCCACTGATTTACAAATAAGAAAATGCTATTGGTATATCATTGTGTACACTTTTGGCTACACAATGATGCTAAAATGTTTAAAATGTCCCTCACTCAAAACAGTGAGATGAGGCGGTGTGAGGCGCATGACTAAAATGTCTCTCACCCAAGGCGATAAGGCGCGGTGAGGCGAGGCAATGACGTACCTGTAACATAGTCCTTACAAATATATGTATATATGAAGCACCAGGAAGCATTCGGATATATCTGAAACACCAAGAAGGGGGCAGAGGGAGGGGAGGGAGGGAGGGAGGACTGTAAATCGATTTCACTGTTGGCTTTTGGAAGGCATGTTGATTTGAATGGAGGGGATTTGACTGGGGGTGTAATATATATTTCACAGTTCAACTTTAGTTATCTGGTTGTCAATTCTCATTACTTTTTGAGATTTTTTATATTTGTATGTAGAATATTTATTAATTTTATGGATTTTTTAAATATAGAATAATGTTAATAAAGATTATATAATGTGTTTTTATTTTTTCTATTTTCAGATAATAAAGTTAGTTATTGTGTATTTATGTAATATTATATTTCAACTAAATCCTGGTACGACCTTTAACCCTTTCCCCTCATGTTCAGTCTGGTTTTTAAAACATTGGACATGAATAATTGGTTTTTGTTTAATTTTTGACTCTGTTTTATATTATTGTTTAGTTGAAATTGGGTGGGTTGGGTATGACCAAAGAGTTGAATATTGAAACTACTAATTTGTATTAATAACATTTTTTTTATTAATTTTGAATAATAATTTTTAGTTTAGGATTGAAATTAATTTTATATGACTCAAGGAATGCAGGCCATAAAATGTGTATATACGGTTAAAATGATGGTAGGTTTAAGAAAAAGAAAAAAAAAAGTTAAAAGAAATGGATTTGGACTAGGTCCAGATCCAAATCAATGAGAACCAGATCACTTAGGATCCAGTCCAAATATAAATGGATCTGGACTGGACCATTACCTATTGGTTTAGAGTGGATCTGGTCTAAATTCGGACTGTTTATAGGTCTATGTATTCAGCATATGATTATCCCCCCTCCCTTTGTAATGTGAAATGGAAATGTTTTAAGTGGAGAAATCTTCTTTTCAGGAATCAAGTAAGAGCATTCAGATAGAAGCATTTCATGTTTTTAAGGTATGTTTCATAAACATGTGGTCTTATATCTATTATAGTTAATCATCAAAGTTTGTTGGATTCTTGCTAATTTGAAGACAATTTTCTAGTTATTCGTTGCCAATCAGCAGAAGCCGCCAGATATTATTAGTATTCTTGTTGCAAATAGGAGCAAGCTTCTACGACTATTTGCAGATTTCAAGACAGAAAAAGGTAGAACACAACTATACATTTGGACTAATCATCTATATAATTAGCAGTCTGTGTCTATGTTTCTCAGTTCAGTTGTGGTTTGTTATGGCGCAGAGGATGAACAGTTTGAGGCAGACAAAGCACAGGTTGTTAGAGAGATTGCAGCCCTTGAACAAGGAGACCGCCCATGATTGGCTTCGTCTTAGCGTAATCTCTGTAATTTGTCTTTTGCTTAATTAAGTCGTGCAAATTAATAGCTTATATATAATTCATGTCAGGATTTTTTTTTTTATTCTGAGAGATGTCCATTAAACATTTTTTTCCTCTCTTTCCATTTTTTTCTTTCCCCATTTCCGGAGCACCTCTTAGCAACCTTATGTAATTTAAACATGGAAACTTCTTGGGACAAGAAATAAGAAAGAGACGAAGATGAAGAGGACGAGGAACCTTTTGGCTGGTGGTGCTAGATTTTTATGAGAGGATTGATCACTGTGAAATAATTTGATCACCTGAATTTGTAGGGACTGTTATCCTAGTAGTAGTTCATACTTGACACTGAAGCCTGGTTTTGAACACTTCCTATAGCTGCATCAGTTTATTCGTTTGTATTTGTATAATATTGAACTAAAGCGGTTTACTTCTCTATCATCTTTTTGATTTGGGTCTTAACATTCTATTATGATATATGGATAGAAGAGATTGGTGTCTATTAGATATAGGGATAGGAATAAGTGACCTAGTCTCGTAGTAGTTACCAGAGAAAGGATGTAATCTGGTAAATATGGTGCTGTGTTTCCTGAGGGCTTACAGTCTTGTTCATCGAAAGCAAGGTTTCACAATTTTGTCCATCTAAAAGTTATATTGTGATAGATCTTGTGGGTTTTTATTATTATTATTATTATTATTATTATTATTATTATTATTATTATTATTATTATTATTTGGGTTCAAAGGATACAATTTTGTTAATTGGGCAGATTTATTCTATTACTGGGGATTTGTGATTTTTTCTTTTTTTTTTTTTTCTTTTAGTCTGTGTTTGTGGTGCGAATGATTCAATTTTTTTTTTTTTTTTAAGGGGGCAATAATGTACAAGTTAGTGCAGTTATGAGGTGGAGCTTGATTCTCCATCAGATACTACAATTATGCATGGCTATCATAATAGGCTTTAACCCTCTTTTCCAGAGACAAGATTGATGCCATTTTCCTCTCTTGTCGAAATCGTGGAGACCGAGCGGCAAGCGTCCCGCAAAGAAGGGCATCCCAAGATTGATGCCATTTTGTGTCTTTGGCACCCATCTAAATGTATTCTTTTGCCTCATATTCTTGTGAAAAGAACCGAATAATGAGCTCGAATGATGGCATATTCCACTCAAATGGTCTAGACAGGCCCGCCGTCAGCAATTTCCTTCTATTTATGAGAATAGTGATGTTTCTACCACACATCGTTACTGTAGAAAATAATTTTTTTAGTTTTTTTAATTTTAATCTTACAATTGAGCATGTTGTGTTTCAAAAAGTAATAACATTTGCTTATAGAAAATTTAAAAAATAAATACATAAATAAATTTCTATTTCTTAATTGGAGATTTAATAATTTTCACTCTTTGGTCGCACACTCGCAAAAGTCAGCAATGGTGCGGATGCTTCCCTGCTCGTAGCATGCGATGCCTTCTGAAGACTGGCTGGCAAAGTTGAAGTGAGATGCTTGGGATGGCCAGTCAGAACCATTGCCACTGCATGCATGGCATAACTAAGAATATAACCAACAGAATCAACGACTTTTTTTTTTTTATACAACTTGCTGATGATGATGGACACTTGAAAAGGGTAGTTCCAAAGGGTAACTGCATTTGTGTATCTTAAATCTGTTTCAAGCAACAAAAGATGTTATTGATAATTGCCTCAAATCTTTTCCAAAGCTTTACTGCTCTTCTTAATCGCTTTCTAATTTTGGTTTTCATCATAGAGTTATGTTTGGGGATTCCAAATGCTCCTGGCACTGACCTCCTTGTATTAGTAGCAATGATTTTTATGCCATTTTTTATTCAGGAAGCAGTAAGGAAATGTGGATTTGATTATATTTGGGAAGACCACCAAAACCAAAAGGAGCAGAAAGATAAAGAGGATAAAATCTTGCTCTTGTCCCCATCTTATCTTATATTCTATCATAAAAGCAAAGATAAGATGTATGTTAATTGAATTAGGGGATTGCATTGTCTTTGATGATTTTTATGCTATATTTGGGGGATGAATGGAGTAAGGGCGGAATGGAATGATAGATTATGAAGTAACTTGGAAATATATTGTGAAATATATTATTATTTTTATTTTACAAGATTAAAGAGATAACATAATTTTATATTATTTGAATGAAAAAGAGAAAAGAGTATGAAATTGAGAGTGCTAATATCTTGTTCGCATTTATGTTGGCCGATGCGGATAAGTGAGGGGTGGGGTTTACAGTTGGGCCCACACCTGCTTTCTACAATTATTTGATGCAAACAATATAACAATTGTCATAAAATCAAATAATAACAAAAATAAGGTCATAATTATAGACTTCACTTTATTATATTAGTATTTATAGATATTTTAATAACAAATTTAAAAGAATAAAATCAATAAAAATATTTATTAATACTTTTCTTCTTCCTTTTATGCACCCCCTTCACCAAATTGA
The DNA here is from genome assembly GCF_014633365.1 of Diospyros lotus. Classification (NCBI taxonomy): domain Eukaryota; kingdom Viridiplantae; phylum Streptophyta; class Magnoliopsida; order Ericales; family Ebenaceae; genus Diospyros; species Diospyros lotus. Next base: position 28,172,230 of record NC_068339.1, on the reverse strand, counting down.
GGTGTAAAGAAAAATAAAATATTAAAGGGATCTCCTTTTATGAAACCCTCTCCCTCTCGTTTTTGAGACATATTTTGTATAAAACAAAATTTTTTGGGGTCAATTTTTAATGCTTTGTTAATCATATTAGATCTAAAAATTGTTCAAATTACTAAAAAAAAGAAAAAAAAAAAAAACTGTAGATGGGCTATCAAAGGCATCATTTTTAAATTGTTGACCCTCATGTCCTTAAATCTCTCACTTGAAAACTCACGCTTTAAGCGTTGGCCGCCACTCAAGTCTTATTTCTAATATAACATTCAAAGTCAAAATCTTTATGCAGCTGCCTCGTGTTATCTGCAACATTCAATGAACATGAGATGCCTTTGGCCAAATAAAATTTCCAACTGGAGAATCTCCTCTTTTGTTGCTTTTTTGTATGTTCTTGGCGATGATAAAAGGACTCTTTCGTTGCTTTTGGTTAATTATTATAAATTAAGGTGTCCTTGGCCCCCCAAAGCTCAAGAGCAAGCCTATATATTTCTCTCCTCCCCTTCTTGTCTTCTCATCCAGAAGGAAAAGAAAAATGGCCCAAAACGGTAGCAACCCAACCTCTCCTCTGTCTCCGCGCGCGCGCATGTGTATATATATATATATGTGCGCGCGCGCGCGCGTGTGTGTGTTTTATGCATGATACACATGTGGGTATTTGTTCACTGTAGCCCGATCTGATATAGTTCCATTGATCTTCAGATTTACGCTCGGAGTTCCTCGCCGTTGCAGTCGATGCAGCCAAGAAGGCCGGAGACGTAAATCGTGTTCTAAATCCAGTTGTTGTGATTCTCTTCTGTTTTCTTCGTCAAATTGCTCATTGTAACTCTTACTGTCTCTCTTAAATCTTTGGTTTACAGATCATCCGTAAAAGCTTCTACCAAACTAAGCATGTGGAATACAAGGGCCAGGTCTATGCACTTCTTTACTCTTCTGTTTTGTCACATTTATATGTATGAAGACATTGTATATATACCGAATTCTGTACATTTCTGGCGGCTTTTGATATGAAATGAAACTGATTTTAGGGGAAGAATCTTGTAATATATGAGGTGGGGGTTAGATAAAGTGACTGGAAGGCCCAATGCTGGGGAGAGTTGCTTATAACTTGTATATGGATGTAGCATTTCATTATGATTGATGCACGGAGAAATGTTGAGCCAACCCCACCTAGTAGGATTAAGGCTTAATAAGTTGATCTTGTTGATAAGTTCTTTACAAACCAAATGTAAGGTTAGGTACAAAAGGACGACCCTCTCAAAGTGGGGAGTCTCATGTATTGGGAACACCCTTGATCAATTCTTTTTGTCTTAAATTGGACTAAAAGATCACAGAGGATAAACATGATGATTGCTTAAAATCAGGTCCAGTAGTGTTCTTTCCAATACCCGTTCATCTAAAAAAAATTGCAACTTTAATAATGATACAAATGATGGCCAGTTGAGTTCTAAAATTTTTTGTAATTCAGAAAAAGCTAGTCCGGAAATGTTTTAAGTCAGAATTCCAATTTTCAAGCTTTTGAGAAGTTGGTGCTGGTGGTGTTGGTCTAATGGTTGGGGATAGAAGGACATGGACCCCAGATGACTACATAAGAGCATAAAAGCCTTATTGAAGAGAATAAAGAAAAAACATATAGGAAGGACTATTGGAATTATTGCATTCTGCACAACAACTGATGAGTGAAAATTGTTTGGCCATGTGCATGAAAAGACCCTGATAGAACCAGGTACGATGCCTATGATTGAACAATATGGTGTGACAGATTCTAAGAAGCAGTGAGAGTTTTGAACTGTATATAATTTCATGTATTTTGTAATGAACTGAAACCAAATACAACATTTGATCATAACTTTTTGTGGAAGAGAACATGAATTCCTACTTGTTATCATCAACCTTTGTCTACCAATGCAGGTGGATTTGGTCACAGAAACCGACAAAGCATGTGAAGATCTCATATTCAATCATATCAGGCAGCATTTCCCTAGCCATAAGGTTATCCTTCCTTCCTTCTAGATAAGAATTTACAGGTTTGATGATTTGCAGTTAGTGCTTAGTGTAGCGGCATTAGGTTCTTCCACAAACTGTTTCCCAACATAGCTTTTCACTGCTCTTCACTTAGTTCATTGGGGAAGAAACCACTGCAGCTTGTGGCTTTATGGAGTTGACTGCTGAACCAACATGGATAGTTGATCCTGTTGATGGTACAACTAACTTTGTCCATGGGTAATTTTTAAACCTTGATATCAAATTTTTATGGAATTTGTTCTTTATTTTATGTATATATATATATATATATATATTCTCTAACTGATATTATGGGCACCGCACAACATTTGTAGGTTCCCCTTTGTGTGTGTTTCTATTGGTTTAACAATAGAAAAGGTCCCCATAGTTGGTGTTGTCTACAATCCTATCATGGATGAGGTGAGAATTTCATACTCCAAGCATGTGTTGTTTGATAGTTAAACTTCTACAACTTATTCTTACTTGCAAGGAATTGTTCATGTGAAGACGCATTACAGAATATGGATGTGGGAATGCTGTCCATTGATTGTACCTTGGTAGTTGGTTTGCTTGGTGATGTTAAGTTCCTAGAGAAGCATAGAATACCCTGCTAGTTTTATGATATCGTTTCACCCTTATAAATACAATGGACTTAAGTGACATTCATTTATTACTTACTGGTCTGGTGATTAATTTCCTTCTTTTTGTAATTCCTGCAAGGTTCAGTATGGCGATACTGAAATTTCTGAGGGCATAGATTTTTATGAGCTATATGTTGATTTGGCTAATATAAGAAATTGTGTTTAGATATCTACTAGTGGTTGAGTGAACAAAGAATTTTGGGTTTTAATGTGCAGCTTTTCACTGCTATTGATGGAAAAGGTGCTTTTCTGAATGGAAAACCAATAAAAGGCAAGTTCATTGTTTTCATCATTTAAAGTAGTTTTCTCGGGCATTTTCCACCATGAATCAAAAAATAGAATGGCTTTCCTTGGATGATTCTATGACAAATTTGCCCTATTTCTTGATATTCTGCAGTGTCTTCTCAGTCTGAACTTGTGAAATCTCTCCTTGGCACTGAGGTACGTTCAGGGAATCCTTTGTCATGTTTACCACAATATACTTTGGTGTTCAGGCTCCCGGCCCTCTCTGTTGTTATACTATGATACAAACTAATAAACATGAATTATCTGATTTTATAGGAATTTGTATCCAATAAGATAAACTGAAAAAGAAACTGAGGATACAAAATTGAGTAGTTGCATAAGGTACTAAAGTGACAAATGAATAGGGCACTCTGAACCTCATGAGATGTGTGAATAGCTAGCTTGCACTCCTTTTCTAATAATCCAACTTTAGAACACATAGTGTGAAAAAAGACTGAATGGATCCTGGTGTCCGGTTCTGCATTATGTGACTCCCTTTGTCATACCCACCAAAGTTTCTTATGCTACTTAATTAACAAAAGGGCATTATTATCTGTTGGAATGTGTTTTAAATTCCAAGAATGGGAAATGGTTTTTCAACTTTCAACAATTCAATTTCATAGTATTTTCAAGAAATGACATGAATTCATGTACTTAGTTTCCTGAAATGGATTTAGCAACATGACTTTTCAGTTCTTGGTACATGGATTTTGCTATACATATGTAGGTAGATTCCTGTATCTTGTATTGGCTTACTATTGACAACAGTGTAAAAGGGGGACTTAGTTCTCTCCCAAGGGCATTCAAGTCAGAAAGTAAGCCCTCTACTTGAGATGACCATCTGTCTTTCTTCACAACATTGAGATGACCAGTGGGTACTTTGGTTCAAGTATAGAATGACAATTCTTTTAAACATACCCACTCATTGTTAAGATGCATTAAATTTACAACCTAGAATGTGTTCCTTTAAATAAACTTGTTCTATAATGGAGGCTTTCTTCATAAGAATAACATATAGTGCATGCTTTCTAATTTTGAGTGTATGACATTCACTGCTGCAAATCTTGCACAATTACTTGGCATCTTGTAAATACTTGACCTTGAAGGGGAAATAAATGAACTGCATGACTATTATTTCATGCTAGCCAGGAACTAATTATCTTTTATCTGATTGAGAAAACAGGGTGGAACAAATCGAGATCAGTCAACTCGAGACGCCTTTACAAAAAGAATTAATTATTTACTTTCAAAGGTAAGAACAAACCTGCTGGTCTGATTTACAGTGTCTCATAGAAATGAAAGTTTGAATAAAAAGGTTCTTATTAGTGTACAATTCTCCTCACTTTCCAAGAGTTGAGGAGGGTTGTTTTATATGCAGTCTATTCTCTTTTTTCTTTTGCAAAGAGGCTATTTTCACAACTTGAAATGGCGACCTTTTGGCCACTTTTATAGCTACCAGAATTGATGTGATGATGATCCTATGTGATCAGGTCAGATCACTCCGGTGGTGTGGCTCTTCTGCTCTGGACCTCTGTGGCATTGCATGCGGAAGGCTTGACCTATTCTATCAATTTGGATTCGGTGGTCCTTGGTATGGTTTCATCTTTTATCTCAACTGAAGTGAGATGTAGAGATGATTGACAATATTGGCTTGCTACTCTTGCTTGATAGGGATGTTGCAGCTGGTGCTGTGATTGTCAAAGAAGCCGGAGGAGTTCTGTTTGATCCGTAAGGAACAAAGCAACTGTAAACTCTTCAGTTTCTGCTTCTCTTATGCCCTCTTGGTGAAAAAATTATCTTATTTGTGAAATAGAAAAGATATGCATTCAAGCATAGAATTTTCTTAAAGAAGTTCCTTACTTTGTGCCTGTGCTGTTGCCTTTCTCCAGTTCTGGCAAGGAATTTGACATCACATCTCTAAGAATAGCAGCATCAAATGAAGTTCTCAAGGATTTACTTGTGGAGGCACTCAAAGAATGTGCAGAATGAAAGCCCAATGGTAATGGCAGTTGAAAGCTTCACTTGAGCAGTTTAGTTACTTTGGAAATGAGGATGCTAGGCAATTATTTCTAGTTATTGTTTGTGGGTCTCTCAAGCAGTGCCCAGATTGTTTGCGACATTGAATTGATCTGACTGACAAGTGGGTATTTTCTATAACATTATAAATTTGTGGTTATTATTTAGGAATTAATAAGAATTACTAATTCAACTATAGAAGTTGTGGACTTAGTATTTGTATACATAGTGTTAGTTATTGGAGGTTTGACATTTCACCATACTTCTAGATCGTATCGAGACATCATGATAGAGAGATCAAATAACACTAGAACTTATCGCGGAAAAATTCATTTGAAGTGCTGTTTGCATTTATTATGATATGGGGAGCCATGATATGTTGGTAGACGTCAATCTTGGTTAAAAGACAAAATGATAATTTTTAGTCATGCGATGACATAAATTATGAATCATAATTAAAGAGTTTGATTAGGAATAACATTCTTTAATTTTCCTTTGCCATTTTTATAGTGAACCTATAAAGTCATACACAAATAAAGAGAAGCTTTATGAAAAATTTAGTGGAACCGAAAAATGTTTTGGTCCAGATGAATTCGTGTGTTTTGGGGGCAAGCTAGCACTTGTAGAAAAGTCCACAAGATATCAAAAAAATGAGCAAAAAAAGAAAACAGGACAGAAACCAACAAAAGGTTGTACTAGGCATGGCCCAAGGCCTATGAGCGCGAGGCCTAACATGGCCCGAGCGACTCATGTGCCTACGCAGCTCACCGCGCGTCCAACGTGCACGACCAACTTGGCAACGTTTTGGTTGCGGCCCAACACATCCAAAACGTACTAGGACTTAGTTTCCAACTCTATTATGACTAGGGTTTGGTTTTCTCCCCTATGTAATGGCTATTAATAGCCCTTGCCTTTGAGGGGAAAAAAAAGAGCAAGTTTTGAGAAAAGTTAAGGCGATAGAGCTTGCATTTTGATGCAAGGAGATCGAAAGGGTATACTCATTCACATTGAATAAAGTTTCTTTTTGGTGTGGATCACTTATAGAGGGTGGATGACACCTTGCGACACAAAGATTCAACATTTTCTTGTGTCGGATAACCAAAAAGTTGGTTTCTTTTTTGTTCTTTAGTTTATATTCATAAAAGATTATATATTTACAAACTATATCCGTTCTTTTTAGTTTTGATGATAGGCCAAAGAGTTTGGTTGATCGAAATAAATTTTAAGTTTTCGTTGTGTTTTGTTCTTTGAAACCCAACAAATTGTCATTATCATCACTATCACCTCCTATCCTTGGTGCCCTACAGCCCGAGTCTTACTGTCGAGCAACATATTATCCTCTTGCACTCGAGTTGTCAAGTTGTCTTGGCCATCAAAATCACTCTGAGTACTACCTAGACACATCTGCATTGCCACACCTTGCATAGGGCCTCGACCAATTGACGAAAATCGCGACTAGACCGACCACGAGGCTTCGAGATACTCCCGCACTCTGTCCAAGGGGTGGGACGACTACGGGGTCACGATCTCACCGACAAAGACAGGTGAGATTGCATGCTATTTGTCGTTTGGTTAGGGTTCACCACTAAATCGCCAACTTTTCTCTCTCAAAAATACTCCATTTACATATATTGTTTAGAAAATATAAATATATATTTATTTTATATTCAGATATTTTTATATATTTTTAGTTTATATTCATATAATAGAAAATATAATTTTCTAGTTAAATGATAAACTTTTTGTATACTAGAAGTGTGACACGAACTGCATGTAAATAAGAAATAAAATATTTTTAATAAAAATTTATTAAATCTCAATTAATAATTGTAGTTTAGTTTTTATATTTTTTAAGATAAAGTTTAGGTGAAGATTAACGTTAGCAAAGTTGTAAAATTAAATATTTTAAACTTGCAAATCTCAGTGAGTAAATTTATATTTATTTTTTAACAAAAAATATAAAAAATATTTTAAAAATTCTTCAGAACACCAAAATATTCTATTTGCTTATATAACAGTATAGATATATTTTTGATAATTAATATATATGTTATGGTTTTTTGTAATTACAAAGTAATTTTCAAAAATTGTATATATTAGTTCACGTATATTTTTCGTAATTATTACAATGTATATTCTGCAACTCAACAATATATTTCAAGAGAAAAGGGTGAGGTAAAGAGAGACAGAAGAAACAAAATTATTTATATATATATATATATTATTTTTAATAATAACAGAGGTTATTGTAATTTTTGAAATACAAGAATATTATATGTAAATTTTTTTAATCTCCCAATGTATCAATGTAATTATGTACCAAAATTAATAGATAAGACCACCCACCGTGCCACGTGACATGGGACGCTTCACATACATACAACACATGATTCTCATTGTTTCAATGCATTGACATTGACATTGTCTTTTAAGATTGATGTTTAGGGCTGTAATCGAACCGAATCGAATCGAGCTTCGACTTGCTCAAGCTTGGCTCGGCAAAAAATAGGTAAGCTCGAGCTCAAATTCTTACTTGGGCTCGACTCGTTTAAAGGCTCGTCGAGCTCGAGCCAGCTCAATAATTTTGTTCGCAAGCTCGGTTCATGAGCAACTTGTTTAAAAGCTCACGAGGTAGCTCGATAATTTGTTCGTGAGCTCAGCTCATGAACAGCTCGTTTAACATTATATTTAAAAGCTCGTTTAAAAGATCGTTTAAAATTATATTTAAATTACCCAACACATACAACAACAATCCATTAATCAACCAACAACATTAACTTTCAAATATTTTAAGTATTTTAATTATATACGAGCCTACTCACGAGCTTATATAAACAAGTATGTTTATGAGCCTATACATGAACCTGTTCACGAGCTTGCTCACTAACTCATTAACGAACCTGTTCACGAGTTAACGAGTCAAACTTTGTCTTGCTCAAGCTCAGCTCATTTATATTTTGAGCTCTAAAATTGTGCTCAAGCTTGGCTCGTTTATGAACTAAGTTGAACACGAACGAGCCCTTACTGAATCGAATGCCGAGCTGCTCATGAGCGGCTCGGCTCATTGATGTTGCGTTGCGTGTGGATACAATGATCAGATTGATATAGATTAAGGAACCTCAAATGTAGTCATTCGGGTTGTCCCAATGTTGGGAAATAAGTGATGGGTGACCTAAATTTTTAGATTCGAATTCACTTTCTGTGTAGTTACTGTGGATTAAATTTAAATTTATCTTTTTGGCAACGTGATACTGAGCGATAGGAACCCCCCCAAAAAAATGCATCCAAGAAACTCTCAAATGTATGTCACTCAATCTCCAATTAGTTAGAGGTATAAGACACTATTAGAATTAAAATTTATTAATAAATAAATAAAATCAAGAATCAAATACATATTAGAATATGGGATTTGGTTGAAGCAAACACAATTTTTAAAATAAAAAAATAAAATGTAAATTATTTATAATATAATAAATAATGAAATAGAGAATGTGATTGAAGATAGTCTAATATTTTTTTACCCAATCAGTCAAATAATGTGTGAGGGGATTAGTTTTAATACTAGTTATTAGATAATTAAAATTAGAAAAGATTGTAATAATTATTTTTGAGATTGGACATAATTATAAGAATTATTTTTCATATTTCAAAAATAACAATAATTTTCTTTATTATTAAATAAAAAATAAAATGATTATGTTCCTCTTTTTGTTCTCTCCTCTTTCATGTTCTCTCTATTAAGATTTTAAACATCCATTAGATTTTTTGAAAAGAAAAGAGTTTCAAAAAATAAAATGGCTCCTAGAGGTAGGGGTGTTCAAAAAAACCAGCGGACCGTGGAAACCGCTCACGCTGAACCGTGCGATTTTTCTAGGGACGTGGTCTAGCGCGGTTTGAAAAATATCCAAACCATGATTTATGCGGTTTGGGGTGCTGGTGGTTCTGTTCCAAACCGAATTGTCCAACTATATTAGTAATTAAAATAAATAAAAAATAATATATCAAATATATAAAGGAGTGGGGGGGGGGGGGGGGGGGGGGGACCGCCGAAACCCATCCCTAAATTGCATTTCTGATTTCTCCCTCTGCTCCGCTTCATCTCTCTCTCAACTCTCAAGCTGTTGTGCGCGCACCTACCCGCAGCACCACACCGATCTCTCACCCACTCACCCGCCGCTGCCGTCTACCACTGCACAAAGTTACTCTCCCACGAACCAGTCCTGGCCCATCCCGCGCCGCACCACCGGACGAGAGAAGACGCGGTATGTGTTAAACCTCTTTCAACAGAAGTGCTACGAATCTCTTTGAGTTTGAGGATATTTGTTAATAAGATGGGCTCGGTGCGGAAGCTTAATCTTTGAGGATATTTGGATTTATCTACGAGTATATGTTAGAGTATAACCCTCAAGAATTTACTTAGAAGTTAGAACTCTCAACTCAATCCCTCTTGGAATTCAACACTCAACCCTCACAGAATAACAATAACTGTTGAAGATATTGTTTTGCTGCTATTAACTATTAAGTTGCTTCTGTATTAATTTCATATGCTGTATTAGTTTCATATGTATTTTAGCTTAGCCTCTGTTTTATGTTTAAAGCTGCTTACCCTCACCATCGCCAGCATCAGGAACGAACCAAACGGCACCAAACACCAGGTTTCAGCAAATCGCGAAAAACGCACCGCATTATGCGGTGCGGTTCAGTTCGATTTTTCTGCACAAAATCAGACCACTCGGTCTAATTATAGGTGCAAACCGCATATACGGTTTGACGCATTTTCTTGGCCAAAAACTGGCCAGACCACGTCGTGCACACCCCTACTTAGAGGAATCAAAATATTGATAGGTCCAAATGTAATTTTAGAGGGGAGCCAAGTTAATAATTAAAAGAATGGGAAGGGTTGGGCATAATTCTCAAAAGAGTTATAAGGGTTTACGTGGTAATTTCATGAAAAACTTGGTGCAAGTTTGAAGTAAGAATTCAAAATTCTCAAAACGGTAGATTCTCTGCATGTTAATTGATGACAATGCATGCACCCTTCTATGGGAGGTTACAAGGGTAGTCAAGTACTCTATTATTACCTTCAACAAGTTCCTGACCTCTTATTGCCCGATTTTGGAGGTTGAGTAATCAAAGAAAGTTTATGAAAAGGGCACTCTCATGGCTAAATGATCAAGGATTTCCCAAGAGAAATTAGGGCCTTATTATAGTGTAATGTACCATCCTACTTTGATATAAAATCTTATCTTAAATTTGGTCAAACACATCAAAACCTAGATTTAGGTGAAAAATGGCTATTTTTCATGAAAAATGATTTCTATCTTTTGGCCACGTGATGGCTAATTCCCACTTTTGTTGGAAAACAAATTCTTAGGGGGGGAGGGGGATTGGAAAAACTTTCCAGGAAATTGAAAGTAAGGGGCGACGGAGCGAGAGAGTGAAAGAGCATGTGAGAGAAAAAGAGAGAGGGAGAGAGAAAGAAAGACACTGAAGAGCAAACCAACTGCATCGCATCGGAGGCGAATGATGGCCACTGCAAATCAACTCCCAGAATTGCTTATGGTGGTAGCTTCAACAGCGGCGTATGCGTCAACGGCGAACGACAACAAGTGAAACAACGGATCTGCTACTTTACTACTGCATGCAATATATATATATATATATAGAGAGAGAGAGAGAGAGAGAGAGGGGGGGGATGTAGGGAGAAGGTGGTGGGCTTGGAGAGGGAGAGAAAGAAAGATGGGGGGAGCTAGGGAGAAAGAAGAAGTAGGTTTGAGAGGGGGAAGGAAGGGGAAGTGGGTTTAGGGGGGAGAGAGAGAGATATGGGGGAAGACAGAGAGATGATGAAATAGGGTTGGGGGGAGGCAGAGAGGAAACCCTGAGGTTGGGTGTAATTCTATGGAAATTAAGTTGTAATCAAACATCAAAAAATAAAAAATTATAACAAATTCTAGGTAAAAAAATTAAATCAATCAAACGCGTTTAATTGATAATTTCTATGCAAATGATTTCTAGGCAATTAAATTGCCTAGAACTTATTTTCTTTCTATATAAGTTCTATGTTTGCAATCAAACACACCCTTAATGTAACCACATAACAATCAAATAATAAGAAATAATGCTAGGAGTCTTGATTGAAGATGGTATTATCAATTATGTGGCGTCTCCTCATTAGAGGAAGTTAAGGAGACCATGTGATATTATCCCATCTGCTTAACATCTCATCCAATGAGAATGTGACACATGACTGATGGCACTGTCATCAATCATGACTCCTAGCATTACTTAATAATAAGACATGCACTAGATTAATTATAAAAATTTAAGGATGCCTTTTTTATTACAAAAATTAATTATAAAAAATAAAAAATAACGAGACCCTAGGTGGTACATTACACTCGAATTATTGTAACCATGTAGTATGGGTGTTCACAGTGCTCTTTGGGTGGTTTAAGTCATTTTCAATATGCCAAACCACATGTGTGGCTTTTATGTTACTCTAATTGTCCATAACATGCCATACGTAGAAATTAGTTACATCATCTCTTGGACTATTGAAGTGTTGTCACTTAAAACCTATGTACCAGCGTGCTCAAGTAATTACCTTATGATGGAAAATCTCGAAAAATATCGATTATAATGCCCTTGACAAAATCCCTCAGCTCATCTGAGACCCCATGTAAGCACTCCCGTCCGGATATCCCAACCACTCGGACTACCCGAACGGGAATGCCTACGGGAGGAGAAAAAGAATAAACACAAGACCAAAACCACCATGGCATGCATGCAAAAAAAATAAATAAATAAGAACAGCAGAAGCGAAGCTAAACACATGCATACACTACGGGTACCCCGCTATCACAGCGGTCACATGATAATTACATAAACACAGACTCATGTGCCGATGTACACGAGACTCGAGGAAAGACCTGGCACAGTACAAATAATAGAGTAAATCCTAATCAACCATCAAAGTTGACCGGGACTGCCTGTACACCATACCGACTCTGCCGCTAGGCACTGACTCCCTTGCCATGGTCCACGCTGCCATTTCTAGAATGATGGAAAAACAAGGTGAGTTGAGAGACTCAACAAGTATAAAGAAAGAAAGACTAAAGGCTGCACAAAAGCAATAAACTTCTCCCAGAACACCAACCCCCAAATACACACAAGTCATGAGACGCTACAACACAATAGTATAGCATAATCATAGCACATACCGGTCCTTGGGGCCCACATAAGACACTTGGCACCCAAGTCCCATACCAACCTGTCGCTACCCTAGACGGTAACAAATACCTCCAGCATCCTGTGCGCGCCACCCGTCCATGTCGGTACTCCCGCCACCCGTCCATGTCGGTACTCCCGACACTCAAGCCATAGGCTCCATCGGAACGGTACTCCCGTCCGAGAACTATATACTACCAATAGCCATGCAATGCACATAAAATGCAATGGCGTAGTGAGCATCAACGTGATACACCGGCGCCCATACATCCAGGCATCAGGCCATGCTCCGCCCACATAGTAAACCACACGCGATGCATATGCCCGTGCTGGATGCAACCTGACCAGGCTAGAATGTCCATGTCCAAGCATACTCAGTAAATGAATATCCCAACATGCAGCCCTGTATCCATGTGCATACCAAACCATGCAACAAGAAAATAATGAATCTAGACGAGCAGTAAATTACAACCTGGTAGAGCTAGTCAGCAGTGCCCAACACCGGTCAACGGCCAGTGACTAGGAGTGTCCACCTGACGGTCCACTTTAGGGCCGTACAATAGTCTACCCCAACGTCACCAACAACCGACCCCTGCCCTACTGCTCGATAGCTCTAACCAAGCCATAAATAAATCCGAGAAAATCATAAATAACCCTCACGTCTAGAAACCTAGTCCCCAGGCTGGGTCAGCATCATTCCCAAAAGCAGTGGGGGCGGTACAAACCCCCATAGGCTCACAACGAATAAAATTCTAGAAGTCTCAGATTTAATTTAACGTAAAACAAATGAATAATAATTCAACAAATAAGGCTAGGTGCCGAATTAAAGTAAGGGAGGTGATAAAATACGAGAAATCACGGGGTCTTTCGCGGGAATTGAAGAATATGAGAAGAGGGTTGGGAGCTTGCCTGAAATTAGTTGCTTTCAGCTTCTCTTGTACTCCCGATGTGAATTAAATCATTTCCTAGCAAATAACACAACCAGAACTTAAATTAATTAATTCTAATCGCGTAAAATTTATAATTTAAACATAACATGCTTCTACTAATTTTTACCCATGTACCTGATCACTTTTCCTGCAAAAAAAAATCCCAAAATTTCATTATTTTTCATATTTTTTCCTTTTCCTTTATTTTCTTTCTTTTCTTCCTTTTTTTTCTTCTTCTCCTCCTCTTCTTTTTCTTCCCGTGTCTTCTTCTTCCTCTTCCTGCAACTCGCTTCTTCTTCTCCTTTCCTTTCCTTCTTCTTCTTCTTCTTTTCTCCTTCTTCTTCCTCTTCTTCCTTTCTTCTTCTCCCTTCCTTCTTCTTCTTCCGCGCGCACGCTCCTGTTCATCATCTTCCCCACGCACCCAGGCAGCCTGCAACCGCGCATGGCTGCGGTCGGCCTTCGCCATCCGGCCCTCCGCTGTCGCCGTGCCTGCCTCCGGCCCGCGTCGCCTCCAGCTCCGCTCACATGGCCGTGCGCCGCTGCCGTTGCCCCGCGTCGCCACTGCTGCTGCTGCTTTGCTGCCATGGCTGAGCAAAGCTCGGCCAGCTTCCATGGCCGCTCGCGACCGCACCCGGCTGCCTCCGGCCAGCTTTAGGCCACTAGCTCTCTCTCTCTCTCTCTCTCCCTCCCTCTCCCTTGATCTCATCCTCTCCATCTCCCTCCCTTTCTCTGTCTCTCACTCTCTGCTCGCCCTCTCTCCCTCTCTCGCGATTCCTCTTCGACCACTTTTAAGCACACGTGCACTGCCTCAAATTTTAACTCAAATTAATTAATTTAATTTCATTTAATTAATTGGGGATATTACACCCCAAACCTCTTGAGATTTGCTATCGTGGAAGATGTCTTTGGTGAAACGTCGACGAGAGACGACAGCGCGGAGACAGAGGGAATCTGGGACTTGATCTGGTCAGCACACTTAAGCGCCTCCACCTTGATTTGGTCGGCGTGCTTCAAGGCCTCAATGCAATGGTGATCTCCTTGGATGCCTCTGAAAGTTGAGACGACGTCAATGAACTAGAGACTAAAAGAAATGGCCATGGGGAGGATATCATCGTCAGTCTCGGTGCAGCAAGGGTTGGGTAATTAAAGAGGAAATGAGATAAGGAATCAGGAATGAAAGATTAGATTTAGGGTTTTAATGTTTTATATTTTATAATTTATAATTTATTTTTTTTATTTTTTATATTCTTAGACTAGTTAGGCGATTTAGTTTTTAACCGAATGTGTTTTTCTCAAACTGCAAACTGCACGGTTTGAGGATTTCTCAAACCTACCAAATCGTTCCCCTAAAAAAATCACACAGTGCAGTGTGTGAAGAGAATTACTAGTATGGTAGTACGGGAAAAAATAAATTTTTACTATGTATCAGATACACATAACAGAATATAATATACACGCCATACAGAGCTTGGATATCTGAGCAACACGCATATTCTTCAAATGAATATAAATAAATTTATACCTATTATCCGATGTAAGGATGGAGTAAGTGGTTTCTGTACTGAAATTAAATTCATCTCAAGATGTAACGGTCTTTGTCGGTCCACACCTAATATGCTGAATGGTATCATTTTGGTCACCCCTTCCCGTGCTAAATACAGAGATTTCGTATATCACCAATGCTCGCGTCTCAAATTTTTATGTGTGACCTTCACAAATAAAATATTTTCTAACAGTAGAAGAATTTTAGAACAAGCAAAGAAAGAAGAAAAGAATGCACACAGGAGAAGCAGAAGATTATATGTTTCTTCTTTTTAATAATTTCTTCTCTCTCTCTCTCCATAATCACTCTCTCCAAATTGAATTCCTCTTGAAGTCTGCTCAGCCCCCTTCCAATAATTCACTCTAATCATTCATAATTTTACTATGCAATTTAACTATACACTATGCATTTCAATTATGCACTATAAGCCGACGCAAAGCTAATTCGGTAAGAGTATGCTACTAGGAAAACCTCAACTCAACCAACCCCAAGCCAACCTCCATTCATTCCTGTTGGAACTCCGCGCTAAGGTACCTAATCTAAGTAGTTCATGCGAGAGGCCTGAGGTTGTAGAACGAGGCAAATGCATATCCCTCGATTGACACCTAATACTAGCCTAAGAGTGCAACCTAAGTTCTCTACGAGGATCTGGCGCAACGCCTCCTTTTGAGTTCAGGCCCCATGCCTAGAATTAAAAGTCTGGTACCCAGCACGAATTGTGGATGGGAAAACATTGTAGGCACATGTTGTAAATATTGATCAGAAAGGCTGGAAGGTGTGGCAGGAAGTCCTTACCTGGAGCGGTCCAAGCCTGACACAAGAACCAAGACATTGGTACTAAACAGCTCAATCCCTAGGGATCACACAATATAATCAATTCAAAGAAAAAGGGAATAAGCACAATAAACATAAATGGCAAGTAAAAGAGACGCAAAGATAACAAAAATAGAATTTCGTCACTGCAAGCAAACGTATAATGCGTATTGAAATAGTAACAAAAATCCCATCCATTGAAATGAAAGCAATTTAAGATACAACACATAAAGATTATCATTCTTTACAGCCAAGACATGAAAGCACTACAAATACGTAATCTACGCTAGTCTTGGGCTAGTGGGTGATCTAGTTGTCCCGAGCCTTCTTAAGGCAAGCTCTAAGAAGCATTAGCAGCAAGGTCGTTCTCCAGACCATGCTCAATCATCTGGATGGTATTTGTCATGTTCGCTACAATTTCGCCTTCTTTAGGGTTATGGACATAAGGGCTTCCGGGACTCAACAAGTTGCTAAGGTTGTCTTCCAAAGCTTTTGGCATACACTCGTCGTGCCCAAGGTCATTGGGCTCGTACACCCGCCAGTCGGGGGAGTTATGGATGAAATGGCGTCAGCAAAAATCATCTTTTGGAAAGATTCCCTAAGACGCTTAGACTCCAAAAAGTTGTGGCCGAGGTAGAATCCAACCTTGGAAAAACAACTGGTGTACTCGTCCTTGCGGCTATAACAGTCTTTGGAGAGGTGATACTGCCTCACCACGTTCCTCGTTGCCTCCTCAATTTTTCAGTTGCTTGCTTTTCCCTAACCTTTCAATCTCAGATTGAGCACGTACCGCCAATTGGAATGCCTCAACCACTCATCCCTTAGTGCTCGACAGGTCTCTCTTTAGGCACGACACCTCTCCCTAAGCTTCTGATAAGGAAGACACATTTACTTGATAGGCTTTATTCTGGTTCTCCAGCTCTTCTTTCCACTTTTAGGCATCTGCCTTTGTATCTTGACAACAGGTAGAGAGATTCTAGAGTTGTAACTAAAGGTCCAAAATTTGAGAATGGAGGCCAACTTTGTCTGACTCCAAGTCTCAGATCTTCATGTTCAAAACCTACTTTTCCTCCTTCCATTGTAGGACCGTCGAGTCCACCCATAAATTTTTTCCTCTTGATGGGCTAAGCGTGCCCAATTCATTACATTAGTCACCATCGCACCTTGGGCACCCTATGAAGAAAGAAGACAAAAGAATTAGCAGATAACACCCTTGGAGAAAGAAGGGGAAGGAAAACTTACAATTGTAAGATAACCCTTAAACTCATCCATATCCTATGGACAGTTCCAGAAGTACTGATTTTTGTTACGCGGGAGAATGGTGGAGTAGAGGAGGCTGGCACTGATGCTGGACATGTCTAGTGAGTCCATGTCCAAAACTTTGGGTTGCAGCTCAAAGCGTTCCCTGTGAGCCCAAAGGTTACCCTCAAATTGAACCACCCCCCCGATAATGAAGAGGCGATGAAGGAAAAATAAGAGCCAACCCGTTAGTGACTACCCTCTTTTCTGCATGTAAGACACGATAATAAGTGCATTATGGATTAATAACCGCTAGGAAAAATAGCCCTCGACCACTCATTTAGACCGAGTCAATGGCAACCTGGTCCAAGCATAAAGTTACTTCTATCTCTAAGATGCCTCGAGAACTGGTACTCGCTCTAAGCCCTACTACTCTGTGTGTCGGGTGATCAAGCTCCTCATCACCGTGCCTTACTCTCCCAATACCAGCCCCACTCATAGCTACAGACATGTCTCTCTTAGTTGACAAGTGGGGGAATGAAGTGGGCTCATCCGCCATCTCTGGATTAGTCAAAGGACAGCGACAGGATCAAGAAGAGTAAGATCGGTGATGGGCTGGAATGTGGCGGGGTTGGCCTCTGCTTCCTGGCGATGACTCCTCTTATGACAACATGAAGAAGCCATTCTCTCCCCTATCCCCTCCCCTTGTGCAAAAACCTGAGGGAGAGCCTCCTCTTGGGTGGCAGGAGGTGGCAGAATTTCTATCTGAGTTACGCCTGTCGCAGCCTTTCGCTGGAAAGATCTCATCATTCGATACATCGCTGCAAGAAAGAGTCATAACCAAATCAGGATTTAAGTCAAAAAGAAACTTGGAAAGAAAAAAGGAAAAATTCGAATAGGCGAAGACAAGAAGGAAGAAAACTGCATGAATGAAAAAATAAGTAGTTAGGAGGGGTCCACAATCTTAGGAGAAGGTTGCTCCTGTTGAGGGATGGCCCCTTCTCTTGATATAACATGGGTGGCTGAGTCAGTAGGGGGCCACGAAGGGGGCATTGTTGGCCTCCCACAACACAATGGTTCACCTGGCTTCGGAACCCATCCAACCTGTATTAGTCTATCCATGGTGAGTAGGTCAAGCAAATGCATCAAACCACCACGAATGAGAATCCTATGGCCATTGGCGTATTGTGCCCGAAGCTCGGCGACTGGCTTACTTAATCTTGGCCTCACCACCTTATCAGGATCGGGGCACCATGAGCGTAAGGTAATCCACATGCCATTGGGGGGGTTAAGAACCAATGCGAGTCAAAAGAGGCTTCACTAGGAGGAGAATCTGTGAAAAGACGGTCCTCCCATCGAGTTCGATGAAGGGTACACATATGGAAACATTCTTTTACCAAGCGTAAATGGAAGAAATAGTAGAGAAAGTCTACGAAAGGAATTAGGTTTTTCTCACGACAGAGCATGAAAAAGCCAACTAGCTCGGCCTAGCCATTAGGATGCAGCTGGCTTGAAGCTAAACCACTATAATGAAGAAACTTAAGGCTGAAATCATGGAAAGGTAGGTGGAAACCTAGACGAAAGCTAGCCTCGTGAATGCTCATCCACTTCTTTTGCACGTCAACTGTGTAATTCTCTTCAGGAAAAGGAAACCTAGTACAATAATGGTTGGGAATTCCAAAGTTCCGACGTAGAAGAGCAAAGTTATCCTCTGTCATATGAGAACATTTACCCTTTAAGAAAAAATGGTAACCCCTTGGGAATCAGTCTCATGATGATATATCTTCCCATTTGCCATAGTGGCAGCAGAAAAAGAAAATAACAAGGGGAAACTGGTCAAAGTTCCAAAAGAGAAAGAGAAGGGTCTCTTTCGGAAAGGAAGTTTTCTCATAAAGGAATATTCTTTTAGAAAGGAAGTTCTATCGGAAAGACCTATCCTTTCAAAAAGAACATTCCCTATGGAAGGAGTAGAACTGTTTCTCTTGGGAAACAAGGTAATTTTTTCAAAAAGCAGTACGTTGCTTTGGAAAAAAAGCTCATGGAAATGACTTCTTTCAAAGACTACCTATGAGTGAGTAGAACATCATTTCGGAAAGAAGTTACCTAGTGTGGAAGGGGATTTCTTTCAAAAAAGTTACTAAGACAGTAAAAGATTCTTTCGGAAAGAAATTACTTAGGATGGTAAAAATTTCTTTAAGAAAGAACTGACCCAAGAGAGCTAAGGATTCTTTCGAAAATGAGATGAAGCCAAAGTTCTCTTGGGAATAAGACAAGCATAAAGCAGTTACTGCAACAAGTGGCATAATTTATAGTGGATTCTCAGGAAGACAAAATATCTCAGTAAGCGAGCAACGCTCTAGTAGAGTCACCTTTTCGATTCTTGGTGGCGGAAAAAAGAAAAAAAGGAAAAATTAATCTTTATTTTTCACCTAAAGGATTAAAAGAAAGGTGGGGGGTAATTGTTGTACACCCAAGATCACAAAGAAAAATAATAATAGTAATAATAAGATAGAGATGTTTTCAGAAGACCCTTTCTGAAAGGAATGATTTAGAATTCACATGTGTCCTCCAGATTCATTGACATGTGTTCTCACATGATTCTCTAGATTATAGCCCTATAAAAGCCAAGCTACAGTACTTAAAAAGCGAGAAAAAATTGGGGGGTAAACCTTATTACTTTGAATATTTTAAGTTTCTTCTGGGATCTTAGCTCGCATTTCTTTTAGTAATATTTTACTCTTTCCGTAGTTGACTTAAGTATCAGAGGGTCTTTGTGAGTGAAAATCCCCCACAAGCCTTTTGACCCTTGGTTGGTTGGTTACAATTCTCTCTAAAATAACCTCACCCATCTTGGAGGGGATCCCAGCCTTCTCTAGAATCGCCTGATCACCCTTCCTAAAGGAATCCAGATTCTTTCCAAAAGCCGCACATTTCCTTTCGAATAGACGTTTCATAACCTTTTCAAAAGCCCTCGGCCAAGTCGTAGTACCGAAGTATCATTTATTCGGAGTTTCTCAGAAGACCTCCAATTTCTTTTAGAAAGAGTCTCCTCGGTAATACCTCTTTCCGAAAGATTAAGCCAGCGGTGCATGCCACATCCTCTCTGAGGCCCTCGTTTCTTTCGGAAAGACCTTTCTATTCGTGATCCAATTCTTTTGGAAATAAGTTCATTTCAGAAAATACTTCTTTCAAAAAAGCCATTTTTTTTCCAAGTAACCCGTAACTCGCAGATATCCCACTATGGTCGAATCTTGCTTCACAGCCCTTCCTACTTCATCTAAATCCTAATTGTTGTATTTTTTACCATAACAGTACTGGTCAACCCTTTGACCCATTACTGTAACTTCTCGAAATCCTGACAATGACTTGAGAGTTCCTGAATAGCGCCTAGCAATGGTTTAGGATAATATAAGTGGCAGTGAAGTCTCACTTCAAGTGAACCTATTATAGCTGATAATTATTGTGTGCTATAATCCTTTTATGAGCGTGAGTCATGGAACGATAAACTCATAAACTCAGTAACTATGGTCAAATTTCATTAATGTGAGTAAATGATATCTCAGGGATTGTCTCGTCACATTAATAGTAAATTACATAGGACGTTCACCTCATCAAATACCGATAAGGGCGACGTGGATCATATTCCCAACACTTGTTTCCTTATACCAGTAATATGGAACCACATAAATGAATGTTGGTCCCTTAAGGTATGGCCACTCAAGAGGAGGGTGAATTGAGTGTTAAAAATATTTCTCCCTTTTAATAAATATTATTGATTAATTATTTTCTCTAAAAATATATATAAATTATTATTTTTAATTAAATTCTTATTATTTAATTTTAAACAAATTAAGATTTTATAACTATGTATACGTAAGTTTGAGATTAATAAATTTCAAATTACAAGATATAGCAAGAATAAATAAATGAGGTACAAGACAATTTATAGTGGTTCGGTATCTCCACACATACCTACTCCACTCTCCCAAGATCTCAACCTCCCTTGGGGTTCCATTAATCTCACTAAGGTTTTTCACACTAGCTCACATTGAAAACTAGATACACTCTTAGATTACAATGTGTTATAGTAAAACCACGAACACCAAGGTTTTCTCCCTATTGTACTTTGGAAACTAGATTCACCTAGATTTTAACGGTTCTAGGAAACCTATACAATCCATAATAGTAATTTAAATGTTACAAATGTCCACACTTGGACACAAATAAGTAATTACGAACAAATTATATAAGGCAATAATATTTAAATAAATAAATAAGCGGTGACCTCAATTTGAATGGAGAAGATCAGATTCGGCTTTGCGATCTCTTTTTCTCCTCTTGCCTTGTGACTCTTCGGTAGATGAACAATGAATCTTTGAGAGCCTTGGAATGTTTGGAAATTAGCTTGAGAGCTTTTGAGAGTTTTGGATGTGCAATATGAAAAATGGATACTCAAAAAATGAGTTTGGGGGTATTTATAAGCATTTTAGCCACTAAAGAAATGGTTAATATGAAGTTTGAAATTCAAAAAATGTTTAAACTTTTTCAAACAATAAGAAAACATGTATCACCTTTAATTCAAAATAAATTTATTTTTTGTATGAGAAATCAAGATTTGAAAATTTCAAATATAAGTTTTTGAGATATAAATAATTAAAACAAGAAAACATGTCTAAAATTAATCTCTAATTCAAAATAAATTTACTTTTTGCACAAGTAAGAGAAAATATGTCTAAAATCAATTCTCTTTAATTCAAAATAAATTTATTTTTTGTATGAGAAAGAGAAAACATGTCTAAAAGTAATTCTTCTTTAATTCAAAATAAATATACTTTTTGCATAAGTAATAAAAATATTTATCAATAAATGAAAATTCAAACATAAACTTTTGAGACATAAATGATTAGAAAAAGGAAACATGTTTAAAGACAATCCATCTTTAATTCAAAATAAATTTACTCTTTGTACCCACTCTTAATTCAAAATAAATTTATTTTTTTTTATATGAGAAAGAAATACATTTATATTATAAAAATATTTTTGTTAATCATCAAAATTTAATTAATATGAGCAAGTTGGCTCAACAATGAACATTACCACCTCCCAGTTGAATGGTTTGGCTCGTTAACAAATCCCGCACACTAATACACAAAACAATCGTGTTGGTTCAAGTCTAAGGATTAACACACCATTGTAACCTAATAACTCGATTATTATCCACCATATATGGTCAGTCATCGGAGTCACATTTAGCTAATCGTTCCTCAATAACCACCCACAGGTTTACTAGCGACATCTCATGTCATATGACATGTGACACACCGCATTTCCATCAGTATCCCCATACCAAATGAGGTAGTAACCCATGTGTTAGTTCATATTCAATTAATTGGATTCCCTATCCAAAGAATCTAAGGATTAGGAATAGTTTAAGAAGTTCTATTATCAAAAAATCTTGTCACATAGTCTTAATACTTTGAGAATAAGATTTTCACACAAAAGATCTAAGACTCATTTATATAAATTATCGAAGAAAATATGAATGGAGAAAATATTGTCTTTTATAGATTTATACAAGTATACAATAAATGTATAAAACAAATCCGTTAGATGTCATTCAAATATAACATAAGAGCACACAACACTAATAGTACTGTGATCGATTTTCATGGTTTAACGATTGTTTTAAACACCCCTACCATGTAGCAATCAAATAATAAGAGATACATCAGATTAATTACAAAAATTATATCTTCATCATACTTTGAATTGAGTTATTTCAAAACACTTTTAATAATGTATCGTATCTTATATTACTTAAACATACTCAAATAAAAAAAATCTCCACATTATCTAATATGTCTTAATTAGGCACTACACCCAATGACTAAAACAAAAATTAAGTTAAACCTAAATGGAAGAGTAAATTGGATTGGGTTCCACCAAAAACAAATCAAGTACCCAAAAACAAAAAGGGCTCCACCAAGTTAGGTTCAACCTTAAAATCAATTGCTTAATAGACTTGACTTTTATCCAAAGTAAAATATCAAATTACGTAACTATATATTGGCCTAAAATCAAGTAGATATCACTAAACTCATCTTAGTCATATGTAAATATCAAAAGATTATACAAGTTAATGGTTCAACGTGCGAGAGAAAGAGAGATAAAGAGAGAAATTTATGGACATATTGAATACTTTTGAAATTTTAATAGCAATTAATTGTTAAAAGATTGGACAAAATGATACAAGTTTTATTAAAGAACTTATTTTGGATTGAGATGAAGTAGGTGAGATGAGTTTGCTTATATAAAATTGTTTGATAAATTGGTCAATTCGAGTTAGATCTCAATCATGATTGTTTGACAAAACATTTAAGTTCACCAAAGTTCCTAAATACTCAACTTGCATTTGCACCCTCTAAGGCATTGAGGTTAGGAGATTACAAGTTTAGATAGTTTGATTACATAAATGTGTGTTTGGTAAAAGAGTAAAATTGAGTTGAGTTAGAATGCACCCTCTAAGGCATTGAGGTTAGGTGATTCCAAGTTGAGATAGTTTGATTACATAAATGTGTGTTTGGTAAAAGAGTAAAATTGACTTGAGTTAGGATGCGAAATGGCAAAAAAGGATATAAAATTATAATTATATATAAATTTCATTATTTCATATAAAGCATATTTTTAACAAATCTGTGTTTAATTTGATAAGTTGAGTTGAATTAAAATATTAAATGAATAAAAAATATTACAAAAAGTTTTTAATAAATCATGAAAAATAAATAATTTTTTTTTATAAAATAAATTATGATCAAATTGAGTTGGATATTTTACAAAAAGACTATTTATTTAAAAATATATTTTAATAAATTTGTGTTTAATTTATAATTACAAAATATGAAATTAATATGAAAATATATTTATTTTAACGAAAGAAAGAAAGAAAATTGATTAGATTATTTATAAAGACAAAAAATGTTGTGGGGGTGCCTTAGAAAAATCGAAGTAAAAAATTCCCGAAATATTCTAAATAGTTTTGAAGACTCGGATGACCCCGAAGAGTATTTCGGAGCATGAGTCTCCCGAATCCTCCAGAGAGTTTTCGGGACCTATCTAGCCTTCATATCTTTAAGGCCCAAGACTCATGTAGAATCTCCCAGGCCTAAGCTATCCAATGACTCTAAAGAGTCTTCAGATTCACTCGGAGGATACTCATCGAGGGACTTGTGATATAGTTGTAACCTAGAAGTTAATCATAAGAGTTGTGAATTAGCTACATTTCTAATTAATCTTGGACATATTTTT
The DNA here is from genome assembly GCF_014633365.1 of Diospyros lotus. Taxonomy (NCBI): domain Eukaryota; kingdom Viridiplantae; phylum Streptophyta; class Magnoliopsida; order Ericales; family Ebenaceae; genus Diospyros; species Diospyros lotus. The sequence continues at coordinate 28,148,198 of NC_068339.1, read as the reverse complement.
ATTAATATCAGTATTTCTCTTTTAATATGTGACAATATGTTCATTTTTGTATTTTACTATTTAGATGAATCTCAAAGAATGTAGCAATGTCAATCGAGTTATGATGAGATCATACTAATGAGATCGAATGACCGATACTTCATTCTTAAACTATTCCTGGTCATATGACTATAGAGTGGGGCCTTTATAGTACTGTCAAGATCGGTACACATTATGCATGCTTGTAAGGTAGGTAGTTGATCTCATTGACTACTTGTGTGGTGACACTAATGCAAGTGTGTAGGTACTCATTGGTGAATGAGTTCACTGAATAACCTAACTTGAGAACACCCAAATAGTAATTCTCACTAAATGTCAACTGGGAGTTTTATGTGGCGATAGGTGCTAGTTATTTCTTTTCCTGAGGTATCACTGTTATCTTGTATGAAAAGTGTCATGTTTTGATGCCACTGTACGGGGTCTAGTAAAATGGGTCCCTAATAGGATGGTCATTGAGTATGATCCGTATCATATGAAGGTAGGTGAGTACGTAAGATGGAATCTATCGACCTTAGTAAGATTTAAAAGGTATATGCCCTATGAAGTCACAACTCGAGGAGTCGTTGGCCAATACAAATAGTTGAGAATTAATAAGAGTTATTAATTCAACTATAGGAGTTGTGGACTTAACATTCGTACACATAGTGTTGGTTATTAGAATGATCGAATAATACTCAAACTTGTCATGGAAAGGTTCATTAGAAGTGCCATTTGCATTTCATTATGATATGGGGGCCATGATAAGTTGCTAGACGTCAATCTTGATCTAAGGGCAAGATAATAATTTTTTGTCATGAGATAAAATAAATTAAGAATCATAATCAAAGAGTTTTATTAGGAGTATGATTCTATAAATTGCCCTTTGCTATCTTCATAGTGAACCTATAAGGTCACACACAAATAAAGAGGAGTTTCATGAAATTTCAGTGAGACCGAAAAATATTTTTAGGGTCCGAAAGAATTTGTGGATTTTTTGGGCTAGCTAACACTAGCAGAAAAGTCCACGGGATGTCAACAAAATGAGCAAAAAGTAAAATAAGGTGAAAAACCCACAAATGGATTGGGCCTTAGCCCAACATGTTTAGAACATGCTTAGGCTTTCTATAAATCCTTAGTTTGACTAGGGTTTGGGGTGAGCTCTCCATTTTTGCCTTATAACTCCTTTAGTTTTTCTAGAAAGTGAAAATGATTTTTGAGAAAAATCAACCATATTTCCAAGTGTTGGATTAGATTTTGCATAATTGATGCAAGAAGATCGAATGGGCGTGCTCATCGACATCGATTGAAGCTTTTCTTTGATATGGATCACTTATAGAGGGTGGATAACACCTCGTGGTACAAAGATTCATCCATTATTCATTGAACAACCAAAACGTTTGATTTTTCGTTATATGTTTATATTCTTAAAGAGATTATATATTTGCAAGCTAGATTTATTTATTTTGGGTTTCAAGATTAGTCAAAGAGTTTGATTGATCAAAATAATTTTTAAATTTTCGCTGCGTTTGGATCTAAGAAACCTAACAACTTGAACCCCGAAGATACCTCCAGTCCTTCTAGCCTCATTTGATGCATCTTCTTAGAGAGTTTGAAGGTTTTCATCTGCATAACCACATATAACGTGGGTCCCATTGCCAAATCTCTATAAATACTTGCCTAGTCCATGGCAAAAGAACATTTTTGGATCCTATGACACCCTTTATCCCAAAGACTCGAACTCTCAAACTCACGTACGTTAAGACTTGGGACCTAAAGACTCATATCTTTGACTCTACATAACTCTTCGACAAACACCTATCCATAGCCTATAGCATATACACATGTATACATTTTCTATTTCAAGACATCTCTGTCTAACATAGGCATCGGAGAGGGACCAGCATGGGAAAAATCTCCGTGTGCATTCTAACTATCTTTGTGAGGAAAAGTACTATCCGATCCAGTTCTTTGAAGATCCTCTAGTTTCATTCGGATACTAGCCCCTCAAAGACTCTTCGAGGAATGAGTTCTCTGAAGACCTTGAAGACTCGTCTAAAGACCTCTGGCATTCTAGCTTTCTCGAACAATGGATTGAGCCCGACACCTATTTTTTCTCAAGCGGTAGCCCAGAACTTGGTTTTGATTATGAACTTTGCCTGAAATGTTCCTTAAGATAAATAAATTTAATCATTTTAATCAGGCAACAGCATAAAAAGAATTAAAATTTGTATTAATTCTCATAAAAGAGTAAAATGAGTATATACTTTGGGGAGATTGACTTTAACCATCTCAACTAACTCAAGTGAGTTGAGTTAAGAAATCTAGTTTGTTACCCAACACTTAATCTTGGCTCAACTCAACCCACCCACCTTTCCCCTTAATAACGCGAAACACTCCCTAAAATATGTAATTGTAAATTAAATTAAAATTTATCAAATAACTTATTTGTTATAGTGAACCATACACTAAACTTAACTCATTCCAAACTTAAATATGACTTAATTTGATAAAGATGACTATCATCTACAAAAATATTAGAGATGAGGCTGCTTGTAATTAAAGTTAAATATTCTATATATCACATGTATGATACTTTTTTTTTTAAAAAAATATTATATTTATAAATAAATTTTATAAATTTATATATATATATATTAAACTGAAATCAAAGGGTGATAATTGAGTTTGGATTAGGATGATGATGATGCGTGAGCGTGTGACGGTGACTATGATTGATCCCCGATTGGTTAAAAATATATTAGCAGGACTCTTTCCTTTGGAAGTCTACACAAATTGACGGTCCATTTTACTCCTCACCTGCACACACTATTTATTACTCTGCAGTGTCTTCAAGTTGGTGACACAACGCCGCAAAAGAAGGCTCTACCCATCTCCTAGATCTCAGCGCTTTCGGTCTTTGAGGGATCAATGGCGTCTGTTATGGCAGCTAACGGCGGACAATCTCACGCCCCCGTAACCGGCCGCTTCGCTGCTGTCTACAGCGAGGTTCAGAACAGCCGGATCGACCATGCTCTTCCTCTCCCCTCTGTTCTCGGAAAACCCTTCAAGATGGTCAATGGCCCTCGCAGCTCCGCCGCCGGCAATCCAGGTACCACCGTCTTCTCTTTATATGCGCATAGATCTGAGATCTAATCTATCTGTTCGATTTGCTTTTTCTTTTTTTTTTTTTCCCTTTGCTTTTTCTGGTAAGCTGAGTAGTAAGTCAAACGCTTGGGATTGAACTGCTAAAGTGACTTTTCAATCTACAGAGCGTAATGTGTAGTTTTATTTAGCTTCAATATTAGATCGAAATGGATCTTTGTGGTTGTATTGAGAGGTGGTGTTTCAGATGAGATAGCGAAGCTCTTTCCATGCCTGTTTGGGCAACCGCCGGCAATGTTGGTGCCTGGAGAATCGAGCGACTTCCCATCGGGGCAGATCTTGAAGATTGGCGTGGTTCTATCTGGAGGCCAAGCCCCTGGAGGACACAACGTGATTTCTGGAATCTTTGGTCAGTTTTTCGTGTTTGGTTCTTATTTTGTCGGATTTAACCCGAATGATTCGTATTCTCAACTTCTCTTTGTTGGATGTGTCTGTGTATGTGTGAGGTAGATTACTTGCAGGATCGTTGTAAAGGAAGCACACTGTATGGATTCAGGGGCGGACCGGCTGGAATCATGAAGTGCAAATATGTTGTTCTTACGTCAGAGTATATTTACCCATACAGAAATCAGGTTATGATTGTTTCTGTGAAAGTTGTAGCTATTTGTATAAGATTCTTCTTTTCTATCTTTATATGACACTGCCACGTTTTTGATTATGCTTAATTATAAAGACTGCTGCTTTTTGTTCTCAAGTATATACTTTTGATCTTACGGACCATAGGCTATAAAGGTCATATTCTTGCAACCTGCACATTCTGAAGCCAGTATAATTCGTTTAAAATGCCTCTTGTGGCAAGTTTACAGCTTAGTTCAATACTCAAGCTAAGATGTCCTTCAGTTCCAAATCTGGGGCACGAGCTCTTTATGGCTAAACACAAGCGTCTGAAAGACTGAAACCTAAATACTAGAGATGCGATAAAAGTAAAATTGTTACTTAAAAAAAAAATAAAAGTAAAATTGTTGAACTTTAATGGGAACCAGGGGGTATGTAATGGCTTGGGAGTCTGCTGCATTGGGCTTATATCTTCTTCTTTAATATCTTTTACGAGAAAAGGGAAAAAGGAGAAAAGGTTATTACTGATGTCTAATCACAAAAAGGGCTAATTTCTACTTGACTAAAGAAACAAAAGCAGTAGCACAATGCCTAATCATGATGGATGCATTTGAGCAGCAAGTTAGATAGGAATGACATTGGATATGAATCATATGATTGTAATTTTATTGTTTCAGGGCGGGTTTGATATGATTTGCAGTGGCAGAGACAAGATTGAAACTCCAGAACAGGTAATACTCTTCAGTGTCTTATCAAGCAATTGTGGTCATTGCAATGTTGATTCTTTTCTTTAACTTCTTAGAGCTTTAGCTGACTCAATTTCTATGGACATGATTACAGTTTAAGCAAGCTGAAGAAACAACATTGAAGCTTGATTTGGATGGGCTTGTTGTAATTGGTGGAGATGACTCAAACACAAATGCTTGCCTCCTTGCTGAAAACTTTAGGTGAACCATTAATCTGTTGCTACTTGCTAATGAAATGTGGTTGTTCTTTCCTTTTTGCTCTTTTACTCTTTAGCCAGTATTATAGGTTGGGTCTTCTGCAGTGATCCTGTAGTTGTATGCTTAGTGCCATTTGTCTGAGTTTCCTTGTTGCATGTGTTGCTTAGGCGTAAAAATATGAAAACTCGAGTGATTGGATGTCCGAAGACAATTGATGGTGACCTAAAATGCAAAGAAGTTCCAGCGAGTTTTGGATTTGATACCGCATGCAAGGTGAAACTAAAATGTTCAACACTACTTTTTGTACATGCACTAACTTTTCAAATCTGTTCTGTTCTTGGATGCTAGCCATACATCTTACTCTTAATGTATTGCAATTGTGGCATTAATTAGTTCATTCAAATGATGGATCTTGTTCTCATGAGTTATGCAAGTTCTTGTTTGGTAGCTTTAGTTTAGCATCTTAGTTGTTGTAGCATAAATCTTTTCTTCAATTTTGGCAAAACTTTGTTTGGAACTCGGAATGTGGTAAAGGAATGAGGAAAATGACATATTAATTTGAAGGAAATTCTTTTTGTATGTGTGTTATCACACCCTTTCATCAAAATTCTCTCTGGAATAACATAATCTAGAGAAAGGGTAAGAATGATCTATACATCTAAACATTTTTTTTTTGTCTTTTTCCTTTGTGTTGCCATGGTTTGAAAACAATGAGTAGCAGTTTCCTTTGAGTCTTCTTTTATTTTTGCTACAAGAAAAAAAAAAAAAAAAACCCAAACAGGGGTTAAGTGTTCAAATTTTACTATCAATTTAATAACATAAACTGGATCAAGCCTGATTGACCATTCGGAAATGCATTGAATTTGCATCTATCCTTGCATCAGCTTTTTGCTTATGCATTTTTGTCCCTGTCTTTGAGCTAATCATGGAAGTTGTGTTGTGGATATTGTTAGTCTGTTTGTATATCCAACTTTAAGTTGTTTCCTGATTTGTTGTGGGGGTTAAAGTTCACACATCTATTCCAATTTGCAGGTATATGCAGAAATGATAGGAAATGTAATGATAGATGCTCGCTCAACTGGGAAGTATTATCATTGTAAGTACTATCCTTGTAATATATTATCGGTGTAAGTATTTTCTAGTCATGATAAGCATCAATTGGAAAATCCATCTCAGTTAGTGTATGGGACCTTGAATTTAAATTAATCCTACCCTTCTACATGATATGTCTTCCATCTTAAACCAACTTGTTTGCTGCTTGCTTTCCATGAAGTGAACATTGAGAATGGATAATCATATTACCAACAAGCTTAGTGCAATTCATAAGTTGACTTGTGAGTTTGTTTGACGTCCTGCTCCATATGGGCCATGGTTAATTATGTATGATTTACTATTTTTGACCTTCCCCTTGCCCTTGCATTACTTTCACCGTCAACATCATTCCCGCTGGTGTAGTCATATGTTGAAACCATGTCATCAAAAATTTTCCTTCTTTGTTGGTATCCATGTCTCATCACATATTGATAGTTAGCATTTTGTAATTTATGTCATGTAAGTAACCAGTTCTATATCTAGGGGGATCCTTTTTTAGCAATGCCACATGAACCTGAGATTTCTAATTATTGGTCTCTGACTTTGGCCTTCGTGAAAGTTTCATTTTTTCAACTACATAAAACTACATGCCAAGCTATATGTGTAATTGGGATGGTAGTCAGAATACTGGATATTCCTTGTTTTAACTACAATTAATTTTATTTCACTTTTTTTTTTTTGTAATTGTCTTATTTGCATGATTCATATATTTGCAAGGATAAATGGTATCTAAATTCTGTTTGCAGTTGTACGGCTAATGGGGCGTGCTGCTTCACACATTACGTTGGAGTGTGCTTTACAAACTCATCCAAATATTAGCCTTATTGGAGAAGAGGTACTTCCACTTAATAGTCTTAGTGGTGCTTTAAGACTAATGTCCCTCACATTGTACTTGCATATATTGTTTCATGGATATGTTTCTAAAGTACGTGGATGAGAAGTCTGACCTTCTCACTGAAATTTATTGTAATCATGTGAGATTATTTTGCAGAATAATAAGTTCAGGATAGATTTTGTTTCACAATGTTTTTATCTTGCTGCAGGTTGCTGCAAACAAGCTGACATTAAAAAATGTTACAGACTACATTGCCAATGTGATCTGCCATCGTGCAGAACTTGGTTATAACTATGGTGTGATACTTATACCCGAAGGCCTCATTGATTTCATTCCTGAGGTAAAACCCCATTTTTTTTTAAATTTGTATTTGTTTTTATGTGCAGGTGCTGACCTGTAATTGTTATATGTCTTTGGTGACTGATGTGTTGATTTTGTGATTTACTGTTGATTGCAGGTGCAGCAACTCATTGCAGAACTTAATGAAATTTTGGCTCACGACATTGTAGATGAAGGTGGTCTTTGGAAAAAGAAACTTAATGACCAGTCTTTGCAACTTTTTGAATTTTTACCTCCAGCAATCCAGGAACAATTGATGCTTGAGAGAGATCCGCACGGCAATGTGCAGGTTCATATAATGTCACCGGTTATCTGTATGAATTCTCTGTTTTATTTCTTCATACTAATATGGTCGTGCTGGTTCACACTATGCTTCCAGGTTGCCAAAATTGAAACAGAAAAAATGCTTATTCAAATGGTTGAGACTGAATTGGAGCAGAGGAAGCAGAGGGGCACATATAAAGGCCAGTTCAAAGGGCAGTCCCACTTTTTTGGGTACTTATCTTATCCTTTCTGCTTTATTGGTAACATACGGGGTGTTGCACCAATTAAGCGTGTATATGTATAGGCATTGACAATATTTGCTTGGGGTCATTGATGACCTCAAGCCTTCCGGCAATTTTTATGTGCTGAGTTGTGGGAAAAACAATGCTGATGCCTGATCATGTTGTTGACCATGCTGTTTTCATATATGCAGTTATGAAGGAAGATGTGGTTTGCCATCGAACTTCGATTCTGCATATTGTTATGCATTGGGTTATGCTGCTGGAGCTCTCCTACATTCTGGGAAAACTGGCTTGATATCTTCAGTCCGTGTTTCTATTCTGTATTCTTTTTGTTTAGGCTTTAGATATTCTTCTTATAACTATGTTTCTGTATCCTTCAGGCCAGTAATTCTAGGTTTTTGTTAATATTGGGTTAAGAGTTGAAGATTATTTCCTTGCATTCAAACTTTACTGAATCAAGTGTGACTCTCAGGTAGGTAATTTGGCTGCTCCAGTTGGAGAATGGACTGTAGGTGGGACTGCACTGACTTCGTTAATGGATGTGGAGAGGCGGCATGGTATAGGCACCTTAATTGTTATTAGGACATGTTAAAAATCATGCTTTACTATGCAGAAAATTTGGATTCTTTAAGATGAATGCTCACAAATGGAGTTTGTTGCCTGGATTTTTCATTTTGTTACATCTTTAGTTATTTAATCTCTTTCCCAAATTTGATTTTGTTTTCAGGTAAATTTAAGCCTGTGATAAAGAAGGCTATGGTTGAGCTTGACGGTGAGAATTCTTTTTATGCCCCCTTGTGTTGTCTTTTCTCCTCTTCTCTTCTCTTCTGAAAGAGTACAACAGCTGCAGATTGTTCCATTGGCATTCCTTGCTGAATACAAAGTGAATCCTAATAATTAACAACCATTACACCAGTGTTATTATTTGTGAAACACCAAGGACCTAACATGAAATGATGATTGCTGCAGGTGCACCATTCAAAAAGTTTGCATCCATGAGAGAAGAGTGGGCGCTTAACAACCGATACATCAGTCCCGGTATGTTTTGAATTTGACTTTCCAGCGTCCTTCAAGTAGCAGGGAACTCTTGTCTGGGTTTAGCTGAATTTTACTGGTCCGTTCTTATCAGCCTACGGATTTTAGCATAGCTGGACCGGTTTCTTGCCAATGGTTGATGAATTAGTCTTCCCTTCTGTCCACCATGCAACAGCTTATGTTTTATTGATCTGTTTGTCGCAGGTCCCATTCAGTTTTCCGGCCCTGTAGCTGATACGGTCAACCATACCCTACTGTTGGAACTCGGGGACACAGCTTAGTTAAATGTTCCATCGATGCGCTTTTGCATCTCTTGCAGAAAACAACACATGTTCTGCTTCCTCAAGAGACCACCTTCAATTGCCATTGCCTTCTAAATTTATTTTCCCTAATTTTGAAGTTAGTATTAAATTGAATTTAGGTGGATAATCAATTTCCTTTTTTTTTTTTTTTGTGTTTTATATTTGGCCTAGGAATAAGAGGGATGTTAATTTGATTGACTTGGTGTTGGGAGAGGGTCCTAGTTTGAACTGGGTTTCGCTGCATGGAATGAAAAAAATAATCAGCGTGGTGGTCGTCTTCTGCTTTGGATTATCCTAAAGTTGCAGCTTATTTTTGTAAAGTTTTAAGCTCTGGTTTGGTCGTTCGCTCGAGAATGTGACTTTTGAAGTGGCCAAAATAATAAGAGCATTTTAACCAACGATTAGGACATAATCTTAGTAGAAATTTAACAGTAACTACAATAGATTTTAAGATTGAAAGCGAATTGATAAAATTGAAATTTATAATAAATTTGAAACTCTGACCAAAGTTGACTTCTCTGCTCGTTGTAGGGTTTTGCTGATATAGTACTCTGGATGATCAATTTGGCCCTTCCTCCTTATCAACGCAGCACTTACGACTTTGTTACTCACTCTTAGATACATGAATAAAGATTCTCCCGTTCTTAGTTGCGTCAAAAGGGGACCTCTTTTAGATGCTCATTTTTTTGAAGGATTTCTAGCACTCGCCCGTCTACTCAAATCCCTTTTTAACCCTTAGTGTTTGCAGAAATGGGAGGCCCCTCTCGACTAACTTAGACAACAATTGGCTAAGGCCCGAACACACACTTCATGGGGTTTAACTGCACATTGTACTATTGGAGAACTCTAAACAGATGAGTCAACTTCTTAACATGGGACTCTTCTTTCAAACTTTTTACAATCATATCGTCGACATATGCTTCCATCATATTACCTAATAGGTTTTTGAACACCTTATTCATCATGTTTTGGTATATAGCTCTAATGTTTTTCAATCCAAAAGACATGACCTTATAGTAATATGTCTCTTTCTTTGAAATAAAAGAGATTGTTTCTTAGGGTACATCATTATTTGGTGGTATCCTGAAAAGGCATTAAGGAAAATCAACAATTGATATCTTGACGTCTCGTCCACTAATCGGTCGATTCGAGGTAAGGGATACAAATCTTTCGGGCAACCTTTATTAAGGTTGGTGAAGTTGACACACACTTGTCGCTTCCCGTCGGGATTTTTCACCACCACGACATTTACTAACCAGTTAGGATATTGTACCTCCCAGATTAAACCAACCTCCAATAGTTTGTCTACCTCTTCTTCCAATGCCAGTAACTTGTCAGGGGTGATATTTCGCTTCTTTTAATGAACAAGCTTGAATTGTGGATTGACGTTTAAGTGATGACAAATTACATTCGAGCTGATCCTTGGCATGCCAGCTAGAGTTTAGGCAAATATATCCATATTAGCTTTTAAACATTCTACAATTTCCCTTTTTGCTTCCTTCGAGAGTTGCAAGTTGACATAAACGAGTTTTTCAGGTTCAGTCTCACCCAACTATATAGTTTCTAGCTTTTCTACTGACTGAGGTTTGTATATAGCATGCTTAGAAAGTGACTTATGTATGGCTTTCTCAGTAATTGATAGGGTCTCATCTTTCTTCTTTCTTTTCATGGAAGAGACATAGCAAGTGCGAGCCTTTCTTTGATCTCCACAAACTTGTTGTATCTCCTAGGGTGTGGGAAACTTCATTAACAGGTAACAAAACGAGACTACCACCTTCATATCATTGAGTAGGGGGCATTTCAAAGTCACATTGTAAGCAGTTGAAGAGGTTTTCACTACCATGAAATTGGCTTGTCGAGTCATGCCTAGCATGACTGGCAACTGAATCGAGCTGGCGACAAGCACCGTCTCCCCGGTGAAACTATACAAAGAGGAAGAGACTTTTCTTAGCTGATCATGGGAGATGTGCATCTGCTCAAAGTAGTTCCAGAAGATAAGGTTGAGTAAACTACCACTATTGACCAAGATTCTCCCAATGGAGTGTTTTGCAATGACAACTGAAATTACCATAAAATTATCATGGGGAGTAATCACGTCTCCCCTGTTTGCGGGAGTAAAAACAATCGGTTCTTCATAGTCTTGCACTTTCATCACCGAATTCACCTAATAGGCCTGATAAGCGTAGGCTTTTCAAGAATAGGAGGTGTCTCCAACTAAGGTCTCACTGTTGGAAAAGACATGAATGGCCTGATGAGTCGACTTGTTATCTAGGGGAAATGTAATACTCCGAGAGCCTAAGATTAGGTCTAAAAAAGGACTCTAGAGAGGCTAGTATATACATCAAGGATAATAAGGAAGGAAACAACATCAGCTAGATATCTTTTGGGTTGAATGTGGATAAAGAATTCTCGAGTTAAGCGTGCTTAAGCTAGGGTAGTTCAAGGATGGGTGACCCTTGGGAAGTTCGCGTAGATCCATCAGGGTAAGTTGATCTGATCCTTCCTATCGCTCGATGTAGGATGTTACAGGAAGAGCTTGTTTGTCATCCATTTTCCCCTCATTTTTGGTTCCACATATCTTAGCCCTTCGGCTTTTCTTCCTTCCTATAAGGTGCCTGATCATCTACTTCTTCACCACATATATTTGAAAATGCCCTTCCTAGATAAGTGCCTCAATCTAATTTTTCAATTCTCTACACTAGTTAATAGAGTGGCCACGAGTTTTGTGATATTTGCAATACTCCTCTTGATTATTTCTCATGGGTTGATCAACCCTTTTGGGGATCTTAATGAGGCCCAATCCTTCGATGGCCGCTAGTATCCCCAACTGCGGGTTCATTGAGCCGTGTATAGTGGTGGAACTACAATCAGACTCTTTTGGGCTTTATCACCTTATCTTATCGTCGATCAGGGCCTTTATCCATATCTCTTTCAATCTTTCTCCTACCTTACCCTAATCGTCTTCCTGACCTCCAACTAGAGTATGTATCTGTTAACCCTCACAAACAACTCTATCAGGGTGGTGGGCAGATCCAGGGCTAGAGATTCTTGCAAGGGAATGGACTGAGTCCCTTGTAACATGGCAGTTACTACCTCCCCAACTTGTAGATCACAGACTTCAAGGGTTGCATTTTGGAACTTGTCTACATATTGTTGAAGGGATTCTTGGTTTTCTTGATGAACACTAAGGAGATAAGTGGCGTTCTTCTTCCTCTGACTGTTGATTACACGCCTTGATGAATTCCAACCTCAATTGTTCAAAATAGGATATGGACCCCGCAGGCAAACCATTAAACCAAGTTCGAGCATATCCAACTAGGGTTAAGGGGACAACCCAACACATTATCTCGTATTTCTAGCTGTGGAGTATCATCAAAGATTCATAGTTTTGCACGTGATCATAAGGGTTGTCCCTGCCTGAATAAGGGGTTATCTAGGGCATCTTGAATTTCTTTGGCACGGGCATTTCCATTACATCTGCCATAAATGGGAGTCTTCTTTGGTAATGCTCCTCCGAGGCTGGCAATAACTTCTTTTGTTGAAGCACCTACTCAATCATTTTCTTCATATTAGTTGCCTTTCGGGCACTAAAAGCCAAAGGGTTGTTGTTGGCCTCATTGTTGCTCCTTGTCACAACTCTAAGAGAGTTTCGATCCCTACCTGTAGGGGTATTGGCCATAGTTTTTGAGTATTTCCCCATTTGAGGGCTTTGTCTACTTTCTCTTACCCTTCAATGATGATCCCTTATAAAGCACGTAAATGACTCAAAGACCCCGTTTCGGTGTTTTTGAACCATTTCCCGTTTCAGAAATGGCAAAGATGGCTTGAAATGTTTTTCAGGCCATTTTTGTAATTTGTGAAAATTTTGGGGCCATTTCGAAAATTACATAAAATGGCCGAAAATGTGTTTCTAGCCATTGAGAGGCAAGGCGGTAGCCAGAGAGGAAGATACAACGGTGAGAGAGGCGAGGCAACGACAGAGATGGAAGATGCAGCGGCGATCGGTGGCGAGGGTGAGAGATGTGACGAGTTGGCGGCAACTAGAGTGACAAGAGATGTGAGGCGATGTGTCAACGGTTAGAGAGGCGACGACAGAGATGGAGGATGCAACAACGGTTGGAGGCGAGGTGACGACGATGGGTCTCTTTCTAGCTGGTCCAAACCTTTAGCAAACTGAAATTCCTTTGCAAATCTGCAATTCAAATGGTTGAATCTAGGGTTTACAACTTAACTATTATTTATATTATATAAATTATAAACTAATTTCACATACACCTTTATTTATTTTATTCCAACCCTTACAGTTTTAATTATTTTTCAGATATACCCTATCTATTTTACTTTTTAAATATTTTTTATTCTATAATTTTTTTTTTTAAAAAAGATAACAATAACCAAGAACAATGATTATAACATCATATTAAGGTGCTCAAAAGAAAAATTTAGTTGAATGAGAAACATGCATATAGATGGTGGATTATAATATATAGTTTGATTGATTTAATCATTTTGATTGATCAATTGATTTTTGTAATCCATATATATGGTTAGCAAGCATTAAAAATATTTTTTTAATAATACATTTATTATAATAAAACTAATTAACAATAAATAGTTAGACTTAAAAAAAAAGATATAATAAATATGTATTATTTGAAAATTAATGTATGGTGTTGGTGTGTTCTGCGACATATAATATATAAAATAATTTTTTTTTTATTTTGCATATTACTCAAAATATGTACAAATTTTCATATCTTTTAAATAATTACTATATTTTCATGACAATATTATTTATATATATTAATGTAATATTACATAATTCATAATAGTCTTATTTACAAAAAAAATCCTATATTTTTTTTAATTTACACTTTATCCCGCATTTTTGTTTTTTTTTTTCTTAAAAAAATGTCGTTTCTTTGTTTTAGTTTTGTATTGAAAATATTTCACTTTTTTCGTTTCCATTTCTGTGCAACCTAGATCATCCCCTCATTAATTTTCGCGACGGGGGAATGTTAAGGTTAAGCGCAAGTAAATATGATTTTGATGATAACAAAAATATTTTTATGATATAAATGTATTTTTTATTCATGCAAAATATAAATTTATTTTAAATTAAAAGTGGGTACAAAGAGTAAATTTATTTTGAATAAAAGGTAAATTGTCTTTAGACATGTTTTATTGTTTTAATCATTTATGTCTCAAAATTTTATATTTAAATTTTCATATCTTGATAAATGCATTTCTTACTCATGTATAAAGTAAATTTATTTTGAATTAAAGGAGAATTGTTTTGAGACATATTTTCTCTTACTCATGCAAAAAGTAAATTTATTTTGAATTAAAAGAGAATTACTTTTAGACATATTTTTTTATTTTAATCATTTATGTCTCAAAATCATATATTTGAATTTTCAAATCTTAAATTAAAAGAGAATTATTTTTAAACATGTTTTCTTTTACTCATGCAAAAAGTAAATTTATTTTGAATTAAAAGAGAATTATTTTTAGACATATTTTCTTGTTTTAATCATTTATGTCTCAAAAGCTTATATTTGAATTTTCAAATCTTGATTTTTTACGCAAAAAGTAAATTTATTTTGAATTAAAGGTGAGACATGTTTTCTTATTATTTGAGAAAGCCTAAACAGTTTTTGAATTTCAAACTTTATATTAACCTTTTTTTTAATGGCTAGTGTGTTTGAAAGATGTATATATATAGGGTAAGTATGAAGGCTCAAGGTGGAGAATAAACTTGATAGAGCATTCAAACAAAAGCGAGAAGGTTTAAAGTGTTGGAAGTGTGCTGGCTGGTGGAATTCTCAACTATTGGTGTCTTGTTTGTAATTGTCTCTGGTTGTAAGTTTATTATTTTTATTCACTTGTTGTGTGAGAGGATTATATTTGCAAGTAGTATGCTAGTGGTTCTTGCTTAGGCAAGGAGTTGTATGTTGGTCTAAATCCAATTAAAGGCTAGTGTTGATTCTTTCTAATAGAACCTCAAGTTAAGACTTGAGAGCCTCAAGCTAAGTTTTGAGGGAGAGGATTAGGCTCTTTAGAGCCGAACCTCTATAAATTTCTCTTATTCCTTGTGGTTGTGTGATTTTATTGTTATTAATTCTACTACAATCACTACATATTAAAATTACAAATTTAAGAGTTTTTAAAAGAGTTAAAATTATTAATTAATTTTTAAAAACTCAATTCACCCCCTTCTTGGGTATTTCTCTGGACAACAGGAAAGATTGAGTATAAGCCTCTAATGTAAGAGACCTTAATTGATTCTTTCGAGAAGGGGCAAATTGAGAGTGAGTCTCAAGAGTGGCCTCTTGATGAGAGTAATTTCCCAACACTTCCTATTGGGCCCTGTACAGTGGAGTCATTTCGAGTATAAACTTCCTCAAGGTGGTTGGCCACGTGAAAGGGAACACCAACATTTGGACTATCAATGCAAAAGTTTTTATCGTTTTCAAAACCTTTTCAAAAACATACATAATACGTAGCGAAAATAAAAACAAAAATCACCTTGCAAGACTCGGTATCAAACGATCATATGTAATAAAATAAAACCACACCATAGGGCATTTAGATATATACCTCACAACAGTTTCAAATCTAATGAAGATGTTGGAATCCTTTCGAGACAACAATGGTTGCACGCCAATAGCTCCCAAACAATCCTTCGAATGACTAGTCTGACCCTTGAAACTACAAAGGCCTTAGTCAGTCCACACTCCAAGTAGAAAATGAATCCCACAAATCTATATACCAGCTAGATTAAGCATAGGAGATGAAACTAGTTTTGGGTTCAAAAAAGAAGATTCCCAATCCAATAAACTATCTATGTGAATGGGATTCCTACTTTAGCAATCAATACAACAATGGAGCAAATGTTGGGAGCATTGGGTAAAGTTGTTCAGCAAACTATGAAGAATAAGAGAATACACTGGCCGAGAAAAAAATCATTGCAACAATTACAATGGCCAAGCAACAAGCATACTTTCCTTTCTTCTTTTCAAACCTTTTATATTGGACATCCCAAAACTCTAAACATCCCAATATGGGACAAAAGACAAGGAGAGAGAGAAAAAGTGACAAGAAAGAGACAACCAAGACACAGGTCATCCTCCTTATCGTTCTTCTGTCTTCCTCCTTAACCACGTAACCCCAATTTCGTTGCAGATATGACAAAAGATTGTGTCGAAATGCAACCCTCTACCACATAAACGATTAACCATTCTGAAGGAACTGTCGATGTTCAACATGGGCTAATTGACTACTTCTCAACCTGTGGATCGATTTGGGCTTGATCCGATCGACAACCTCTAAGGTCAGTTGATCGATTTTGCCCTTTTTTTCTAAGTTTTCAGAAATTGCATCGAGGCCTGCCATTAACTCTTAATGACCATTTCATCTTCTCATGATTAAACCGAGGCCCCCGTTAACTCTTAACGGCATGCCTGTTAACTTTTGACAATTGCTTCTATTGATTTAAATCTTGAACTTGATTCGTTAACTCTTAATGATGATCAATAATTACAACTTACATCGCTTAGTCAACCATTACACTCGAATATGTGTGTAACTTTCTAGCTTCACTACTAAGTAACAATCGAGACATATCAAACTCTTTGATGCCAGCCAAACACTTTGATCTACAATGAGGATCTCTCCATTTCCTCGAAAGACCTGAGTGACAACTAGCATTATGTCATGGCGATTCTACCAGTAATGAAGTCTTACTTCAAAGATAACCTATTTGGGCTTCCGATTCTTATGTACTATAATCCCTCCATTTACTAACATCCCGATCGAGTGAGAGTCATGGATTGATCAAACTCACTAACTTGATAACTATGTCAAGATCTAGCGTGGTATGATCCAAATGACACATTGGAACTCCTTTAGAGATTGGAAACAATTTTTCAATCATGTATACCCTGACTAGGGGGACAACCAGCTTGATCAAATAAGATGTTCACCTCACGCTAGAGGTTAATGGATTAGATCCCATTAGCAATCACCTGCCTTCATATGTTACTATATAAAGACCACACACTGCATCTCCCATCCAAAAATTTAGTGACTCTTAGCAACGAAAAATCATAGGTACTAACATACAAAACAATAGTGTTGGCTCCGATAAGGACCAATAACACAATCGAAGCCAGTAATAGATCATATATCTTCTCAGCCATGTGATATATCACTTGCGTCACATTTAGTAGATGTTCCACTAACATCTACCAACATGTCTACTATATCCATCTTATGGATTATGGCATGCAACTCACTATCCTTTATCATTAGTA
Source organism: Diospyros lotus (assembly GCF_014633365.1). Lineage (NCBI taxonomy): Eukaryota > Viridiplantae > Streptophyta > Magnoliopsida > Ericales > Ebenaceae > Diospyros > Diospyros lotus. The sequence continues at coordinate 28,131,095 of NC_068339.1, read as the reverse complement.
TCACATACTAATCAAAGGTAGTAGTAACCCATGTGCCAGGCTGTAATTGATTAATCATAGCCCTTTTTTGAGAAATTTAATGATGAGAAATACCTTTAAGAAATTCTTATTCTGAAAGTCTTTGTAACATATTCTTAACACTTGAAAATAAGAAATTCATTTGGAAATCTATGGGTTCATTCATATTTACAAATTGAAGAGGTATGAATGAAGATATGACTTTAAAATATGAAAACATATTTTATTATATTTATAAATATTATATTATTAGTCTCATAATTACAATTGTGATATGCCATCTAAATCTAGCATTAGGGCACTAACACTAACACCACGAGGGACCAAAGCTTTGCAACATTCTTACCATTTTTAGGAAGGGCTTGCACCCACTCAATGTGCTGCTGTCACAAGGCCTCATATTCAGCTTGAGGACCCATGGAAGCGGCCTGTTCGCTTGAGCCTAGGTGACTAGGAAAATAAATCCCCTATAGGGAATGTGAGGTGTTGAAGTACAAAACTTGGAATTAAATCTCCAATGGATAAGGATGCTGTGTAAAAGGTGGCTGGATTTCACGAGACTATTGATGAGTGAAGGATGGCTGACCCACATGTCGATGCTAATGGGTGAGGGATGGCTGACCCTCACATCAATGCTGATAATGATCTTTTACACGAGCGAAGGTTTCTTGTCGGGGTGTATGAGTGCCACAGGAGAAGGTTTGTCGATTATTTCTAGTTTGTGCCATCATGAGTGAATTGCTTCTTGGATTTTTGTTATTGTTCCCACAGACGACGCCAATTGTTGTTACCTAACTACAACAATGAATTTAGGATATGGGAGACCATCTCAAGATGGAACATGAGCGACCTTTTTAAATGATGGATAACTCTTTCGAGTGATGGGCGACTTTCCTGGGTAATGGATAACTTTAATGGATGACTCTTTAGAGTGATGGATGGCCCTCTCATGACGAGTGACCTATCGAGAAAGAAAACTAGGCTGGGGCGCGGGCGAGTGTCCCTGCGTAGACCCTTCAATTCCTAAGTCAACCTTTAAAAAATATGGAGTACTTGAGTGCAAGAAGGAAATGTAAGTATAAGAGTTGGTGTATTTGAAGGGAGTGGGGAGGACCCCTCTATATATAGTGGCAGGGGAGACCAATAGGTGGCGCATGACTCGATGTTCTCAGCAAGCATCTTGGGGCGATTTTGACCGGGTTTTACGGGGCTTGCAGCTCCTTAGAAGGGTCTCTCGCATGTCTTAGAGAGAGGCTCCTAGGGTAAGGTGATCGATAAGGGTATCTTGGGTGTCTTCCGAGAAGGTGGGTGACTCGCAGATCCCCTGGGAGAGTCTCTCGGTGGTGTCACGAGAAAGGCTCTCGGGGGGTACTCGGGTATCATGACGCGGGACACGGCTTGGCATGGTTGCGTATGAGGCATGGCTAACACGACTGTAACGCCCCAACTTTCAAATATACAATGATGTTAAATAGAAGCTAATATCCCACATGAGCGTTATGGAAATCTTTACCAACAAAAATGAATGATTGAACCTGAAAGCTAGTTAAAACTAGATAATAAGGATTTCTGCTATAAAATATTTAATACAAGTACAATTGTAACATACGTCCTTGAAGCTAACAAATAATCCCTTATCATCATGGCAATTTTTTTATACAACATTTGCAGTGCATCATTTGAGATATACATGTAACACTCGGTGTTACCGGTGTTATGAGAATGAGAAAGGAAGTGAAAAAATTCTAAAAATACCCTTGAGGAGGTGATGAATCCTTGAGATTGAGGGTGCCCTATGAGAGGGGTATTTTGGTAATTTGAAAGGCCTATGTTGTTGTGATTAGTTCATGTCTTGTAAATTATTTGATTGGTGATAGCTTGTTAAAGCCCAAGTGTATGAATGTAGTTTCTTTGAAGTGTTGGTTTTAAATTGAAATGAGATAGTGGCTTATGGCATGTTGAAGCCTAAGTTTTGGTGAAAGCCTTATTTTTGGTGTGTTGTGGGAAGCACCAAAGTAATTAAATCAAATGAATTTTTGGAGAAATGAGGCTTTAGGAGGTGAAATGTGGAGATTTTTAATGCATTTATTTGGGATGTGAATTCTGGAAAATTTGGGGTTTTAAAAGCCCAAGAAAAAAAAATAAGGTGATGTTGCAGCAGTAGGGGTAGCAGCCTCGCGCGCGGCTTGGGCCGCAGAGGCGGCCGCAAGCACGCTTGGCTGCTCACAGGTAGGCGCGTGGGCATGCGGCCAGCACCCAGTGGGGCCCCAGGGCGAGTCGTGGGCCTCGCTGGCCGAATTTTTTTTAAAAAATTCATAAATTTGGGAATTTTGGGGAATTTTTAAATTGAGTTTGGGCCCCGGAGGAATTTTCAAAATAAATGGAGAGAAAATGCTGAAATTTTAGAAAATTGAAAATTTGAGTTTTTCCTCCAAAATTGGCAATCAATCAATGGATTGATTTTATTGGTGATTTATGGAGCCCGGTAAAATTCTTGGGTGGAAAAGAATTAAATATAAATAAGAAAATGGCAGTTGGGCATCTTCATGAGTTTTCCTTTCAACCAAATGCGGTGTGGTTGAAGCCCAATTCTGCTAGTGAATCCTGGGGTTGAGGGAAGGGAAGGACGAGCCTAGTTCCCACCTAAGGCGTTTCGTCTTGAAACATGGTCCACCATTCACCAAAGGCCGGGCAGGTGGACAATTCGGGTAATTGTTCACGAGTAACACCCGTAAGTGGGAGCGAGGCGTTACAGTTTGGTATCAGATCATGGTCAGAGCATCAAGTGGAGGATACTTGGAGAAATGTGATTGAAGGTTGATCGGAAGGCCTTGGAAGTAGAACCATAAGTGACTGAGGACCCTAGGAGTTGGGTCTGGCATTGAGGCTTGTGGCAATGGGGATGGTGTGCTTGCATATCCCTATTATGGGGATAGGAAAATATCGTGGGTCGAGAAGATATACCGTAAGAGATATACGGGTTGAGCAAAGAAGAGTCAAAAGCCCAAGTGTGGGTGTTGGTATCAGGAAATCGAATGTGGAAATTTGAGGGTTTATGAGGCATTCTAAGGATAAGAGTTCCTAGTGATTGAAGTGTTGAGGCTCGTGTGGGGACACAAAATCGAATCATGACAAGAGTAATGAAAGGGCCTGGAGGGCTCGAGGTATAGTTAATCCGAGAAGGATTCGCGGAGTACCTCTATGTTGGGGATATGGTTAAGCATGTATAAGGGAATGGAGTTGTTCCCGTATAGGTGGTGTGCTAAGGGTTGTGTGCTTGAACTAGGGTGAGCTAAGGTTGAAATTAGCTCGAAGCCCAACGAAAGAAGTTGTCAACGGGTTGTGTGACGAGCTCCAGGAATGGAGTAAGCTAAGGTTACTTACAGTGAGGCTCTAGGTGAAGCGAGCATGTGAGGTACATGCCAGTCATGGCCGGGGTAGGCATGACGTTGGTAGCTTGTAGAAAGACTCCGAAGGGGTCGGGTGCGAGGTATGCATGCTAAATGTATATGGTCTGAGGTGATCGTATGGTTATGGCGATCCTGGAGGGGACGTGCCTAGGGTGTGAGTGGACCCTAGTTGGATTCAAGATGAAACAGGATATATCTTAAGAAAGGATAGGTGTGTGGCAAATGGACCCTAGCGGGTGTTTGTATGAGATGGAAATCCCAAGTGAGTCAAGCTGGAATCCAAAGGAATCTAGGATTGGGATAAAGGAGTTGGGCTTGCGTAGATATGCATGTAGGAGCCATGGGATTAGAAGTCCTAATTGTGAAAGGCCAAGTGACCGTTCATGTGATTGATGGATGAGGGGCCAATCTAAACTCTCATTGACGCTTGGGGTCAGGCGGGATGCCTAAAGTCAAGAGATGAGAGGTGAATAGACCTTCATTATGACGCTTGGGGTTGAGATGACGCCTAAGGTTATGAGACCCTTGATGGGAGACGTGGAGATCACCCAACGAAAGGTATGAGCGGTATGTGGGCCGAGGGTAGTGAATTGTGGTAACAAGACATCCGTGGGCTATGCGCGCACAAGAAATGCCAACTTTGGATGCCAAGTGGGCAGGGGCATGGTGAGCAATGTGGGAGCCCCGAATTTTATATTTTAAGTCAAGGAAGCTTGAGCGAGGGGTGCGGGAGGGCCAGGCCGGGTGTAGTGACTGAATGCATTCATGAGTGTGCAAGGAGAGACGAGAGGTCTCAATTTACCTAGAGGGTAAGGGTAGGCGCTCCATGGTTAAGGGTGCCGGAGCTTGAGGTAGGCTCAGCGTGTCAGTTGTGGACTGAAAGATCATTGATAATCAATCTTTTGGGATGATCTAGGTGGCAAAATGAATCATGATGGATTTGGATCCATTGCCATGGAAAGTTGGAGCTTTGAAATGTTGAATGATAGCCATAAGGTGTGATCTTGTGGGGTAAGATCATAAGGCCTTAAGATGTGAAGTGGCTTGAGAGTCTCTTAAGCAATAAAAGATGTAGAGTCCTGAGGAGCGAGGCTCATGGTATGAGCTTGAGGTTATCAAGGCAAGGATAACCAAGTAAGACGGCTTTGGTAAGATGGTGGCGGAACCATCGTAGCTCGGGAAGTCTTTAAGTAGCTTTGATGCTATGGGTGTAAGGCTCGATGTGACAATTCTAGTGCTATGGACCGTGTGGCAGAGGACTAATGAGTTGACTAGCGTTGAGGGCAAGTGGCCCATGGGCCTAAGCAATTTAGTGAACTACAAGTGACGGTCAGATGCCGAAAATCTCCTGTAAGGGATAGAACATCTAGAGTAGTCCTAAGGAAGAATTGCGGAACGCGGTAATGATTCGATAGATTTTTGCCAAGTAGGAAGCCTGGTAAGGATAATGGCTGCGAGCGTGGCGAGGTAGTCATGCCGGGTTCGATATTAGAGGTGTGACTAGTCTGAGCCATGCTGTTGGAAACTGTTGTTGGGCCAATGTAAGGGAGCAACACGATAATAATGATTGGGTGTTGACTCTCTGAAGCACTGGGCAATACGATGGGGAACCAGTATTGGGCCAGTGTATGGGAGTGACACATGATTGGATGTTGACTCTTTGAAGCACAGGGCAACACGATGGGAAACCAGTGTTGGGCCAGTGTATGGGAGTGACACAATGATGGTGACCAGGTGTTGGCTCGCCTAAAGCACAGGGCAACACAGTGACTATGCAGATGGTCAGGGACTAAAGATCTATGAGATGCGGTAGGTGTGCGAAAGCGGTGGTCAGTTTCGCAACTCAACTACGAGTACTAAGCAGTGTTGAGGTGGTTTAGCATCTCGAGATGTTTGAGAAAGAAACCCGGGGAAAAGAAACGGGTCTAGCGTGGGAATAACGCTACGGTTGATGCCTATCATTGACGGGTCTAATGCTAAGTACTACTGGATACAGATAGTTAGTACTTGTGGTGTGATAAGGGTTGAAGTATGGTGGTAGTGCTTTTGTTGTCAGGGCAACAAGAAAGTTTGTGAATCGAGTGTGTGATATCTTGTGGTGTGATAACAAGAGGTGTGGTGATACTCCTTGCTAAAGGATGCTAACGCAGTTGTGGTTAATTTGATCGAAGTTGATCTGAAAAATTGGGATGATGGACCCAGTGTGATCTTGCAGTAATGCATGAAGATGAGATTGATTGGTGGAGATGGTAAACGGCTCCAGGATCTACAGTAAGTGCCGTGGAGGGCAAGATTTATGAGTTGGAAGCCAACCATGAGACGGGAATATTGAAGTGTGCGGAGGTTTCAAGAAAATGGGGATCTCAAAATCTTGTGAGGTGAGTGTGGTAGGCTGAACGCGTGGCTAAGGTACGGTTCGAAATCCGTAAAGGCGCGCAATTGTACAGTTTGGTGTTAGTCTTGATTGTGTCGATGCGAAATGAGGAAATATCCTCATGTGGCACTGGAGGGGTTTCCAATTGATGACAGAGGGCATTGCCAGGCGGTAGCACCTGATGGCAATGACGAGAGCGTGAGGCTCGAGGACTGTGAGGTAAAGCCTTGTTAGTTGCCGTGTATGCAATATAAAGGTTCATCGGGTCCTGGCGGTTAGACCAGACGTATTTGGCAAAGGTGATCCAAGGTGGTAAAAGATGGTTGGTCATGGCAGAATGGTGCCACTTAAAGGAGTGTGGCTCCGGAATGAGAGCTATCAATGATAGTCGAAGTGTGATCAGGGTAGAACTTGAGAGGTTCTCCCAAGAGAAGTTGAGCATGAGGCAACAGTGTGGAATGAACTTCCTAAAGCGCTACAACTTTATCAGGAGAGATCACCGGGAAAAGCTAGCATGAAGGCAAGTGCCTGAGTAGGAAGATGAGTCTTACGGCATTGGGTGGAAGTGTGAATTTCACAGGAATGGTAGGGGTGATTTCCAAAGGATGGAGTTTATATTGAAGTGGTAGTTGATGATTGCAACTGTAGTGCTTGGAGAAAGGTTGTGTTGGTTGTAAGCCTGGCGATCCGGCTAGAGCTAATCAAGTTGGTTAGATGGAAGATGAGGGCGAATTTAAGATGTCGCCAGTGGGTGATGAGAGCTCGAAGGAAGAGATTATGGGACGAGATTGATTTCCAAGAATGGTGTTAAGGTGATGAAATCACCTAATGGCTGTGAGTGATACAGCTAGAGGGATGCCTTGGAGTGTGGGCAATTGATGAGAATTAACCTCGTGTCAAAGGTTAATGGATGTGAAAGGAAATCGGTTAGTGAAATTGTTGTGGTGTTAGAGCCATGTGGTCGCTCACCGAGTGGTGTGAGCTGGTTGTAGCAAAGTATATAAATTTTTTTTTTTGAGAGAAGTAGTCTCTCAAGGATTTAGCTAGCTGCTATAAGTATAGAAAGTGATATGATGAAGGCGGCCCAAGAATGGGGTCATGCTGGTCACGATGACCAGTGAGATTCATGGAACAACGAGTCTTTTGAGATGACATGGTGGTGTCATCGTCGTTGTCAGGGAAAGGATGTTATCAGGAAGGTTAAGGGTAACCATGGTGCATGGTAAGACCTTAAAGCCGAGTGTGAATGGCCATGAAGGCTGGTGCCTGTGAAGCTTGAGATGCGTCGACTGTGGGGGGAAATTCGTTACTATCATAGTGTTGTCCTTGCCGAGGAGGACAAGGGGAACCATTATGCATGGTTTAAGTCAGGTGTCTATTGCGGATTGAGAATGAACCTGATTTAGCATTGCTGGAGGTGTCATACCTCAAGAGTAAGAGGCACTGTTGAGAAACGGTGAGGATTGTAAAGTCCTAATGAAATTGAAGCTGGGGGAGTAAATTTGGCTAGAAGACCGCTACAAGAGTGGGGGTGTAACCATGTTGTCTTGTTGTGGTGCGGACCAAAGGCATGAGTACGAGTCATCCTTCAGGTGCGATGCAATAAGTGATTGTGCAGATGGTAATATGCCAATCACTTGTGCCACGCACCATGGGTGATGACGAGGGTTGATAAATGGTTGCGCGACCTTAAGCGCAATGGTAGGATCCTTGACTCGCGGTAGGGTTTCATAGCCAAGGTAAGGCCTAACATGGGGCATGATTGTGAAAGCTGAATTGGGTAAAGTATGGAAAGGGGTTGCTCAGTGAAGAGTTCCCTGGTATGGGTATGAGACCCTTACTAGCGTGTGATATCGGCTAGAAATGAAGGCAAAGGTATTATGTGTGCTTATGCGAAGAGCTCCTAGTTGGGAGAAGGTTGTGGCCCGAGCATGGTTAAGCTCGAGGTGAGATTGTAATGGTGCATGCATAGCCAAGCTCGAGTTGGACTCGGGTAATGCACGTATGGTTGAAATGTATAATTACCTGACATGGTGTTAGGTGTGTCGATTATGCGTAATCGTATCGATAAATGAGGGTCAGCTGGTCAAGTAAAAAGACCATGTATGAAATGGTCGAAGTTGGCAAGGCGGGCCAAATGGGTGTTTCCTAGATAGTGCTAGCACGATAAGTTGATCGATAATGAGAGGTTGCCATGAGGATCAACATAAGCTATGCATGCGTGTGATTAATGGCGGTATGCCATGGTGAATGGGTGTCAGAGTGTCTTGTGGGCACCAAAAGTGACATTGCAATAGATGATCAATGCTAAGACTTTGCTGGTTGGACCAGCATAAAATCGTGGCCATGTGTGATTGGCAGTGGGAAACGTTGCCGTGTGTGATCGGCGTAAAATCGTGGTAGACTGATCAGCGATGCAATGTTAGTAAGAGTTGTTTGATCGATGGAAAATGGGAAGTGAACAGTAAAGTGATGTTTCGAGGCAGAGAAAATCCATCCGGTGATGGACATCATTGCAGTAAGCATGACTAGCGACCAGTGGTGCGGTTTGGTGGGAGGCCAAAGCGGTGTTAGGTTATTGAATGTCCTTGAGAGTCAGAGGATCAAAAGCCTAAAGCGAAGCCTTGAGGTAAGTGTAACCCGAGGTAAATGTAAGGAATGGATATGCTATGGGATTCTCGAGTAGGAGAATTTGGCAAGTAGCCCAAGAATGTGATTGTCTTGGGTAGGAGATGATGGTAAAGTAAATTTTGAGGGCAAAATTCCTTTAAGGAGGGCGGAATGTAACACCCGATGTTACTGGTGTTAAGAGAATGAGAAAGGAAGTGAGAAAATTTCAAAAATACCCTTGAGGAAGTGATGAATCCTTGAGATTGAAGGTGTCCTATGAGAGGGGTATTTTGGTAATTTGGATAGTAAAGTCCAATAAAGGGTATTTTGATAAATTGAAAATAATTCCCATGTGGAATTAGGTGAATAACTGAATTAAATCCCAATTTTGTATTTATGTGGAGATATGGGATTAATAATTCATGAAAGGGTATTTTGGTAATTTAGAGTGATTTCATAGAGGAAATTAATTATGAAAAATAGGGAAAATAGAGAATATGAAATTATTGGAGGAAATAATTATTTTTCCCTAAAATGGTGAATTAATGTGGTAATGCCACATGGAGGAATGAGATTAGAACTTGGAAGCCAAGGTTAGTGTCTTGTTGTGACACTTGGCATTTTGTGGTCCAAGTTAAATGGGGAGATTAAATTAAATGCAAAGGAAATTCAAATTAGTCTCTCAAGCATTTAATAAAGAGAATGATTAAGGAGAATTAAATAAATCCAAATGAAATGGGAAATTAGTCACCCATTAATGGTTGAAAATTGTGGGATTTATTTAAATGAGAAAGAAAGCAATTATGTCTTTCAAGTGGTCTCTCATGTGATGGTGGAAATTAGTCCCATTAAATTAAATGGGAAAGAAATTAATTATGTCTTTCAAGTGTGATGTGCTGAAATTAGTCAAAATAAATATATGAGAAAATGGCTAATTTTGGTATTAGAAGACTAAATTGATCCAAGGGTTAGGATCAAGTTTTGAAAAGGTGAAATATATTCAAGGACTTGTATTAAGTCTTGAAAATAGCATATAATTGTCTCATTAAAGTAAATGAGAAAGAAATGGAATTTTCAAGAGGGATTCAGTAGTTGAGATTTGGCCTTGAAAAGGGGAAAGAAATCCAATGGTTGGGATTTTTGGAGACTAAAGCACATGGATTGTGCTTTTGGTGGAAGGCTAGGATTTGTTCTCTCAAATCCATAAAGATCCAAAGGCCTAGATTCATTCTTGAAATATGGAGGCCTAGTATAAAATGTCAAGTGTGGAAGACTTGTCTCCCTTTTGGCCATTTGTAGAAATAATGAAAGAAAGAAGAGATGAGAGGAAAGGAAGAAGAAGAAGAAGAAGAAGAAGAGAAGGGAATCAAGGTAAGTCATATTTTCTTCTTCTCTTTAATTAGTGTTCTTGTATGCAAAGTGAGTGGGTTCTTGTTTGAATGTCATCTTAGATGAGAGAAGATGATGGTTGGAGTTCTCTTGAGAAGTAGATTTAAAGATTTAAAGAGAAGAAAAGAGGTAAGGGATGGCCCCATGGGAGGGTGGCCTTGCAATGTGTTGTAAGTATGTTTCATAAATGTATATGTTGCATTTCACATGTTCTTTTATGTTCATGAGACTTATGGCCATAGGTTAGTTTGGGAACATGGTTGAAATTGTGGGTTGATGCCTCTGACCTTGGAGGGTTGTGAGGGCAAAGAAACCTAGCCACACTTGCATGCATTTGGCATCATATAATCTTGTTATGTTCATATTTATGTTGCATTACACCCTTATTGAGCTTAATAGCTCATGAGGTTTTTACCCTCACATGTAGGTTGTGAAAGCATGGTAAAGTAAAGGCAATGGTGGAATGGCATGTGGAAGCATGGAAAGAAGATCCAAGCATATGAAAGGCCTATGTTGTTGTGATTAGTTCATGTCTTGTAAATTATTTGATTGGTGATAGCTTGTTAAAGCCTAAGTGTATGAATGTATTTTCTTTGAAGTGTTGGTTTTAAATTGAAATGAGATAGTGGCTTATGGCATGTTGAAGCCTAAGTTTTGGTGAAAGCCTTATTTTTGGTGTGTTGTGGGAAGCACCAAAATAATTAAATCAAATGAATTTTTGGAGAAATGAGGCTTTGGGAGGTGAAATGTGGAGATTTTTAATGCATTTATTTGGGATGTGAATTCTGGAAAATTTGGGGTTTTAAAAGCCCAAGAAAAAAAAAATAAGGTGATGTTGTAACAACAGGGGCAGTAGCCCCGCGTGCGGCCAGGGCCGCAGGGGCGGCCGCCTGCGCAGGCGGCAGCGCGCGGCCGAGCACGTAGGTAGGCGCGCGAGCGCGCAGCATGCGCGGCCAGCGCCCAACGGGGCCCCTCACGAGCCCCGGGGAGCGTCGTGGGCCCCGCCGGCCGAAATGTTTTTAAAAAATTCATAAATTTAGCAATTTTGGAGAATTTCTAAATTGATTTTAGGCCTCGGAGGAATTTTCAAAATAAAGGGATTTTTCGGGCATTTTTGGAGAAAATGCTGAAATTTTGAAAAATTAAAAATTTGAGTTTTTCCTCCAAAATTGGTAATCAATCAATGGATTGATTTTATTGGTAATTTATGGAGCCCGATAAAATTCTTGGGTGGAAAAGAATTAAATATAAATAAGAAAATGGCGATTGGGCATCTTTATGAGTTTTCCTTTCAACCAAATGCGGTGTGGTTGAAGCCCAATTCTGCTAGTGAATCTTGAGATTGAGGGAAGGAAATGACGAGCGTAGTTCCCACATAGGGCGTTTCATCTTGAAACATGGTCCACCCTTCACCAAGGGCCGGACATGTGGACAATTCAGGTAATTGTTCACGAGTAACACCCGTAAGTAGGAGCGGGGTATTACAATACATATGGTGAAACCATTTCCAAACGACAGGAAAGTCCAAAGGTTACAATAGCTCTTCTTTATACAAAGATTTGTATGTACAAGAACAACAGAAATTCAAATTAAGCTTCGGCCACTTCCTTGCCTTTCGTCTTACTTATCTCTGGGGTACCTAGCACATTCAATATACTTGGAACGTTGAATGTTCCAAGGGTATAAAACACCCAGGTTAAATAGTTACATCTAAGTGAGGTGGTTCAAGAAAGAAGAGATATACGTGTGTGTACAAGAAAGGAAACATCGCAGTGAGTGATTCAAGAAAATAAACAGTGCATGCATATTCAATCATGTAAAACATTAAGAAATCTCCCCGTGTCGCCATCATGTTCAAACTCCAGCCCCACACTCATGGGCACATGATCGCTTCCCATCGCACGGACACGATCACACATGATGACTTGCCACCATCCCGGCCGATCATCATGTTAAACTCCAACCCCACACTCATGGTTGTGCGCTTAAAGAGACGTATTCCCAAGTGACACTTACTCGGGGGTACATGTGAGACTCTTTCCCTCGGACACCGCCCAATGACTCTCACTCAGGGGTGCTTGGGTGCCCCCTCTTTGGCCCCTTGCAACTTGACCTAAACAGTTCTTTCCTCAGGCCCTTGTCCTACCCTAACCCATTTTTGCTGATTTTTCACCTATTCATATTCTAAACTTATTTCACCAAGTGTAACAGAGTCCTTATGGGTTCACTTTTATCTAATCACAAAGACTCTTACTCATCTTGTATAATTTTTAGTGAAAATTGCAAAAACTAACCACCACCTAAATACAAAAATTTTTTTTAACCACTTTTCTGAAAAAAAAAAAACATTTTTAACAACTCGAACAAACTAATTGCATGGTTTACCCACTTTATCATATTTGACCATCATTTTATTTAAAAAATAAAAAAGAAATAAAAATAATTAAATACTAAAATATCCTCACACACTTTAAACCCACAAGACCATGCAAATACCAAAATACCCTCACCCAACCTCACAAACCATTCACAAACTAGAAAACCTGATAACCTCGCCTAATCTCTCTCACTACTGTCGCCGTTATCGCCACCGTTGTCGCCATTACTACTGACCTCGTACTCACCATTGCTACTAAATGACGTTAGATTTTGTTGTGTGATTTTGGTGGGTTTAAAAAATGGTCAAACTCATCATCGCCGATCGTCGAGCTTCGTTCCCGACCGACTGTCGAGCCCCCAACCATCTCAACGAAGCCCAATGTCAAGTTTCATGGCTTTATGAAGCCCACTATCAGGCTTCATCGGGCGATAAGGCCTGACGTTGAGCTTTATGGCCTCACGAAACCTACTATCGAGCTTCATTAGCCTCACGAAGCCCAATTCAGTATTTTTTTTACACTAAATTGTTTTTTATTTGTTTTTACAAATAGCTGACCAACAGACTAGGCAATTTACTTATATTCATGCTAACCCGGTAATAGCACCAGGAACGCATGTCACTATGCATTGTGGTATCAAACACCTTGATGCAATTCATCATGCTCTAAAGCAATATAAGTTATTGGATAGATTTGTGTAAGGCCCATTAGGACATCTTTTGGACATTTGATAACTAATTGATATCTCATGTTCTGGTTAGGGAGATGATATTTTTGGGTATCAACGATGATGAAATGTGGTTCGAAATTGGAATAGGAGTTCATACTTATTATTGGACTTCGATTTGGGGTGATTGATAAGGAAAGTCTTGAAGCGAGACTTGTTCAACCTGGTAGTTTGCATGCGCTACTGTTTCCATCACATAAAAAATGGGTGTTTGGAGATGACATGAAGTTACTACTTAGTACCAGATATGACCTGGTTTTAGAGGATGCCCTTAAACTAGTTTGCATCTCTGTGGTCAACATGTTATTGTTGGGCCAGGATGAGAGCATACAAGTAAATGATTTCTTGTGGACTATAACTGAAGATTTACACGCATTTGAGGAGTTCTCTTGGGAGACGTAAGTCTATAATAAGAGTCAACATTACATCTAGCTGGCCACAAGTGACGGGAAGCTGACTGGTGTAGTTGGGAAAAGTCAACATTTTTTATTCTGTGTGGGCATTTCAGGTACAATCACTAATATATTTCTCTATGTATTGTATTATATTACATTATTGTATATGTTTTGTCTATACAAACTAAACGTTTTTATTTTTTTATTTTTTATTACATTTTTTTTTCTTTTTAGTGGTGGTTGATTGAAACATTCTCATGGATTCAAAATAAATAGACTATCAGAATATCCGACCAAATCATTCCTAGGAGCAAAAAATGGTTATCCAAGAAAAGGCCATAAATAAAAAATTACAACTGCCTTGTGAATAATGTAAGTGTGCAACCTAATCTAAATTTTATTTATTTTTTTATATAATATCTATTTTAATAATACAATTTTTGAGGCACGAGGATTGAGTTCGATGCTCGACCTCACTGATGCTGAGTGGGAAACAAATTTTTGGAGGTCTTTTAACCCCTAACACTCAGTTGGAGTCGACGTCTACAAATTTGGAGGTGAAGAGGATACATGGATGATGAGGAGGCAAGTAGGATACATGGAGATGAGGAGGGATGGCAAGAGACTAGATATGATTATTATTATAATAATAGTTTTAATTTATATTTTTTATAATTATTTTTAATTTTTAATTTGTTTTGTTTGCCTTTTGCAAATCACCGAAATGCTGACTCTAACGCTTGAGACGTTGCGAAGGATGGATGGGAAAATGAGTTAGATGAAGACATGTCTGACCAGGAAATGGGTTAAATGAGGACACAATTGTTGCGACTAGAGAAGGGGCTAGTAGCACTGGAGAGGAGGCAGGCAGCAATATTTACTCATCTACGTGTCCCGCATATTGACAAGTCCTTAGATCATAGGAACCTAGATCATAACAATGATGGCGATAAGCAACACCGAGGTGGTAATCAGATAGATCTTACATTTGGAGTAAGTTCCATATTTACTTTTATACGTTTTACATACCATTTTGAAATACTATTTTATAACAGTTAGTTTTTGTACAGTTGCATGAGGAGGAAATGGTAAGGGTCAGGAGGCGACCTGTGCGAGACAGATTGCCATCGCAGTTTTGTTAGCCACCTTATAATGATTTGACCTGACCGAAGAAGAGAAAGATGGATGTCTCGACGTAGAGGTTGGACATGGACCTAGTGTTGGCAGTATTAGACCCATCGTCGAATGTGAAAACCGTGCCATTAGTGCTCGAGAAAGAGGGGACGATGATCTTAACCCCCATGAGGGCTACATTGAGTTCATAGCCTCTAAAGAAGACATTTGGTTAGTAATCTTTTTCCCAAAATTTTGCTATGGATGCCACAAAATAAAATAAAAACATTGATCATAGACTAAATTATGATGCAAAAAAAAAAAAAAAAAATGGAGTAATTTAAGATGTGTGCAGCACTCACAAATAGCCTGGTTGACATGATAGCGTAGTTTGTGTCGTGTACAGGAAAAGACTGTATACGCCTTAGGAAACGCATGTGACTATCAATGTGATGCCCCTCTAACCATTCGCTCTCGTTCTCTATGCATCGAAAGTCAGCTGGGGATAAATGGAGAGGGAAACTGGTGTCACAACTACAATAACAAATAATTAGAATTTATTGTTAATGTAAATATATAATCAATATCATAATTTCCTACTTGAGTATGTTATATATATTTTTGTCTTTTCAAAAAAAATAATTGAGTATCAATCTTTTGTACTCGAGTAACCCTTTTCATATAATCGATTACATATAAATATATTAGTGTTGTGTGTCCTGATAATAAATTTGGATGACATTTAGCAGACTCGTTTTAATACATTAATTATATTTTTGACCAAGTTTAGAGGACAACTAAATCCGAAACTAATTTTAAACAACTTCCTTGTTAATTTGTTTTAAGCACACAATAAATCATTTTTTTGACTTATATTTCTTTCTTCTTTTCCTTTACATTTACTTAATTAAAATTTTAAAAAAAAATTAGCAGAGTTTCCCTTGTTTTCGAGCCATTGAACCTGTAATATCCTACATCAAGCCATAGGAAGGATCAGAACAACTTACCCTAATGGGCCTACGCGAACTTCCCAAGGGAGTCACCCATCCTTAGATTACCCCAGGTCAAGCACGCTTAACTTTGGAGTTCTTTGCCAACATTCAGCCCAAAAGGTATCCAGCTAGTGTTGTTTCATTCCGTACTTATCATCGATATATACTACTCTTCTCTGGGCTCTTGGGATATTATATTCTCCCCCCCTTGAGCACATGACGTCCTTGTCATGCGACCTTACAACTGATCCCAGATCTCCCCCCTTGCATGGCCGATGTGGGATTTGCCTAAGGTGATTACACGCACCCCCCCTTAGGGACTCAGCGTCCTTGCTGAGGTTTGCCCCACCACCGTGCTCAGAGGCTCGGGGGTCGGCTTTGATACCACCTGTAACATCCCGCATCGTGCGATAGGAAGGACCGGAACAATTTACCCTGATGGGCTTACGCGAACTTCCCAGGGGGGTCACCCATCCTCAGATTACCCCAGGTCAAGCACGCTTAATTTAGGAGTTCTTTGCCAACATTCAGCCCAAAAGGTATCCAGCTGGTATTATTTCCTTCCTTACTTATCCTCGATATATACTACTCTTCTCTAGGCTCTTGGGGTATTATATTCTCCCCCCTTTGAGCACATGACGTCCTCGTCATGCGACCTTACAACTGATCCCAGATCTCCCCCCTTGCATGGTTGATGTGGGATTTGCCTAAGGTGCCTACATGCACCCCCCTTAGGGACTCAGCGTCCTCGCTGAGGTTTGCCCCACCACCGTGCTCAGAGGCTCGGGGGTCGGCTCTGATACCACTTGTAACATCCCGCATCGAGCGATAGGAAGAACCGGAACAACTTAGCCTGATGGGCTTACGCGAACTTTCCAGGGGGGTCACCCATCCTTAGATTACCCTAGGTCAAGCACGCTTAACTTGTGAGTTCTTTGCCAACATTTAGCCCAAAAGGTATTTAGCTGGTGTTGTTTCCTTCCTTACTTATCCTCAATATATACTACTCTTCTCTAGGCTCTTGGGGCATTATATTCTCCCCCCTTTGAGTACATGACGTCCTCGTCATGTGACCTTACAACTGATCTCAGATCTCCCCCCTTGCATGGCCGATGTGGGATTTGCCTAAGGTGCCTACACGCACCCCCCTTAGGGACTCAACGTCCTCGCTGAGGTTTGCCCCACCACCGTGCTCAAAGGCTCGAGGGTCGGCTCTGATACCACTTGTAACATCCCGCATCGAGCGATAGGAAGGACCGGAACAACTTAGCCTAATGGGCTTACGCGAACTTCCCAGGGGGGTCACCCATCCTTAGATTACCCTAGGTCAAGTACGCTTAACTTGGGAGTTCTTTACCAACATTCAGCCCAAAAGGTATCTAACTGGTATTGTTTCCTTCCTTACTTATCCTCGATATATACTACTCTTTTCTGGGCTCTTGGGGTATTATAGAACCTGCATTAGAGACTCAGTCTCTATGTCCAACAACATACTACCACACAATCTTTTAATTATCAGTTACAAGTTTAGGTAAAGAAAATCGAAATATTACAGTTGCTAAAATATGAATAAATCTCAATCTAAATAATTATGTAAAACATAACATTCATTTCTAAAAGCAGACAAAAATATATTTGATTGATGTTATGTCAGAAGCCTTTTAATCATTTTTTTTCTGTCATGACAGTGATTTTTGAGCATTGCTGAAATATGAAATATCATATGGTCAATAAGAAATCCACTAAGAACTATTAATAACATAAGTGATGACATTATATCATACGTGAAAGACTTCATGTCTACTGATTGTCTGCATCGTTCCTAATATTATCATCACTTTGAATGCACAACTATACAGGTCACCGACAACTAATGTGTACAATCTCTTTGTAAATACTGCATTTTTTGCTTACCCTTGCAACGACCCTAGATTCCCGAGTAGAGGTTGTGCTACTTCCGATGACAATAGCCTTTACACTCCGAAAATGTGAATTGTAAACATCCGAAGTACATGTGTGACCTGACATGCAAGTCTGCATCTTGCACAAAGAAGAAACTTGCAGTTCACATCCTTGCAACTAACCTCAAATTGAACTGTGCACGAATGTCTAATTCGATAGTCCATCTTCACATTAACATAATAGTGTCCAAAGGTTAAAATCAATTCCCATTTACTTTTATAGAATGCATCCTAGAAAAAAATATCACCTTAGTAAGGAGTCAACACTTGGAGTCGCATTACCTCAATTGCATAATTTTCTATACCAGGAACGATCCACTTTACTTGTAAAGGGTTGTCCTCAAATTGTGAACTTGAAAATCTTACTTCGGGGTACTCCAAACTGGCTCATCCTTCATCATCACCACTATTATCATCTGTTTCATTATCACCATCATTTGTATGTGAAGCGTTATCTGAAAAACTAACCATACCATATATACCAAAATCATCATTCCACAATGGACTAAGTGTAGATATAAGTGGAATGACAACATCTGAATCCTGATTACCACCATTATATGAAGGCAATTGGTTTCGCGACTGACTATATAGGTTAGAAACTTTAACATCTTTGCAAATCGTATCAACATACATCACTTTATATCTGTTTTCATCGAACATAATAAACTTAACACTATGGTCGTCCTTTATAGAGAACTTATTAGCTGGAAGACTGCTTGAGGGTTCTGTTACAAAATGAATGTTGATGTCGTACTTTGTTTTATCAATTCTCGTTACTGTGTAAACAGTTTCAATCAATTCAGTAAAAGTCACATTCTTGTAGGCCCTCACACACATCTTATTACCCTTTACGTACTTATTATAATTCCATTTCCCGTTTCACACGATGACCAATGATGCTATATCCATTGCTACAAAATTCAAATGAAGAAATTAGTCTCACCATCACCATGGATGCAATGGGACACACACGCAAGTCGATAACCCATACCAAGTTAATGAGGCTATTAAACTAGGATCGAGTTAAATTCCCCAATTAAACCTGGTCCTAACTATTAGCAAGCATAAAAGGCTTATTTGCTTTTTAAAATTTATATTTTATTTTATTTTTCTCAAGAAACGAGTTGTACAATTCAAATTCATGATTTTTGACTTATAAAACAACAATCTTATTATTAATATCATTTTCTAATTTTAACTAAATATTTAATTTATGAAAAAATTTAAAAATCACACTCATAAATTTTAAAAATTTTATGAAAAAGTTTGGGGGATTTTAACATAACACGTTTAGACACAAATACTGGCTTTTAGGTGTTCAATTTTTAATTTAATATTTTAAAAAGTCAAAATTATTTTTGTTAAGTAATATGATAACATGAAATTATTTTACTACAATCATATATTGAATAATATGTCAAATTATTTAGACAAATATTATTAAATAAAAATCATACATATAAGGATATATAAATTTAGATTTACATAATAAAAAAAATTTAAACCTGATCGAGTTTAGTGTAGAGATGGCAATTGCAACCGAAACCGTGGGGAACCGAACCAGTCAACGCGGTTAAAAACTGTTTGACTGGGTAATGGTTTGGTTCAGGGAAAAACTGAATACTGTTTCAATGGGTATGGTTTGGTTATAGTTTTCACTAAAATCAAACCAAAACCCGAATGGAAACCGAACCGAATGGTGGGTAACTGAACCGAACCGAATATATATATAATATATATTATATACAACCCCGCCTACTTAAGCCCAGCCCACCCCAGCCCAATTGTCTTGCTTGCAAACCCTTCTCCCCTTCTCTTTTCCTTCCTCTCTCGACCTCGCTGTCACTCTCTCTCACCCTCGTTGCCTCTCGTTCTCTGCCTCTCACACGTCCGCGCTCCCTTGCCCTTGCTCTCTGCATCTCTCTTGCTCTCGCTCGCCCTCGCTGTATCTCTCTTGCTCTAGCTAGGGCTCGGCCCCTGCTCTCGCTTGCCCTCGATCTCTCTCACCCTTTCTAACTCCTTTCTCTTGCTCCTCCGCACGAGCTTTCCAGTCGCCCTCTGCATCTCTCTTACTCTCACTCGCCCTCGCTAGATCTCTCTTGCTCTCGCTAGGGCTCGGCCCCTCTTGCTCTCGCTCGCCCTCGATCTCTCTCACCCTCACTGCCTCTCGCTCTCTACCTCATCTCTCTTCATATTAATTTATTTTTTATATTTATAATTTTGTTAGATGGAGTTGGCTCATTCATTTCAGATGAATATGCATTAATTTACGAAGAATATATTAATGTTGTTGATGAAGGTAATAACTTTCGTAGCTAATTTTTTTTAGCTTAAATTACAATTTAATTATGCACATATTAATTTATTAATCTTAATAATTGTAGGTTTGGAAATGTGATTTTATATCCAATAAGTTTTGTAACTTTATGCAAGAATAAGGTACCTTTATTAGAATTTATCTTTGTTTGTTGTGAAATTATCAAAAAAATTTATGAATGCTATTTGTCTTTGTTTGTTGATATGGATTAAACTAAAAAAACCATGGTTAAATTGATACCGAACTGAAACTGAATGGTTTGGTTATGGTTTTAAATTTTTAAAACCAAATGGGTAATGGTTTGGTTTTGATTTTAGTAATTTAAGTTTAGTTTGGTTATGGTTTTGGCAAAAACCGAAACCAAACCGAACCATTGCCAACCCTAGTTTAGTGGGGGCACTAAACCCACTAAACTCGGTCACTGGATTTAGTGCCTCCACTAAACCCAATTACAATGTGTAGTTTCAAAATTTTTTTTTCAACGCAAATCAATTAGATTTAGAATAATATCTAACCAAAATACCAAAATATGTATTCTATTCACAACCACAATTATTCTATACAGCTTAATAAGTAATATGAACACAAAAATAATTAAAAAATAAAATAAATAAAAATCATAATCGATACCTTCGAATTGATTGAGAATACTTGTTAGAGAGAAAGAAACTTAGTGAATGCAACTTCAATGAGATTCTAACTACGATTGATGAAGAAGATTGAATGACCTAATAATAAAAACTTTAAATGTAGGAAGAATGGTTGACTTTGGGTAGTTTCAACAATAACTTTGGGTGGTTTTAACAATAGTTGAGTTTGAGTGAATGTTGGAAGAAAGGAAATGTGAAAGAGATAAGGGTATTTTGATAAAAGAAATTAAAAGTAATATTAACTTTCTATTTTAAAATCTCATTAATAATATTTTAAATATCTTACATAAAAGTGATTATAGAATATAATTAATTTATTTAATTTAAATAAAAATATATTTTTATTTTATTTTATACAGGTTAATTATGAATTCCTATCCAATTTTTAAAGCTATATGATTCTATTTTGGGACTCAATATCCTATCTTTCAACTCAAACTTTGATCTCTTTCCTTTAACAAATTCCATCATTCCATTATAGATCTTTCATCTCGTCAAACAAACTGTCACGTCCTTTCTTTTGTTCTTCTGGGCACGGATCGTTAGGCAATATTGAAACGAAGGTGTCCGAGAAAGCTGGATATTTTTCTTCAAACTCTGTTCACCAAGTCAATGGCAGGGGCGCAAGAAGAACGACAGGAGGGCCAAAAATAAGAAGAATAAACAGCGTAGGAGACGCCACTTTAGCTCTCGCCAGCCGCCGATGCAACCACTGTCGACCACCGCTGCAAGCCTCGGGGTCACCACTGCAACTTGATGGTTCGTCGGCAGGGCCGGCCCAATCACAAAGCTATATATGTCATGGCCCAAATCTTAAAAATTTGTAATATATATATATATATATTTTTTATTTTTTAATAATAAATATTTTATTAAAAAAATAAATACAAAACATCATAAATTTTTTTAACTTCTCTACACTATTTTTCAATTTTTCACCATTGCACCGGCTTTTTTAGAGTTTTAAAAAAAAATTAGTTTTACTTCTTTTTATTTATTGTAGTAAGTTATTTATTTTTTTTTATCTTTGAGATATTATATTTTTATTAAAAATTTATCTTCGTTAAGAAATTATTATATTTTGTAGTTAATTGAATTTTAATTTTTTTAATAAATTGATAAAATATTTGTATAAAAAATATATTATTTATTTTTTTATAATTAAATTAATACTCGAAGATCTTAACAAATATTTCAGCCTAAAACCGTTAGCTTTGTTGGGCTGGCTCTGTTCGTGGATTGTTACTTATGTAACCTTTGCCGATCAATTTTTGTACGCCCTCGCCAATGATGTCCAGATTGAATTTATCCTACAAAGTTTCATTTATTGCACATTTGCGCCATCATTAATTATTAATAACATTTTAAATTTTATTAACTTTTAATAATATTTTGATTCTCATTAATTTTTAATGGTTGTAAAAAAATAAGATATAAACTCAAGTCACCAATTTCATTTGCTTTACTTTGATTTTTTAAGTTCATAACTAAATAACAATTTAGAAAAATGTTAAACCCCTTCAACCTCATTTGAACTCTTTGATATATTTTGAAAATTTTATTATCTTTTCAAAATATCTCGAAAGGTCTTTACGTACCACTTAGCTATATGTCAAAAATAATTCTACAAGGCAATAAAGTCGTTGTTATGTAAACTTATTTCGTTAATAATTATGATGTAATTTAATTTTTTTATTAATAATATCTTGACTAATTAAAAATTATGGATTGATTAAACTCACTCACCCAATGTTATGCCAAAATCTCATTTGGTGTGATTGAAATGACTTATTGAAAACTCCTTTTCAATTTTTCGTACCTTGGCCAAAGATTTCACCTATCACACCTAACATGAAATTACATAGAATGTTCACCTCATGCTATAAAGCATAGATGTTAATGAATCATGTTCAACAATCGGCTACCTTTACATGCCAATCGAATGATACCGGACAATAAAACATTCCCACTTAACATTTGGAAAAATCTGCAACATCAACAAATCTCGAATACTAATACATGAGATAATTGTATTGTCTTAAGTCAAATGATTAATTACACAATCGCGATTAATAACAAAACATTAAGGCCCTGTTCTATTTGTTGTTTTCATGCCGTTTTCAATTTTCAATTTTTCAAAATAGTAAAAATGCGTTTACTTTCATATTTTTAAAAACACATTTTCGAAAATAAAGAAGAATTTTGTAACGAAAACTCAAAACAACAAAAAGTCATTTTGGAGGTTTTTATCACAAACATGCTCAAAATTTTCAAAACGTGAAAAACACTACAAACAAAAAGAACGCATTTTCAGTAATCTCAAAACAGATATTCAAAATACAAATTGAAAGTGAATTCAAAACTAAAAATTAAAATACAAAAAGAATAGTTCCTAACCCTTTTAGGCATGTGATTTGCTATTAATGTCATGTTTAGTGTTGTTCAACTAACAAACACCTACATGTTTACTATTCGCATCTCATGTAGTATGACATGCGACTCACCATCATTTATCATTAGTATCTCATATTAATCAAAAATAGTAAACTCATGTGATGATCCGTACTAGAA
The DNA here is from genome assembly GCF_014633365.1 of Diospyros lotus. Taxonomy (NCBI): domain Eukaryota; kingdom Viridiplantae; phylum Streptophyta; class Magnoliopsida; order Ericales; family Ebenaceae; genus Diospyros; species Diospyros lotus. The sequence goes on along the minus strand of NC_068339.1, from coordinate 28,108,187 downwards.
AAATTGAAGTCTTGATTTGAGGAATCTAAGGAACATGAGCAGTTTAAAAATTCTTGTATTAAAGAATCTCGTCCACATATTTTTAATAACTTAAGAATTAGATCTTTAATAAGAAATCTAGGAACTCATTCATATAAATATGGAGAGTTATGAATGATAAATTGTGTCATTTTTATAAATATAATGTGTAAGAGTACCTCAAAATGCCCATTTAGATCTAGTATTAGGGCATATCACTAACATTATTTTCCTCACCTTTCGAATCTTCTCAATCAAACTTTACTAGATATGAAACATACAAAGTTGTATGGTATTCATTCCAAGAACCACACTGATTATAATTACGTTAATCATGTCGATTAGTTCTTATTCAGTGTCCATCACCGAAGCATACACATGGATAGGGTCCCTAAATGAGTCGAGTTGTACGTGAATGGCTCGGTGTTTGTCTCGATAAATACTCATTTGAGTTCGTTTGTTAAAATAAACAAGTTGAGATTAAGCTTAACTTTAAAATTTAATTTGTAAACAAACAATTTTGAACTTAATAGATCTCGACTCCTCAACTCGGGAGTTGGCTTGATTAGAGGCTTGCCAACAAGCTCGATTAGAAGTTCGCAAATAGTTCGTGAATAGACTCGTTTATAAATACATTAATAAATTTATTCATAATTTTATAAATATATTATTTTATGGTCAGATAATATATATATCAATTAGACATATTTTATAAATATATTATTTAATATAAATACATATCAAGATATCATGCTTGTATCTGATTTAGTGGGGGAGGGGGAGACCCAAGCAAACCCTAGCAGCCGTTGTAACACCCCATTTTCCCGGGCATGTTATAACTTAAGACAATTTTGAAATAGTAAATTTTTCATTTTCAAAACTAATGCTAAACCATATCATTCCTCATATCCTTTTCAAAATTTTCATTCATCTATCTCGAATGAGAATCATCATAAACATCAAATGTGGAATCGAACCTCAAAAATAGCATTGAACCATAACAGTATTACATGATCGTTCCTCAAACATAATTCTTAGTAAATAATATTATTTTATTTTACAAGACTGCTCATCAATGAAACATAAGTTCCTCAACATGACTAAAATATAACCGAATTTTCATGAAAAAGAAAAATAATGAGACAATTAACTTACCAAATCCATTAGACACGACATCTCGTGCCATTATATCTCAACCACTTCCTTGCCTTTGCTGCAAGCCCCAACTGGAATGTTTGAATGTTCCAGGGGTATAACCCAAGTTAGATGTTGAATCATCTAAGTAAGGGATTCATAATAACATGATTTGAGTATGAATGCAAAATGCAATAATAACATCATCTCTTCACCTTTTTTTAGTGACCACCGGAAATCCCTTTGCTAGCACTATTTTCCAACCTCCTTTCCGAGGCCAGGACATCCATCAACATTCATGATGATCCATCAACCCTCCTTTTCGAGGTTGGGATGTAAAATAACATCCATGATAGACTGTCGATTTCTCGTGTCATCAAATAAATATACAATGCTTGACGGATTAACTTCACCAATGAATATATGCATTTCTCATCAACATAACATGACAAGGCATGACAACATGATAAAACCATTTACATAAAATCGGGTTTTGGATTGAACCACTTACAAGTCAAAACCATTTGTATGAAATTAAATCGAGTTTTGGGTAGAATCACTCACCTTATATAACTTTGGCACACCTTAAAATTCTAGTTAAATCTCAAAATCTGTGCCAGGTTCTAATGATCATACCATTTAATCCCTCGACATTCCCTGGCTATCAAATTTATTTAAGAAATTCAATATCCTATTTTTTTTCTTAATTTTTCTCTATTTTATTCATAATTCTAGAGCCATTAATTTATTCTACAAATCTTTAGCTAATTTCCACATTACCCAATATAATGAAAATAATTGAAGATAATTAAATTTCCATACCTTAGAAAAATCATAGCATAAAACAGTAAAACACCCACGTTGACGCTACCTCTTTACCTGCAATCTAATGCCCAAAACGCATTTTTGAGCTCCTGGCATGCACCTCGAGCTCCAAAATAATTTTTAATTTTTTTTTCAATTTTCTACAATTTTTCTCTATTTTCTCATTTATTTTTCCTTTTCCATATATTCTTTTCTTTCTTTTTTTTAACTTTCTTTTTCCTTTTCTTTTTCTTTTTTTTTCCTTTCTTCTTCCTTCTTCCTCATGCCCGCAGCCATTCATAGGCACGACCGCCACCAGCCACTACCACTTGGCCTTCACTGCCTGCCTCTAGCCACTGACTGACCGCCTCTGACCGTTGTATAACCGGCTCCATCGGTTGTCGCCACCACGGTCTCTCACGTCTCCAGCCTACGCGCACAACGATACCAGCCACCGCCTGTCCTCTTCCTCCGACTGCCTCCACTACGAGTTGTTGCTTCGTCCAGCCTCTTCACAAGCCATCATTGCCTCTAGCGTCGCTGCAACCGTTTTTGGCCGTTGCTGCCTCAGGCCCCGTTGCCGCCGGCCACCCACGATTGGCCATCTCTTTCTCTCTCTCACGTCAATTCCCTTCCAATGCTCATCCCAAGCTCTTTGCCTCTCTCTTTCTCGCTTCTCTGATTCTTCCTTTACTTCTTTTCTTCCTTGTACTTCTTCTCCTTACGCCCAATGCCTATTTATACTTGTCTATACTTGGGCTCCAAGTATATATATTATATATTATATAATACTTCCTATGTGCTCCCATTGCTTTCACCCACAGACTTTGGCCACACATACACACACACACACACATATATATATATATATGATATTATATTATCACTATATAATATATTATGTAATGTTGTAGTTTGAAAACTACGACAATAGAATTTGTTTAAAATGGGGGGGGGGGAAACCATTGTCGGATGTCGTACTTGATATCAACGATCGAAGGAATAGCCATTAGATGAGTTATCCTGGAGAGAAGGTCCTCTCGGAGAGAAGCGGGCCTCTCATAGAGAAGATCTAATAGAGAGAGTTCTTTCGAAGAGAACGGCCGGTCTTGCGGAGCTATACCTCTCTCGGAGAGAATGACAACTCTCGGAGGGAGAGTCGTTTGGTTTAGCTACTACTCTCAGAGAGGATCTAATACACCCCTCGGAGAGGATTAATCGGCTTTCGAAGAGAGTAGAGACTCTTTCGGGAAGGTGCTTCAAAGGACTCGGAGAGAACAGAGGCTCTCTCGGAGAGAAAACGAAGGCTGGGGCTCATCTTCCAGAAAGTCTACTACTTGAGATGAAGGTTAGAAGGCTTGTGGGAAGAATCTCCCGTAAAGACCCTCCAATGAGCAAGTCAACAAACGAAAAGAGAGACAACCGCATAAAGGAATTCAAAGGCTTCGAAAAGAGAAATTCTAGAGAATATAAGTAGGTTTCCAGATGCTCGGATCCCCTCAATTGTGTTGTGTCTCGCCTTTTATAGAAGTCTGGTGGTGGGAGAGTGATTTGTCTCTCGGAGAGAGTCTCTCCGAGAGAGTATTCTTCCCCAAAAATGACCTTTTCAAGAGAACTTCCATTTGCCAAACGTATTCCCTCGGAGAGAGCTACCGTCTCGGATGAAGCATCTCCGAAAGAGTATCTCTAAGAAATTCTCTCAGGGAGGCAAGGTACAACAATTTCCCCCCACTCTCTACTTTTACCTTTAGGTTAAAGCGGAGAGTATATATTATTTCCGAAAGAGATTTTCTGCGACAATTCTCGCCGAAAGCAGCCAGCTCGCCCAGCAAATGACACATTTTCTCCGAAAGGTCCTCTGCGTTCTTCTGAAAGAACTACCTTCTCTCTGAGAGATTGCGTCCTTCTCGAGAGATTTTTTTTATCTCCGAGATACTCTTACCTTCTCTTCAACAGATTTTTGCCTTCCTCCTAAGAGATCTTCTTCTATATGAGAGATTATAACTTCTCTCCAATAGATTCTCTCCTTGTCTCCTAGAGATCTTTTTTTCTCTCCGAGAGAATTTTAGACCTTCTCCTAGAGAATTGTCATCTCTCCGAGATATTCCCTTCTACAAGCTACCTCTCCGAGGGAAAACTTTGCTTCCTTCTTCTTGCCTTAGTCTGTTAAGTTCAACTTAGGATAATGGCTAGCACCAAAGTCTACCATAGGGACACCGGTGAGAATGGGGTAGTGCAAGCCTATTTTAAGGGCACGTCTTCCCGTATGTCAGAGGACGACTTAACCTTTCTCCTTGCTAACCATGGGATACCGCCTCGATACCAAACTAGGATCCCAAACCAAGCCAAAAATTACATAGTTAATGCCGAGGAGGGTTGTGTGAGCATCTTCAAGGCTAGCTTCCACCATGGCTTTAATCTTCCCTTACACGACTTTGGCCTTAAGTTTCTGAGAATGAGTGGTCTAGCTCCAGCTCAACGACATCCTAATGACTAGGCCCAACTGGTCACCTTTTTCGTACGCTGCCAAGAAAAATAGATAGTCCCTTCGATCAAACTTCTATACTGCTTCTTCTATCTTCGCTTAGTGAAGAATAGGTATCACCTGTACACCTTTCACCGCCCTCGCTCAGAGGATTGCATCTTCCATGACTCCCCAGCTAAAACTAAATCCTTCAACACTAAGTGGTTTTTCTTCCAACCACCTGTCGGCGTATGGAATGCTCCCCACAAGTGGGCCACCGACCCCAAGAGGGTGGTGAAGACACAGCTTGGCAGTCTTTCCGCCTTCTGGGAGCAATACCACGAGGAGCGTCGTGCTGTTCTTCAAGGCGGCCTGTCGCATCTCTATAACTACCTCGCAGCCGACAGATTAATACGGGCCAGGTAGATTTAAGGGTACGTTGGACCGCCCCATCACTGGGCTCCTAGAGCCATATCACACTACCAGCCTACTACTTATATGACCGTAGAGGAAGGGGACATCCCTCTACAGGAGGAGCATTCCCCAGAGGGTGTGGATCCACCTGACTATTTTTTTCCTTTTTGGCCTTTTCTTTTCACGTTTTTTTATACTTTGCACGTATGACTCATTGCTCTTTTTCTTTTCTTAAGTGTTAACCACTTATTTTCTATTTGCAAGGATGAGGCGAATGGCATTGGCTTGCAAAGAAGAGTAGGCATTGCCTCCGCCCCCAAGGGTCGATTTCTGGAACCAACGGCCCTTCTCCCCCACCTCGTGAAAAAGACTGGTGAGACGGTGGTTTCTCCTAGCCAGAGGAAGAAAAGAAGGATCCAAAAGGAAGCTGAAGGAGATGCCGCCACCTTCATTCCCATTACGGATATGACCATTCTTGAGGAGGAAGAGATCCTAGCCATCGATGAACCCTTCCCTCAGGTGTACATGTTTCCAGCTCAGGCTTCCTCTAGTGAGGAGAGTCGCAAAGATCCCATCTCATGGGACTAAGGAGCCACGGGGACTAATCGGGGCAGTGGATGTCGAAGTGGATTCAAGGCTAGACGAGGTGGCCATCAACTCTTCCTAGAGGCAAGGGCGCGACCTCTTCCGACGAGCTATGATCAATGACCTAGTCGACGCGTACTGAATATTGAAGAATCCCAGCGAGGTCTCCACCCTATTCTGTTGGAGATGCCCCATCCCATTGAGAAAGCGTATGACCTGGGTTATGAGCGTTGGGCATGAGACGAGCCTTTTCAAATCTAATTGGGGGTCTTGGACACCAATACGATCGACACACCCGGTGTCGGAGCCCACTTGCTATATTCCACCATTCTTCCCCGTGATGAGGGCTGGTGTTTCTAAAACCCCCCCAAAGACATGAATAATTTCGAGCACTGCCTAGCCATCGTGAGTTATTTCTTCTAGATTTTCCCATACTTTCTCCATGGCTTTATGACCCTTTTCTTAAAGTCTTTTTGTTCCTCGCAGGGGGCCCAAGGGGCAGTGGCGACAAACACCATGAATCGAGCCTGCCTGGAGGCCAAAGAGGCCGACCTAGCTGATTGGATGAGCAAGTACGTCTCTTTGAACCAAGAGTGGCAAGCCTTGAGCCAACGCCTCAAAGACTTGGAGTATGAGGAGCAGGGGGTGCGCTCAGAGAAGGAGCGACTCGCTTCTTAATACCAGTCTTTGGAGATGAGCTACCAAGAAGCTCAAGCAGAAATAGAGTGCAGTCAGGTCGCCTACCAATGGGAGATTGCCCAGTTGCGGGCCGAACTAACTAACGTTAAGCAGCGAGCCATGGAGGCGCAATAAAAGGCAAAAAGGGTGAAGACGGAGGTGGAGCAAGTGACAGGCAACAAGCAAAGGGACATAGAGGAGGCCATGAAGAAAGCTATTTGCGATTATTGGCTATTTGCGGATTTTTTTCGCCGAAAGGACGAATATGCTTCATACTATTCAAAATTTGACTTTATCACGACCGTAGCTTCCTAGAAGCAACGCGGCTGCATGAGTTCTTTGAGGACATGGTTTTTGACAATGCCATGACTACTGTCCCTCCTCAAGACTGGCAGAAGTATGAATTGAATGATCCAAGGCCAAATGTACGATGGGCATTGGATAATGACCTGAGGAACCTGTTGGGCCCTTGGAGCCCCTATGTGCCAGACCCTGAGGAGGGTGAGATTCCGACGTACCCAACCATTGTTGACGTTACTACTACCTTGGCTGACACTATCCATTTCATCGAGCAGGGCTTGGAGGCAGACATGGCAAACCGAACTTCGCCATGCTGGTTTCAGGGAGAGGTCTCACGTAGGGCGAACGATCCCCCTGGTCAAGATTAGTGTAGGCTTTCTTTATGTTATTTTCTTTTGGGGTTTAAGATGTATTTTGAGCATTAACTTTCGTACACTCATATGAAACTCTCTTGTTTCGAATATACATGGCTTTAGGGCATGCATGCTCTCATCTTTAGCTCTTTATTCACTCATTTGTCTGATTTATAGTACCAGCCTTTTGTACTTTACGCATCCATCATATGACAATATGCTTATTTCTTTTATTTTTGAAATGGGCATGAGCCTGCTTGTCATAAGAGTTTTCCCACCTGCCTCATTGTGTGCCTAACTTTGGCCAAGGGATATTCATGCCCTTCACTTCCACCATTTCAAGGCTATGTCAAACATCGGACCTCGATTACAAAACTGGGACTCGAGTTTGGTGAGGGGTCAACCCCCTCTCGCCCCGATAACCTTGAGATTTTTTTTTCACGCGAATTACAAGGATCGCGGTGCCCCACCCTAGGGTCTCTCTGACGACTTCCTTTCGCCAAATGGTTTTGCACTGGATAACCATCATGTATCCAAGTTTGCTGAGGGACCTAGCACTAGATTCCAACCATGTGTTCAGACCTATTGGGAAACTTAGCACCGGATTCTCCCGGGGAGTCTAAGAAGAGCCAGTTAGGTCGACACTAATCTTCCATGAGGGATCTAGGTTAGTTTCTCATCTGGACACCGAGCCGCGTTGGTGACTCTAGGTTAGGCTAGGGGCATTACGCTGGATCGCCTTCGGGTATCCCTGGCGACCATTCAGCCTTATGAGTATTCATAGTATCGCCTGTTCTTCTTCAGACTTGTCTCCCCTTAGGGGACCCAGGTTCAGCCTGGGGGGCCCATCCAAGATTCTACTAGACTTTTCGAGTTTGCCAGGAGGCTTAGCGTTGGATCTACCAAGGAGTCAAGGTTAGCCCATAGACTTTGCACCGAACTCACGTGTGGGATCCAGGTTAGCCTACGAGCATGACATCGGAACTCATTTGGGAATCCAGGAGGCCATGGTCCCAGATCACAGCTAAGCGGGCTCATCTAACATGGTTGGAGATTGTCCTACGTTTCTCTTGGGTCCGCCTGATATAAGGGTTCTAGGTTAGACCTAGGATTGCTTGCTAGAATGTCATCAATCCTTCCAAGTTTGTCTAGAGGCTTAGCTCTGGATCTACCAAGGAGTTAACGTTAGCCCATAGGCCTAGCACTGGACTCACGCGAGGGATCCAGGTTAGCATACGGGCATCGCATTGAAACGCATCCGAGAGTCCAGTAAGTTCATGGTCTTAACACCAGATCACCACTTGTCAAGTTAAACCCTCTAGGACGTAAGCTTCCCATTTCTTTTATTATTTTGTTTTCATCAGATTTGTTAGGGTTATGGTTCATTAGAATTTATTCTCTACATCAGATTTTATGACAGTTACGCATATGTATACATGTAATGTACGAGGGAATTTACGTGGATAGGCTTATAACATTGCCTACGTCCACGGGAGTACAGGGGGTATCTTCTTTTATTCATCAAGGGGAATTACAATACATATGGAAATATAAAAGGGATCCTGGTCCATAACGCGGCTAGGAAGCATTCCTCGTGGCATATGACTCTCATTGCCTTGTTAGTTGTCCCTCTTATTGTCTCTTGCAATTGGCGCGGCTGGAAGGTACGCGCCTGGAAGGTACCTCTTAAGGTGCATGGTGTTCCATGTCTTGTCTAGCACCTCGCCTTGCAATGTTTGCAACACACTTGTATTTAGCCCCAACATCTTTACAATTTTGTACTACCCTTCCCAATTTGGCCTGAGCTTTCCTTCTTCCCTAAGGGCGTTCGTGATAGGTATCTTCCTGAGCACCAAATTCCCTTCATAGAACGTCCGGAGGTGAACCCTTTCATTGTAATAGTTGGAGATCCTCCTCTGGTATGCTACCAGTTGCATAGTTTCATTCTCCCTCAACACACCTAACAAGTCCAAGTTCTTTCTTAAGCGATCTACATTCTCTTTTTCGTTGAAAGCCATAACTCATGGCGAGTGGAGGTTTACTTCTACTAGGATGAGGGCATCTGTGCCATACACCAAGTTAAACGGAGTTTCTTCCGTAGGTATGCAACTGGTCATGCGAAAAGCCTATAGAATGCTGGGGAGTTCATCGGCCCATCTGCCTTTTGCCTTCTCTAATTGGGTCTTCAACCCATGTAAGATGGTTTTGTTGCTTGCCTACGCCTACCAGTTGGCTTGGGGGTATGCTACGGATGCCATCCTCAAACTGATCCCCCATCTCTAATAGAAGGTCTAAAAAGCTTTAGTGTTGAATTGTGTTCCATGGTCAATCTTGAGAATTTGGGGGACGCTAAAGCGACAGATTATGTCTTTCCACACCATTCCCTTTACCTTCATCTCGGTTATGGTTGCTAGGGGCTTTGCTTCAATCCATTTCGTAAAATAATCAGTAGCCACTAATAGAAATTTTCTTTGGGCTGACGCCATTAGGAACTGACCCAAAACATCTAACCCCTATTGTGCAAACAACAATGGTTGGAATGTCGGTTGAATTGGTGAAGGGGCTCGTGCTGTTAGAGGTGCGTGTCTCTAGCACCTATCACATATTCGAACTTTCTGGGTTGTGTCTTATCTCAAGGTTGGCCAAAAGAAACTGGCTCGTAGGATCTTTCCAGCCAAGGCTCACCCTCCGAGGTGCTCTCCATAGTCTCCTTCATGTACTTCTTCTAGGGCTCACTTCGCTTCTAGGGGCCCTAAGCATTTTAGCAATGGTATAGAATACCCTCTCTTATACAACTCGCGACCAATAATGTAACACCCCAATTCCCGGGAGCGTTAACGTAACGTAAGATTCCGGGGATAAATTTTTTTTTCAAACAAAAACCCAACACAAAAACCATTCCCCGAAGATCCCGTTACACCTTCTCAGTATATCAACTATGAACCATTAATAAACCAAGACAGGTTCACCAACACAAATGCGGAAGCTAGATCGAAATCTCAACAGGTCATAACCGAAACCACTTTATTTATATATAAAGTTGCACCAACGTTTACATGACGTTTTCAAAAGTAAATAACATAACTGAAAAGACATAATGTAAACTATCCGCTAATCGCCGTCACTCCTCGACGATTCCTTTCCCTTTTGCACCACTGCCTTCACCTGGAACGTTTGAATATTCCAGGGACAAAGTCCAAATTAGATGATGAATCATCTAAGTGAGAGTTCAAAACACATTTTTCATGAATAATGCAAGACATGAAATAAACCAATACACCCGGTAAGCCCTAACTCAAGAGAATTCCCACGCGCTTAACCCTACTATGGGGAAAGAGCAATCTCTCTAAAAACTATGCCACCACATTGACTCGACGACAAGACGACGCGACGCGATTCTAGCTTAAATGGGGCTGCCAACGCATCTTACCAGAATACGTTCCCACCTTAAGCATCCAGGAACCACCATACAATCCCAACTCCAAAATTTCACATGGACCACCTAGTCGTCCTAGTGCAACTTCCCTGGCCAAACGGCCTGGCACGAAAATCAAGGCGGCTATCCTGACATGCACACCTAGCATCACCCCTATTATTCCGTCACGCCCTTGGAGAATTACGGCTACACTATCCAGACAACATCCTAGGCTGACATCCCACATGAACAACACAGTATGGACCACCTAGTCGTCCTAGTGCAACTTCCCTGACCAAACGGTCTGGCACGGAAACCAAGGCAGCTATCCTGACATGCACACCAGCATCAGATACCCCTATTATTCCGTCACGCTCTTGGAGAATTATGGCTACACTATCCAGACAACATCCGAGGCTGACATTCCATACGTACACATAAAACTCAAGACAATGCCACAATTCACAATTCAATGCATCATATAAACAACATTTATAAAATGTAATGCACAGTTCAAAACGTTTAGGGACAAACCTCCCTCATAAATTCAACCGTCACCGGTTACCATTTTAATGCATAAAACCATTTTGCATGAAATCACCATATGTTCAGATAGAACAAGCACAATAAATCAAGTTTTGGGGGCAAACACTCACAACTTAAAACCAAGTTTTTCGGTAGAACACTCACAATAAATCAAGTTTTGGAGGAGAACCACTCACAACTTAAAATCAAGTTTTTCGGTAGAACACTCACAATAAATCAAGTTTTGGAGAAGAACTACTCACAACTTAAAACCAAGTTTTTCGGTAGAACACTCACAATAAATCAAGTTTTGGAGGAGAACCACTCACAACTTAAAACCAAGTTTTTCGGTAGAACACTCACAATAAATCAAGTTTTGGAGGAGAACCACTCACCTTGAACGAAACTCAGAACACCTCGAATCTTGTGCTCAATCTCAATTTTCGTGCAACTCCTCAAGTCTTTTAACCAAACCACCTCCTTACAGGTCCTCACACACTACCTAAGTGCTCTACGCGTGTGATGCCTCGCGTATGCTTTAAAAACCCTCTATCCACTAAACCCGAAGCACTCTCATCTAGCACAAATGTATCACAACTTCGAATGAGAGAATCCTTAGCCTTGAGCCCCTATTTATATGTTTAGGAAACTTAGCCACCAAGAAATATATATGTTGCAATCATTTCAAATCTTTCAAAATCTTTTCCAATCATTCCAAATCTTCTAATATTTTCTATAATCATTCCAAATTTTTTGATATCTTTTGCAATCATTTCAAAATCTTCTAAGATTCTCTGCAATCATTGTAAATCTTCTATAATCATTCCAAATCTTCTAATATCTTTTGTAATCATCCCAAAATCTTCTAAGATTCTCTGCAATCATTGTAAATCTTCTATAATCATTCCAAATCTTCTAATATCTTTTGTAATCATTCCAAAATCTTCTAAGATTCTCTGCAATCATTGTAAATTTTCTATAATCATTCCAAATCTTCTAATATTTTTTATATAATCATTCCAAAATCTTGTAAGATCTTCTGCAATCATTGTTATCCAAATCAAATCTTTTCTTATTCAATCAAATCTTATACAAATCTTATTCTTAAAGTCATCATGAGCCTTCATCTTATCTCTAACGTCATCATAAGACTTCATCCTTATGTCTAAAGTCATTTATGAAGCTTTTTCCTGAATCTCCCAAATGCCCCTAGTAAAAAGATTTCAAGAATTACACTTTGACCCAAACTTTTAGATAATTACACTTAGACCCTTTTCAACATGGTCCCCGGACTAATTTTTAATTGCATTTTAGTCCCTGCAAAATGGACTAATTGCGCTAATGCCCCTAATTTTTAGGTAAATTACACTTTTACCTTAACCTCAAAAATTACGATTTTGCCCCTAGCTCAAAAAATGAACTTCTCTTTTAAAGACCTTTATAACCCTTTGAAATATCCTAAAACATTCTCTTTAAAATTCTGAAAAAATATCGTTTCGATCTCCCTCTGTCAATTTCGAAAAAACTACACTTAGTCCCGAATCTTCGTTTTAGCTACAAACCCTTTTGTTTCTTCCAAAAACTACTGAAGGGTTACTCTATATGCCAAATATGAACTTCCTCGGGGTTCCATTAACTTCCCGGATGCCCCGTACGATAATTTGGTATTTCAGCCTAAATCACAATTGCCTTTTTTAGCTGTACCGGGAACCGTTCCCGATCCAACTTCTTTTGATGCCTAAAATCATAACTCGTATTACTTGTCGATACTATACCATTTTCCTTGGCTATCTAGGGTCCAGGGTACTCCCTCTGACTAATTCGATCGTCCAAAGTTGCGTTAGTGTACCCTATAGTCTTATTTTCCACAAAGTCCATTTATGCCCTTCATCAAATATTATTTATGACCTCAAATCATTCTCGGGCATTACAAATAACTATAAAGCGGGTCACGCTAGTTAACAATCTCTTGGCCTCGAAAGGTGTTGCTTGGAGTTCTTGATTAAGCAAGTACTTAAGGATGGGCGTTCTCCAATCCTCAGTCATATCAATGTAATGCACCTCTCCTTCCTTTTCATCTATGCTCAGTCACTGTAAGACCTTCATATGGATCAATCGTCTTGGGGTGTCATGGGCCGAGGGTAACTTGGATAGCGCATCAGCATGTTGATTGAGAGACCTGTTGATTTGAATTAGTTCAAAATGGCTAAATCTGTGTGCTAACTCTTTCACTTTCTGTAGATACCGGGATAGTACTAGTTCCCTTACTTCACAGGTGCCCTTAAACTATTACACCACTAGCTGGGAATCGTTGTGAGCCACTAGATCACTTACCTCCAACCTTTCAACCAACCTCATCCCTGTTAGCAGTGCTTCGTATTCAGCCACATTATTGGAGCTGGGAAAAGTGAAGCGCAAGGAGTATTCCAAGACTTCCTTCTCATGTGAGATTAGTACTATTCCTGCTCCACTCCCTTTGGCATTGGACGCCCCATCTACAAATAACATCCACTCCTTCCCTTGAATTTCTTCTACCGTTAGCGTATGGGTGCATTCCACTATGAAGTCTGTTAGCGCCTGTCCTTTTATTGCCTGTCTGAGTTCAAAGCTGAGACCATACTCACTGAGCTCGATTTCCCACTTGGTTAGCCTTCCTGAACACTCAGGCTTCTGTAGAATCTTCCTTAACGGTTGATCTATTAACATTGTCACAATGTGGGCTTGAAAGTAAGGTCTCAATTTCCTTGTTATTACCAGTGCCAAGGCTACATTTTCCGTGTAGGGGTATCGAGTCTCAGCTCCATGCAGCACATTGCTCACGTAGTAAATTGGGTTGTCAGCATGTTCCCCCTTCCTAACAAGAACTGCGCTCACGGCGTGGTGATTGATTCCCAAGTATAAGCATAACCTTTCTCCCGTTTCTGGTTAAATCAATAGGGGAATCTCCTTTAGATACTCCTTCAATTCTTAAAAGGCCTTTTCGCAGTTTGTCAACCTTTGGATCTCTTGTACTAAGGGGACTGCATGTCCATTACCGCTTGCACCTTTTCTATGTTGGCCTCTATCCCCCTGTGAGTGATCATGTACCCCAAAAATTTTCCTGCACCCCAAAGGCACACTTGTCAGGATTCAAGCGCATGTTATTCTCTCAGAATATGGCCAAAACTTTCTCTAACTATTGGACGTGTGACTCGCCTTGTTTACTCTTCACTATCATGTTGTCAACATAGGCCTCCATCACTTTCCTTAACAAGTCTTTGAATACCTTGTTGACCATCCTCTAATATGTGACCCCTATATTCTTCAAGCCGAAGGGCATCACCTGGTAATAATACGTCCACTTTTCTGTGATGAATGTTTTTTTAGCATTAGGTGGATACATGTTGATCTAGTGGTAACCTGAAAACGCATCTACAAAGCTTAATACTGCATATCTGGAATATCATCCACTAGCCTGTTTATCCTAGGGAGCAGGTAGGAGTCATTTGGACAAGCCTTGTTGAGATCGGTAAAATCGATACATACTCATCATTTTCCATTAGCTTCCGGCACCATTATGACATTCGCCAACCATTCGGGGTATTGGATCTCTCTAATGAATCCCGCCTCCAAAAGCTTGTCTACTTCTTCTTCCAGATGCTTCAACCTCTCTGGGGTGATATGCCTTTTCTTCTGTTTAATTGTTCGGGCCCCCGGACGAATGTTTAGTTGGTGGGATATGACTGTTGGGCTAATCCCGGGCATGCTAGCTAGAGTCCAAGCAAATACGTTCGCATAGGACCGTAGGTACTTGATGGCCTCTTCTTTCTCCGAATCCCCTAATTGGCTCCCCACATCCACCCGTTTGTCACTATTATCGGGGTACAGAGCAACTGATTCAAGTGTTTTTGCTAGCTGGGGCTTGTTAGCTTCAAGAGACTCTTCATTGATCACTAAGGTCTCTCATGTTGTCGACTTCTCTTTCCCCTTGTTGCTCTTAGTCGAACTTACATAGCATACCCTAGCTTGCTTCTAGTTTCCCCTCACTTGGCTCGTACCTTGGGGCTTGCTTCTGGTTTCCCCTTTCCTATAAAGTTGTACAGTGGTGATGCAATCGTCTTTAGTCGGTCATGTGCAATGTGCATCTTTTCGAAACAATTCCAATCTAACAAATTTACGGAGCTTCCATTATCCACAAAAATGCGCTCAACCAGGTGTTTGGCAATAACCATAGAGATCACAAGCGAATCATCATGGGGCAAGAGCACACCCCCTTGGTCTCCAGGCGTGAAAATAATGGGATCTTTGTCCTCTAGTACCTTCGCCACTAAGTACAGTGTAGTGCCTGAAACGCGTAAGTCTTCCAAGCCTCATTAAAGTCTCCAACCATGTTCTCCCCTCCTGAAATCATATTGATTTTATCCATGGTAGGCTCATTGTCCGTTGTTCCGGTGCTTGGCCCCGCCTGCTCTCTTAAGGGGCTCCCTCCTCCTTCTCTTTCACGAGGTTGCTGATTATCCCTCCTATTTTGGGAGTGATTTCCAAGATGAGGGCATCTTTTTTGGTTACCCCCTTTTTGCCCATCTCTCTTGCCTTGCTGGTTTTTCGGCTTATCCAATATGAATCTATCAAGTTTTCCATCTTGACTTAGCCGCTCAATCTGGTTACATAACTCCATGCACTGCTCTATATCATGGCCCGAGGACTCATGAAACTTGCAGAAGGCTTCCATATTTTTTCCCAGGGGACACTTGGAATGAGAAGGGAAATTGACGAGCCCCATGTGCACAATGGATGAGAGGATCGCTGCCTTGGGCTCTCTAAGAGGAATGAAACTTCAAAACTACATCTTCGTGGACTCTTCCCTTCTTTGTGTTTTCACCGGCTAGTCGAACTCCGAGTCTCTTGGTCTTTCTCTTTCTTTTTACCTCCCAAGCCTCTAGAATCTCCATTTAAACTATGTATTGTTTTGCCCGGGTGAATAAATGGGTCATAGAGTTAGGCTCAGAGAAGGCTAAGGACCATCTGAGCGGTACGTAAGTAGTCCCATTGAGTAAGGCCGATGCCTCAAACCCAACTGGGAGGTCTCGCACTTCTTGAGTGGCTCCCTTAACCACTCCATATGTTGCTTCAACTGTTCACCTGGTTTCTGTTATAGGCTCATCAAGTATATTGCATTCTTTTTCTTTGGCACATAGGTCGAGAACGCCTCCAAAAATTCCCTCTCCAACTGCCCAAATGATTGTATGTGCCCTGCTGGAAAATTTGTGAACCACTGTTGTGCTTGCCCCACTAGAGAGAGCAAAAAAGCTTAGCACTTGGTTACCTTGTTCTAGCCATGGCTACAAAATGCTGTAAGTGTCTCTCAGGGTCTTCCTTCCCAAAATAAACGGAGAGCTGCAACAACTTAAATCCCTACTGGATTGGTTGTTTCTAGAGCTCTTCTGACAGTGGGAATCCTTTGGTAGAGATTTCTTTGGGCATCATCGTTACCTGTTTCTGCTCTAACACTTCTTTTATGAGCTTCTCAACGCCTACAGCATCTAGCGCTTCCTATTTCTCGTCCTTTTTTTGAGGAGGGAGGTAGAGAGCCTTGGAATGGGTACTCTCTGTTGTTTCTTTATACATCGGGGCTTTCCCCTCTTGTCTACCACTTTCTTTTGGTGGGTCTATCAGTCTAGGGACGCGATCACCTTGCTTTTACATTCCAATCCTTACCCCTAGTTGTACCATCCTCAAGGCCTAGCCTTGTGCTTTAGATCTGCTTCCTATAGCCTCGTTATGTTCTGCACAAGGGATGTGTATGTCAGGCATCAATTCCTGCAGGAGGGCAATGATTCCTTGCATTCTCCTCGCGTTCTTTTCATTACTTCTCTACAGCTCCTCATTCTGATGTCTCAACTCCTCATAGTTTTTCTGAAGTCTTTCGTAGTCCACGGTACTACGGGAGATACCACTCTAGAATGTCCTGAAATTCCCCTGCGGGATCGGGTCAAATTTTCTCAAGGAATTGATGACTCCCCTAAAGAGTCCGACTCAGGGATCGCATAAGGCGGGGGTGGGGCTCACCTCCCTTGTCTTGCAACACTAGTACCCAAATCAGTGACATGTACTTCCCCCTGTTCTGACTGCCCTTGGACCCCAATCTCAACTATAGGGTCTGCTTCTAGATGGGCGACCTGATTGCCCCCCAGCCATTTAATATGATTGTTTTCCAACTGGGGTAAGTGCCTGGAGTAAGCTTCCTGATCTTGATGGTACTTGGAAAGTACTGGTTTTGGTGGCGGCACCAAGTTAGGCTCTCTAGTAGCCACAGTTCGAGAATGGGTATTTCTCCGCATTGGATGTGACAAGCTTCCTAGGTCGGTTGATCAGGCATTTCTGGTCATTTTGGCTTTTTGTCAATTTTTGACAAACGACGCCAATTGTTATAGTCTGAAAACTACGACAATAGAATTTGTTTAAAATAGGGGACACTATTGTCGAATACCGTACTTGATGTCAACAACCGAAGGAATAGCCACCAGATGAGTTCTCCCAGAGAGAAGCAGACCTCTCGAAGAGAAGATCCAGCAAAAAGAGTTCTTTTGGAGAGAACAACCGGTCTTGCGGAGCTATACCTCTCTCGAAAAGAATGACATCTCTCGGAGGGAGAGTCACTTAGTTCGACTACTGCTCTCGGAGATGGTCTGATACACCCATCGAAAAGGATTAATCGGCTTTCAAAGAGAGCAGAGACTATTTCGGGAAGGTGTTTTGAGGGACTCAGAGAGAATAGAGGCTTTCTTAGAGAGAACAAAGAGGCTGGGGCTCGTCTTCCAGAAGGTCTGCTACCTGAGATTAAGGTTAAAAAGCTTACGGGAAAAATCTCTTGCGAAAGCCCTCAGCGAGCAAGTCCGCAGACGAAAACAGAGATAGCCATGGAAAGGAATTCAAAGTCTTCGAAAAGAGAAATTCTAGAAAATATAAGTAGGTTACCAGATGCTCTGATCCCCTTAATTGTGTTGTGTCTCGCCTTTTATAGAAGTCTGGTGGTGGGTGGGTGATTTGTCTCTCGAAGAGAGTCTCTTCGAGAGAGTATTCTTCCCCCGAAAGGACCTCTCTGAGAGAACTTCCATTTTACGAATATACTCTCTCAGATGGAGCATCTCTGAAGAAGTCTCTCTGATAGAGTCTCTTCGAAAGAGTCTTTCGGGGAGGTAGGGTACAACATGTAATATAATATCCTAAAAAAATTAATCATTTAATTCCCAAATTTATCTAATTGCAATTACACCCACAAACATTTAATTAATTCTCATTAAGATACTTAAAATTCAAAATGAATAACTCAAGGCTTACTTGATAAGTGCATTTTTTGCCCCAGTATCCTCACAAGACCATTGTTTCATCCCAAAACCACTTCAAGGTTGATCCTTACATAAAATCAAAGCCCCTCAAGATCTCGTTGACTTTCTAGAGGTCCCTTACAATTATTTAGTTTTTTAGGATGCATCTTAACTGTATCAAAAATTATCTCCATTTTAATTTCTTTCAGCATCATAAATCTTGTATTAAGATGCTCGTCAACGTCATACCTTTTTCTTTAGACATCTAAGTCTCAAGGCGCTCTTTGTCGTTGATTCGGTGACTTATTTTACTCATTTAAATTACATGGCAACCTCATAAAAACATAAGGTGTTATAGCCGCCTTCGCCTGTTCCTCTCTACCCATCTGTGTCTCCTATTCTTCTCCAAGTAGCAATCGCCTCCTTTTGTTCCTCACTTTCTTTGCCTGTTCCTTACTTTTTATGACCTGAAATGCCAACCAACTAACTCCCGTCCATACTAGTGCCAGAAAGATATGCCAGTAATTGTTGCGACTGTCCATCTTTTCTGACAATGGTGTGCGACTTCATGCTTGCAACCGTCTATGTAATATCCCAATTTGAAATAAATAATACGTGAAACATTTCATATTTCGTGGCGTTAGAATAGAAGGATTGAGGTAATACCCTGGAATGTAAATTTCTAAAGAGAAGTGTATGTCATCGTCGAGCATTTCGAGATAAGATTTTTGATACCAAAATAAATCAAATCAGAGACTGTTTTCGGTACAGCTATGATGCAACCTAGAAAACTAAATCATTAAAAGGAACTTCTGAAAAGGCAACGGATCCCCGAAAGGATTTAAGTGTTGCATAAGGAACGATCTTAAAGAAGGATTGAGGTAAAACAAAAGGGTTCATGATCAAACGTGATTTTGCATAGTTTCGGGCCTAAGTGTAATTTTTGAATTTTGGTCGAAAAGTAATAAAACTAAACTCGGAGAATAAAATGTGAGAGAAAATTCTAAGGGTCATTATGAAATATTTGGGAACTCAATGGGCTACATGGAAAGGCTTAAAAGAAATTTAAAAAATTAAAGGGGTCAAACTGTAAAATTTCAAAAAAAAGCCATGGCCACCACCGACCAAGTCATTGCCACCGTCAGCTAGCCTCCAGTCGACAACGTGGGGGCCATGCAAAGGCTCAAAAGTGGGATTTAGGACATGGGGAGTCGATTGGGCAGGGTATGGGTCGAGAAATGGCCGAGTATGGCTGTGATTGGACGGAGTATGACAAGGCATGGTCGAGACTCGCCAAAAATTAAGGGAAGGGGTTTCGTGACAAATCATCATGATTTGAGGCTAGGTAAGGTTGTATCAAGCATTAAAGGCTTGGATTAGACTAGGTATGGTTCGTTTTGGCTCCAAAATCTAGTATAAATAGAGGGTTTGAGGTGGTCGAATACACCAAGAATTAAACTTCAAATTTGCCCGTGTTAGAGAGTGAATCGAGGGTTCTTGATAGAGGGCTTTTGTTCCTCGGGTTGAAAGAATTGATTCTGAAAAATTTGGAGTGATTTCATGTTGGTTTGAGTGAGTTTCGAATGTGGCCGGAGTTTCAGAAAAGTCTTCAAAGTCAGACTGATTTTAGGAGATTTGGGGCATCTCCGGTTGTGTTTACGGGCCCAAAGTGGTACCATCAGGACGACTTGAAGAAGGCTTCCAAGTGGTGCAAAAAGATTGGCCATCGGAGCATCATTGGGGATTGGCTTGAGGTTGAAGACGACTGACACATGAGAAGCATGCGCTAGCCTTTCATGCACATCCCATACACAGGTGAGTGAGGGCGTGTGAAGTTTAGGTAAATTTTGGATTTTTTTTAATATTTTTAGAAAATTATTTTATGTTTTCTATGAAAAAATATTTGAGAAGTATTTATTTTGGAATTTAGAAGATTATTGGTCATGAAAAATAAGGAAAATTATGAGAAAATTAGGATAAAAATAGGATATTAAACTTCTTGAGACAATGTGATGGCCAGGGATTCTTAAGGCGTCGAGGTTTGAGCAAGAGTGTGATTACTAAGTCCTGACACGCCAATTGAGGCCAACACACGCTTTGAGATTTCAATATTAATTACTTTCAAGGTGAGTGGTCCTATCAAAACTGGATTTAGTTTCATGCAAATGGGTTTTTGTAAGTGGTTCGACCCAAAACTCGATCTTATGTAAATAGTTTTATCATGTTGGCATGCCTTGTTATGCTATGCATCATGTAGATCGCATACACATGTTATGTTGATGGGAAATGCATATATTCATTAATGAAGTTTATTCGTCATGCCTTGTAAGTTTTTGGTGACACGGGAATCGACAATCTATTATGGATGTTTTGTTACATCCCAGTCTCGGAAAGGAGGTTGCCTCGGAAGGGAAGGTTGATGGATCATCACAGGTGTTAAAAGATATCTCGGCCTCGGAAAAGAGGTCGTAAAATGATAGTTAGAATGTTATTTCATCATGGATGTTAATGAATGACTCGGCCTCGAAAGGGAGATTGGAAAATGGTGATAGCAAAGGGATTTCCCGTGGTCACTAAAAAAAGATGAAGAGATAATATTATTGTTGCAATTTTACATTCATGTTCAAATCATGTTTTTGTGAATCCCTTACTTAGATGATTCATCATCTAACTAGGGTTATGCTCCTAGAATATTCAAACATTCCAGAAGAAGATGTAGCAGAAGCAGGCACGGAAGAAGCATGTGACGGCACTTAGCAAGTGCATAATATTTATGATTATGAAATTTATGTGAATCCCTTACTTGGATGTTTCTGCTACTTATAATTCAAAACGTTTTGAAAGTCAATGATGTATGATCTGATTTATGGAAAATGTTAATGTTAGGTTCGATTCTTGCTTCCGCTAATAATGAAATACCTAGTATAGCATATATGATGTATGATAATTTTTCATACTAGATAGGAAGATGGGAAATTTTGGGAGTTTGTATTACGATGAGTTTGTTTTATTAGAGAAAAAAAAAATATAGATCAAAATTTTCTAAGTTATAACACACCCGAGAAAGTGGGGTGTTACAATCTACCTTCTTTAATGAGGGCGACGGCCTGAGATTACAACCATTCGTTGAGCCCATGCCAAGCTTCCTAATGAGTCGAGCTTGAGTCGGGCTTTAAGGATCAAGCCCAAACACTGACTAATCGAGCTAAGTCTGAACTCAGTAAAGTTCGTCTCAACTCAGTTCAATTACAACCCTACACATAGATAACGCACAGCTCATCACAACATTCCCTTTTGGGTAGCACATAATACTACAATTGTAATCCCTTAGCAATTTATTCATGTCGACGTTCAGAATTGATCGACTGTGATTCATCGGCCCGTACTAATAGAGTGATTTCGAGCGCGAGGGGAATGAAGTAATGGCACAATTAATCAGACAATACACAAGAATTTTTACGTGGTTCGGCCATAATGGAGCCTAGTCCACGACTGCTCTTTGGTCATTTTGATAGAGTGACAGTATGAATTTTTTCTCGTCGTCCCTTTACAATGGTTTCTAACCCCTTATTTATAGTGTGGGGGTATTTGCAATTTACACGAAGATTAAAATGGTGGGCCACATCATGAGGGACAATATATCTTCATTATCTCCATAAAATCGGGAGATAAAGTTCTGCACCATCTGGGACCTGGTTTACTATGGACAAGACAAGTGGACATCATCTCCGATTATCCTGCTTTATGGTTCTTTTCTGCGAGCTAATCGACATAGCTAGCGAGCTAAAGGCATCGTTGGGAGCTTGCTCGCCATCGCGGTTGGAGCTCGCGCTTTAGTAATTACGCGACCTTGCTGAGATGCCTTCGGCCTTAGGTTCATTGGGCTTCGAGAAGTTGGGCCCAATCCATGGACTATTCCCAGCCTAAAATAATCCAGACAGTAGCTCAAGACGGTTCAGAAAATGCCCATAACACAAGCCCCCAGCTCGCAGTGCGATCTCCAGAACGCGAGCTAATAGATGTAAACTAGATTGGGCTATGCAAGCTGTTTATCCACTTTTTGGACTTCTGCCCAATCGTTTCAAATTGTGTCATTCCACACCGCACGTCTTGTCCTCACGTCTTTAATGTGCACGTTCCCCGTAATCGCTTAATGATTATGTCCGTGGGTCCCATGTTCTTGCGCGTTACCATTAGATCTAGAGGAATTTGTCTTTCTCTTCATCCAACAGTGGAATACCTTAAACTATAAAAGCGTGAGGAAATTCTTTTTCCCCCTTTACCGTGTCATTTTTAAAAACATTCCTCACTTTTGCAACCTTCTTCTTCCTCCCGACCCCAAGACTCCATTGCCAACTGCTTCGAAGCTTCTCCGCCCTTCATTGTCACTTTCTTGTTGGTTCTTTTCCTCAGCTTTTGCAGCAATCGATCAAGAACAATATGTTTCTCGTGGTTCTTTAGTTTACTTCATTTATGCTCCCATTCTTTCTATCGATTCAGTTTCCATGCCTCATCTGCTGGCGATGGCTATGTGTCTTGTAAGGTTAGCTTTCATCTATTTTAAGAGGCTTAATAGGCCTGTAGACGTAGTCCCCCCTGTTTCAAGCCATACCCTATTGCGAAGCGCGCGATCTGATTGGTAGGGAGTATCCGTAGGAACTTTGGTTTGTGAGGACCAGTCTGTTCTCAGCGACCTGATTCTTCTTTTTTCTTTTTGTATTTCCATCGTAGATGTCCACATTAGGTCAGAAGTGCCGCAACCATAGGGTAGCAGATGACGACACATCTAGCTCTTTAGAGCATAGTGGGGGGATGTTGTCGCGAACTGCTCAGGACGTGGTCTTATCTAATTCTAAGGTCACTGAGAGAGTTCCTCAGCACACTGATCATGTAGTCTCTCAGCGAGCTGCTGAGGAACGCGCAACTCCCAAGGTCTTCAAACGCTACCCCTCAAAAATGACGATCAACGAACTGAGGTCTTGCACTTCGGAGTACAGACTTCCCTGTGGCACGCATATGATGGTACCTTCTCCCAGTGACCACACAGGGTTCATGGCTGTCAGCCCCCAACACCTAGAGTTTGGTTTTAAGCTTTCACTCTAGCCCTACCTCATAACCATTCTAAACAACCTGAAACTCACACCCTTCCAACTGACCCCCAACTCTTACACTTAGATAACCTCCCTAGCCATTCTTTTCAAAAAGAACCAGCTCCCTCTTCCAACTCCCAAAATCCTTAGGTACCTTTATTCCTTCAAAGGTACCAAGGACAGGTTGTATTATATGGAAACTCGTTCCTCCGACTGTAAGAAGCTCTCAAGGGAAGGCTAAGGAAAAATCCAATGTAGGGGACTACAAGTCCCAATGGTTTTACATTTCTTGCTCCTCCCTTCATGATCTTAATAACTTCAGCTTTGTTCTCATACCTAGTAAGTAGTCTTTCAGCTCGTACTTGTAACAACAATTTATTTGTTACCACTCCTTACTCACAAATCTCTTTTTGATTTTGCAGACGTTGCTGGTGGAAAGCCCGAGCTTACTATCTACGAGGCCCAAGAACTGCAAAAAGCTTCAGAAGAAAAAACTGACGAGGACGACAACAAGCTCTGTGACTCTTTGCTACCCAACTACTTGCTCGCTCCCCCCCTTAGCCTTAAGGACATCAAGAAGAAGGACATAGGAATTTAGGGCCAGAAGGAGATAGGGTCGGCCTTATCGACATCGTCAGAGGCAATGAAGCTTCAGCTCAAAAGACCTGGCACTTCAGCAATCTCGAGCTTACCCAGGGTCGTCCGCGCATCTTCTTCTCCTGCCAAAATCCAAAGGGCAAAACCTTGTGCAGTGGTTGCCGGCGAGAGTCACGATATCGTCGCTTTACCTGGTCCTGAGCTTGTAACAGCTGTCGCTACTTCGTTAGTCCCCGCTCCTGCTGACACCTCTTCGCATCGCAAAGCGGCCATGGCTGCAGCAAGTCGTGGTAAGTCTGTGGTTCGCGAGGAGACCCCTGTAGCTGGGAACAAAAGAAAAGCACCACCGGCTTTGCAATCCATTCAACAAGCCCAGGCAGACAAGAGGAAGAAGGCAACTGCTTCTGATGGGCCAAGTGCATCCGAGGTCGCAGCCGGTGGGACATATTTTAGCCCCCTTCTTGACAATTTATACGGGATCCTTGGAAATTCCACCAAGGCTCTGGACAAGAGGGAGATCTCGAGTGACGCACTCTCCGATTACATTGCTCGCCATAACCTTTTGGTAAGGATTTAAGCTCGACTCTGCAAATCTTATTTATGTCCTCCCTGAGTACTGACCTTTCAAGTTTCACAAGCTTCTCTGGGTGCCTTCAAGCAAAAGGAAGCAAGAGCTCGAGCTGCCAAGGAAAAGGAACAGCTTGAGGCTGTCATCGAGGTGCTCAGGAAGGACAAAAAGAAACTGGAGGATAGTCTGGCCTTCCTGACCATTGAGTCCCAGAAAGCCCGGCGAAAAGTTGAGGGCTTGGAAGACCAAGTAAGGGAGGCTGAGAGAGCCAATGCAAAGGTTGAAGATGAACGGGCTCGTGAGAAGAGGATGTATGACTCGACCTTCTCACAAGTCACTTCCAAGCTTAATAAGGCTGAGGCAGAATTGGTTTTAACGCGAGGTGACCTGGAACAAGCCCAACAGCGAGCTAAAGCAGCAAAACAGGAGGTCGAGCAAATGAAGGTTGACGTTGAAGCTCGGGTCACGAGGGAACGCGAGGAGGTCGAGTTCGATATCTGTAGTGCATTTGTCTTCACTTTGTGGAGAGCGCATCCAGACCTTGACTTTTCCTACTTCGGCGAGGAAGCGATGGAGGTGGTGAAGAAATATCTTACTGATGCTGCAAGCATGAAAGTCGCCGCAACCTTGCCCGAGCCTGATCAAACTGTGGTGGACCTCCCTGCTAAAGACGCCAGCAATCCAACTCCTCAAGATGTGGCTGCTCAGAGCTCGCATTATCTAAGCCACTAGGGCTTGTTTCTTTTCTTTACTTGTTCTTC
This sequence comes from Diospyros lotus, assembly GCF_014633365.1. Taxonomy (NCBI): domain Eukaryota; kingdom Viridiplantae; phylum Streptophyta; class Magnoliopsida; order Ericales; family Ebenaceae; genus Diospyros; species Diospyros lotus. Next base: position 28,083,174 of record NC_068339.1, on the reverse strand, counting down.
TACTTTGATTTTGAAAGCGATACACTTCTTTAATTCAATGAAACTTTGTTCCCTTGTCACTTGCTACAAGCTGAAAGTTGAACACAAAGATCATGCATGAGTTTAAATTTCAAAACTAAAAACTATTTCATTAGATCAAATAATATGTTAATAAAGACTTCATTAGTTCGAGTCGTATGTCCAATACGTCATGATCATTTAGGTAAATGAGATCAAGTCTAAGCTAACATACGGTAGCTCGGTGAACGTTATAATAAATCGCATTTCGCCGTCAAGTTATACGTCTAGGTAGATCGTAATTCGATCTCAACTAACATACCATGACTTTTAGGGGCTTAACAAGGTTAAGATGAACACCCAGGTAAGTCGTAGTCCATGACTTTTGTCAAGATGAGGGGACCCCAGCTAGTGAACCATGACTCGTAAGTTTTTAGCAGAGGTGGTGGCTTAACAGGCGCCAAACCATGACACTACGGTCAAGATGAACAGGCTCTAGTTTGCCGACCATGGCTTAGGGCAAAGACTAAGATGAATGCTCAGATAAGCTGCAAACCATGGCACATGAGCCAAGCTGAATGGGCCCTAGCTCGCAAACCATAGCCTTTTAACCCTGAATTAGGATTTTTTTCCTGCCTCTTAAATTTAATGAAAAGTGGAAATAATAAGATTTAACAGCAATAATCATAAGTTCAATTCCTTAACGGAGTAACGCCAGCATAAACAGAACATCAATCAAACATCATGAAAAGAAAAGATGTTGCTTATCGAAAATATGGTCTGAGATGCTCCGCATTTCAAGCTCATGGGAGAATAGCTCCATTCATATCTACCAAGTGATATACTCCATTGCCCAGGTTTTCCTTGATAATGTAAGGCCCTTCCTAGGTCGGGCCTAGTGCCCCGTCGCTGGCCTTGTGAGCTCCAGGGAGAATAAGGCGCAACACGAGGTCACCAACATTATAGCACCCAGCTTGAACTTTCTGATTGTAATACCTCGTGATCCATTGTTGATAGGTAACCACCCTCACACGAGCTATCTCTCTTGCCTCTTCGAGTAACTCAAGGTTTGCGGCCAATAGCTAGTTGTTGTTTCCAGAGTTGAAGGTAGCTCTTCGCTGACTCTCCACTTCATTTTCCGCGGGGATCATTGCCTCTGACCCATAGACTATAGAGAAAGAAGTTTCTCCCGTGGTGGTCCGCGCCGTTATTCGGTAAGTCCAAAGTACTGTTTGCAGTTCGTCCACCAAGACCTCCTTTCTGGCTTCCAATTTTGTCATCAGGATTTGCTTGATTATCTTGTTGACAACCTGGACTTGACCATTAGCTTAGGGATGGTCCATGGCTGAGAAGCTCTTATGGATCCCTAGCGACTCGCAGAACTGAATGAATTGCTCGCTGGTGAATTGGGTCCCATTGTTCGTGATTATCTGTCGGGGAACTCCGAACCTGCAAATGATATTACTCCAAACAAACCCTTCTAATTTTGTCATGGATATTTGTGCAACCTCCTTTGCTTCCGCCCATTTTGTGAAGTAATTAACTGCTACTATAGCGTGTTTGCATCCGCCGTGAGCTGTTGGGAGCAGGCCAATTAAATTCATGCCCCATATAGCGAAGGGTCATGGACTACTCATCTATTGCAGATAAGCTGGTGGAGCTCACGGTATCTTTGTGAACCTTTGGCATGTGTCACATCTTTTTACCAGATTTGTTGTGTCTTGCTTCATTGTAGGCCAATAGAAACCCTGGCGAATTGCTTTTTGAGCCATGGATAGCCCCCTAGCATGGTTTCCACAATGACCTACATGGATTTCCTTGAGTACTCTCTAGGATTCATGGTCGTCGAGGCATCTCAACAGTGGGGCCGTGAACCCTCTTTTGTAGAGCATATCATCTTGAAGGCAGTATCTGGCAGCCCATGCTCGCGCACGACGCGCCTCTATTCTATCACCTGGCAACTTTCCTTCTTGCAGATAATCAATAATGGGCTTCATCCATGAGCTCGGGGCCATAGCAATCACCAAAACTTCGTATTGACCCTCCGTGCTTGGTGCTGCTAGGAACTCCACCGGAATGGCTTCCAAGGAGTCCGCATCTCAAGCTGACGCCAAGCGAGCTAAGGTGTCAGCATGAGAATTCTAATTCCTTGGCACCTAGCTCCCCCTCAAAGGTGCGCATTAAATCCCGAACTCCCTGGAGGTAGGCCACCATCTTTGTGCCATTCGCCTGATATTCCCCTCATATTTGACATACCACAAGTTGGGAATCACTGAAGTCCGTTAGTCGCTCTGCCTTCACCTCTCTCGCCAGGCGTAGTCCTGCCAACAGCGCCACATACTCGCTGTTAGTCGCTTTAAAACATAACCTCAACGTGTAAGGGATCCTATGCCCCTCTGGACTTATCAGGAGAACCCCAGCTCCAACTCCATGCTCGCTGGAAGATCCGTCCACATATAACTCCCAGGATGGACTTTCTGAAGACTCGATCTCTTCCTCTATTGGTTCTGTGAACTCCGCAATAAAATCCGCTAGCACCTGTCTTTTTATAGCTGACCTCGGTTTGTTCTTTATGTCAAATTGAGTGAGCTCGATGGCTCATTTGAGTAACCGGCTGGATGAGTCGAGCTTTTGCAGGACTTGCTTCAACGGGTATTTGGTCAACACATCAATTCGATGGGCCTGGAAGTAAGGGCGCAGCTTCCTTGATGCCACCACTAAGCAGTAGGCGAGCTTCTCCATCAAGGTATATCTGGTTTCTGCATCTAACAGTCTGTGACTTACATAGTACACAAGGTATTGTACCCTATTTTCTTCTCGCACTACTGCCACACTGATAGTGTATTCGGACACCCCCAAGTAGACGATCAGCTCTTCTCATTCCTTTGGCTTGGACATAAGTAGGGCCTGTCCCATATACTCTTTCAGCTGCTGAAAGGCGACCTCGCATTCTTCCGTCCACTGAAAATTTTTGGCTTACTTCAACGTATTAAAGAATGTAATACATTTATCGGAGGCCTTAGAAACAAACTTGCTGAGGGCGGCGATCTGGCCGTTGAGACTCTGCACCTCTTTTATCTTAGATGGCAACTTCATATCAAGCAGAGCTCGAATCTTTTTCGAATTGGATTCAATCCCCCTTTCGTTCACCATGAAGCCCAAGAACTTTCCAAAAGCTACGCCAAATGTGCACTTGAGCGGGTTTAGTCTCATCTGATATTTTCTCAAGATCTGGAACATCTCGTCCAGGTCGCAAACATAGTCGTCAGTCCGCTTAGACTTCACCAACATATCATCTACATATACTTCTATGGTTTTCCCAATCAAGTTTTCAAACATCATATTAACCAAAAGCTGATAGGTCGCCCCAGCATTCTTCAGCCCGAAAGGTATCACTTTGTAACAGTATAACCCTCGATCTGTGACAAACGAGGTGTGCTCCTCGTCTTCGGGTTGCATAGGAATCTAGTTATACCCTGAGGAGCTAGTGACTAGTTGTCGCGTCCACGAGCTGGTCTATCCTTGGTAGAGGGAAGTTATCTTTTGTGTATGTCTTATTCAAATTCGCGAAGTCAACGCAAGTTCTCCATTTCCCGTTCTTCTTCTTTACCAGGACCAGATTTGCTACCCAAACTGGGTAGTGAGCTTCTCTAATAAACTTGTTTGCTAACAACTTGTCCAACTCTTCTTTCAAGGCTGCATAACGCTCTGCAGCCATAGGCCTCCTCTACTAGCGAATTGGCCTATGACTTGAGTCTATGTTGAGTTTATGCAACATCACATTCAGATCTATTCCTACCATATCCTCATGGTTCCAGGAGAATACATCGAAATTTTCCCTTAGAAACTCAGTCAGTTGGGCCTTTATTTCCAGGGTGAGGTCCACACCTAGCTTGAGACATCTCTTAGTGTCTGTGCCACTAACCACAACATTTTCCGGTTCACCTATTGGGCCAGCAGCTCAATCACAATCCACCTCACGTGGATCCAAGTTGTGACTGATTCCTTTCTCACCCACACCCCGTGGGCCACCTCCTGAGACAATATTGACTTTCTTTCCTTTGACTCCCATCTTTAATGCCTCTTCATAACAATGTCTCGCGGAATACTGCTAGCCTCTCATACACCCAATCCCATTTGGAGTCGAGAATTTAATAGCCAAAGCTTTGGTCGAGATGACCAGATTCAGGTCGTTCATTGCAGGCCTCCCCATGACAACGTTATACACCGAAGGGCAGTTGATAATTAAGAAGTCCATCATTATAGTAGCCTGGTGATCTAAGTCCCCAATCCTAAGAGGGAGCCTGATGCATCCTGTCGGGGTCACCGCATCCCCAGTGAAACTGTAAAGCGGCTCCGGGGAGGCCATTAGCTGATCCAACCCTAAGCCCATTTGGTCGAAGCATCCTCTATACATTACATTCACCGAACTGCCTGTGCCTACCATAATTCTTCGTACTTCAACGTTCTCAATTCGAGCTTGGACCACAAGAGCATCATTGTGGGGCCAATGGACCTCTCTTGTATCTTTTTCTGTAAAGACGATATCACCGAGAGTTGCTTTGGCCTTCTTTGACGGTGTTCCCTGTTCGCTATACCCGGCAAGTAGAAAGTGACTGGCCTCTCGAACATAGCGCTCGTGCAACCTATTAGAGGCTCCTGCGATATGAGGCCCACCATGAATAGTGAAGATAGTTCTTACCGTAGGTGCCTGGTCCTACTCAGGAGCTTGACAAGGCTCTGGTTGGACTGAATGCTGGGGATGCTGATCCCTCAGTCGCACCACATAATCACGCAAGCGACCTTTCTTAATCAGTTCTTCGATCGCATCCTTCAATACCCAACACTCGGAGGTGTTGTGTCCTGCCTCGTTGTGGTAGGCACAGAACTTGTCCTTGTTCTTGAATCTGTCGGGAGTTCAAATGGGACTAGGCCTCCCAAAGTTTTCTTTTCTCTTCTCAGCAGCAAAAATCCTATCTTACGTGTCAGATAGGACGCTATAGTTCTCATAGCGACCTTGGCGTGGAGGTCGCTCACTTCTCTGTTCATTCCTTACCTTTTTAGCGACCCGATCATTAGGATTTCGCCCCTAGCCTGCTTTATCATGGTCGTCATTGCCCCTCTTCTTGCTCTGGTTATTGCTTCCATCTCTATCTTTTTGGTTGCTAGGCTTTTTCGAGCCAAAACTTTCCTCCCATTTGATCTCTTTCGCAGCTCGCTCATAAAACTCGCCTAGGTCCTTTATGGGAGACTTATAGATGCTCTCATAGAGCTTCTCATCTTTTCGTAGTCCCGCGGATATCGCGGTCAGAATACTCTCATTCGAGGGATTCTCAACATTATTAACCTCGCGACTGAACCTCTCTATGTATTACTTCAAAGATTCACTGGATCGCTAGAAAACCATAACGAGGTGGCATGTCGAGGTGAGCTGCCTCCGGAGCGATTTGTATTGGTTAATGAACCTCTCTTGGCACTCCTCCCAACTACAGATACTACAGGGGGCGAGACTTCCTAACCAAATCCTAGGTATATCCCCCAAGGTCACGGGAAATGCTCGGCATTTAGCCAACGAGCTAGAAGTTTGTAGGTCAATTTGGACGTCAAAGGCATCTAGGTGGTCATAAGGGTCACTGTCTCTATTGTACTGAGGGATGTTCGTGACCTTGAATCTGCGAGGGAGAGGTTCTAGTTCGACTTCTCTTGAGAATGGGGTCCTTTCATTGCTGCCTCCTTTCGGGTCAGGAGCTCCATGTCGCGCCTCCAATTGTCGAACCCTTTACAGAAATTCCTCCACAGTTGGATTTTGGTCCATAGATCGTCCACCGGGGGAGGGACCGCCTTACCCGTCCGCTGACTCATTCTAGTGAATAATGAGCTCGCAGCTGATGTCGTCTCCTATTCTCTGGCGAGCTGCAATAAGTGGCACGACCTGGACTAACCCTGACCGAACTTTCCCCTTGGCATGAATCCTCGCATCATCAATTCCTTTCATGAATCTCATCATGGAAATCCTCATAACGATTTGTTCTTGTTCTCAGATTTGTGGGGCATACTTTCGATCCCTTTCCCTGAGGTTGTCGTTCTTCCGATCTCTTGGACCGCGAGTTCAAGGAATGCGTAGATCCAACCCACCGTGATGTTCCTCTACCTTCCCTTTCATCTGGAACGGGTCTTTCATCCCGAGGCTGCTAGACACCTCCGAGTGGTGCGACTTCCACTCTATTTTGGGTGACTTGGACTTGCGCTTGGACCAACGTCCTAACTACATCCGCGAGTTGCCTTACTGTATTCTCCAACGCCTCTTGACGTTGCTGACAGGCCTGAACCGCCTCCACCCTTGGAACAAGGGTCACAAATTAATAGGGAACCCACGAGGGGATTCCTGAGATTGTTCCAGTCAATGGGGAAACAGAAACAGTCACAGCAGTCATGATTGTGCCCCCTACAGGTGGAATTTTCAGCGACCGACTAACATGATCTTCGGGTTGATTAGCCACCACTTTAGAGCTTCTCGTGTTTCTCTCTCTTGCCATTGACATTGACCAGAACGACCTCTTTCTCTAGCGTCAAAATGTTAACGTTTAGAATTGGTCGACTGTGATTTGTCAGCCCGTACTAATAGAGTGATTCCGAGCGCGAGGGGAAAGAAGTAATGGCACAATCAATCAGACAATACGTAAGAATTTTTACGTGGTTCGGCCATAACGGAGCCTAGTCCACGACTGCTCTCTAGTCATTTGGACAGAGTGACGACATGAATTTTTTCTCGTAGTCCCTTTACAATGGCTTCTGACCCCTATTTATAGTGTGGGAGTATTTTCAATTTACACGAAGATTAAAATGGTGGGCCACATCATGGAGGACAATATGTTTTCATTATCTCCGTAAAACGGGGAGATAAAGTTCTGCACCATCTAGGACCTGGTTTACTATGGATAAGACAAGTGGACATCATCTCCGATTATCTTGTTTTATAGTTCTTTTCTACGAGCTAATCGGCACGGCCAACGAGCTAGAGGCATCGCTGGGAGCTCGCTCGCCATCGCAATTGGAGCTCACGCTTTAGTAATTACGCAATCTCGCTAAGATGCCTTCAGCTTTAGGTTCATTGAGCTTCAAGAAGTTGGGCCCAATTCATGGACTATTCCCAACCCAAAACAATCCAGACAGTAGTCCAAGACGATTTAGAAAATACCCATAACACATCACATGCTACTAAGTTGTGTTCAATCCTTTTTGGAAAACACATTTCCTGTTATAGTGGTTTGTGCAAATCTCCTATCTTTTCACCAAACAACAATGTCTCATAACTTAGATCATATATATATATATCCCAGCGACCTTTCCTAGGTCATGGGTTGAAGATATCACTCTCTCCTAATGTGACAACTGTCTTCACCCATGTGTCATAGTTTATTTATTTCTCATTGGCACACAACCCAGACGTACACTCAAATGCCATTTTATGTTTATTGACTCTCTTGCTTCTATTGCCATTGCTCACATAAGCTAGGGTTAACCTCCTTTTAAGTTCCAAGAAACTTCATTTACACTTTTGTCCCAGATAAGCTCTGTTATCACCATTCTCATTTCTCAATCTTGCGACTAACTATCACAATCTCTCAAGTTGAAGTCTATTCTATTCTTGCCTATTACTTAGGTCTCTCTTACTATCAAGTTCATTCATCTCAAGAAATACTCTTTTCATTCCCCCAAAGACTTTAATTACTAGTCATTTAACTCCGCACTTAGGAGACATGATACACTTCTTCAAAACTTCTTGGGAATCTTTATGGCTTCCCTCGTTAACTACTAATAGATATCATCCTCCACTGTGTCTGTCTCTCTTCTTTGAGGCACATCTGATCTATGAACAATGTTTCCTTCATGAAGAGTATTATGTCCTCTAACGTATTCTCGATCCTCTCAAGATCACATTTCTTAACGTTCTATTGCTCCATCATTTATGATTTGATTATCAAAGTCATATATCCTTAATGACCTCAAATTTCTCCTTATCTATTTTCTTAGGTCTGGGTTGGGGAACAACCCCTCTTAAGACTCTTTGTCACGCACCGACATTTGAATCATCAAGGCGTGACGCTACTTATCCTATAATGCCTGAAACAATTGAGTATGCCTTCTAGACCACCTGTTCCTTATTAGAACACAAAACTACCATCTTCTCCCAATCCATATGGTTCCATTACCTCGAAACACACCTACGTACCCATCTCATTATCATCTGGCCCCACACTTTGAAATTCACCCAGATTCTCACTAGTTGTCTATTAGAGGCTCGCATTTATCGAAGGCTCAGGTAAATTATTAGACTTGTAAGATCTCCTCACTAGCCCTTTCCATCTGGCCTGCTTTGCAGTACCATAGTGTGTCTTTTGAGCTTGAATTACTCCTTTACCTAGATTGACTCTACATTTTGCTACCCCACAGCCACTATACCTTGACCCTACATTTTAAGATCTCCTTGAAGTCTTGGGAGTAATTTTAAGATCTCCGTGTAATGGACATGAATAAAAATTATTATTGCTATAGGTCAGAAAGAAATAATTAATTGGCCTCTTTTATCTTGAAGGCCCGAACGGCTTAAAATTCTGTACAAGAAATAAAATATTTCTAGACAACATAAGGGGAAATTTCTGTTGTCACATCGAGAGCTTCTGCTAGTAGCCACTACGACATAACAAATGTGTGACACTATTTTCAAATCAATCAAAATTATTCTTACAAAGTGATTCCCTCAATAGCTTAAAAAAATGGCTGTTAAGAGCTCGGAAACACCCAATTTAATTATCTCCAACAACGTAAGTACCAGGAGACACCATTATATAACAATAGGAGGATAGCAATATTTTGACCATTATATAACAATAGGAGAGTAGCAGTTTTTGATTTGAGTTAATATCAATCTGATAGCAGCCACAAGGACACTACAAGCTCTAGTACAAATGATAGCAAGGCAGCATTCAACATTTCATATATGGCATGGCTTTGGGAATTCAGTAGAACTCTAAACAGTACTGCGAGAACTGACTCAATTGATTGACTTCATAGCAGCGAAGGAGAGATATCCATGGGAAAGGGATTGCCCAGAACATTATCCATGTAATAATGGGGATGTGTGGCATCCATGACAACAAACTGCATGTCTTCTGAGGGTTTCCAGTGCCTTTTTCTTTGGTTGATAAACCAGTTGTTGATTTGCTTTTGATCCAGCCCTGTAGATTCAGCCAGTGCCAGCTTCTGAGACTCCTGTTGATTCACACATAACATTGCATAGTCGCACCATTAGTTTCATCTGGCTATTAATTAAGCCAATCTGATCAGTTTAGATTTGGTGAAGAGAACGATGTCATTAGTACACGTGAGAACAAGAAAAACTGAGGGTCATATGGTCGGACATGGGTTCAGCAAATAAGAGGAAGAAATAATCCCCGGGACAATAGGGCCCAAATAGATGAGAAAAGAGCGAAATAATGATAAACTAGCAACACTTGGTTATCCAAATCTAGTAAATAAAATTAAGCTTTTATCCCACTATGTAAAGTTAGCAACATAAATTCTAATTTGTCAGTCATTTCTATCTTAAAGTCTTATCTTCTGCAAGGGCTTATTCAAATTTAGTTAATATAGCAAGCAAACACAAAGCATCAAAAGCCTAATGAATGGAGGCATACCGATGGGTATGGCCATTTGTAATGTCTACTCCACCAATCTAGCAACTGTTGCCTAGCTTCTTTGGGCAGCTTCCCTTTCTTCCTCTTCTTCATGAACTCCTGCTTTAGACTGCCTAAATATCCACTGTACTTCTGCAAAAGTTGACCCTTCAGCTCCCTGTCTTCGGCTTGAGGATCAATGAAATTGTTATTCACATCAGCCTCTTCAGCTGATCCATTTCTGTCTAGACCTTCTCCACAGTGCAAAATACAATACAGGTAGGTTAGAAACATAACACGTGTATTTGTATGTGACAATAAAGTTTGTATTACAAGAATTAAACATGATGCTGCTGTTGTAGCAACAGAAATCAGTCACTGCATATCAGATTATCATACAAAAGCAAAGAATGATTCAAGAAGTGCTAAATCGAAGCCTCCCTACTTAGTAATAAAGTTGATTCTGGATATCCCCTATATGTTTGTTGACGCACATAATTTATGAAAAGATTCAGTACAAAATTGAAACCCATGCCTGTATCGGGAATTTATGCACTTAAAAGCATTCACATACATAGGTGATTGTCGTACATGCTGTTTGCATATAATCTGGTGTAATTAGCTTTACTCTCATTAAGAAAAATGATACGCACTTGAGCATTTATCTTTACATTTAAATAAACCACAACATTTTCAAGTGAGAATAATCCTTGTCGTGTTTAGAATGTCATGGAAACAACACGTGCAGGCTGGAACCCACAGGGAAGGATGGTTCACAACAAAATAACATAAAAATTAAAGACCCCACTCCCAAAATATAGATATACAGACAAAATTTTCCAATAAATGAAAAGGTACAAGCATTCATCAATTGCATCTAATCAAAACAGAAGCAACAAAACCTTGCAAGGAGGGGCAAGGAATTGCTATCTAGCTATGATTGCACTATGTTCATAATGATTTTCAAAGATTGACAAGATTTCATTTCTCTTCAAAAGTAAATCCATGTACTACAAATCCAGCCCCAGTTTACCATTTGGAGAAGATAGGGTAAGTCTCAAAAACGACCATTGCTTTCAGGTTTTTTATTTTCCAAGAAAAAACACCAAATTGCTGTGATCTACACGCGCTACTGAACAAATCTACGACTTATGGTATTGGCCCAATTCCACATCAGTAGTTTACTGGGAAGTCTTAGCTATATTAGTTGGTTTCATGAACTCAATAATCATCTTTAGCTAGAACTTTTTGGTGAAGCCTCATGATTTTATAAGTGGTATGCCAACTTAGGATTAGCATGGAGTGGGAGTAAGCTATGGAGTGGTTTTAGGACCCTGAAAATAGTAGCTGACCTAATAGTTGACGTCGGACATTATAGCCAACCTTTTAGGTAGGGCTCTTTACTCACACATACTAAGGCACCAAGAGTCAAATCTGCTAGTACATGCAAAGGGACAATCAATCTCTCTTTAGATTATATTTTGGCATGTTGCATATCTTTTTGGCATAATTTGACCCTGTGGTTGATTGTCCTTTTGGACAAGCAAGCTATGGCCGTCCAATTCATTTTAGCCGTCAATTGTGGGGCTCCAACAACTATTTTTCTCTACTTTTTGAAATGGTTTAGGTCACCGTATTATGCAAAAAAAAAAAGATATTGGATAAAGATCTGGAAGAATGTATAACATATAAGAAGACTTCCAGAAGGCTAAAAACAATCGCTAAATACTATATTGAATGTTCCTGTATACTTCTGTACATCTACAAGCGCCTAAAACGTACAATCTACTTCTCTCTAAAGAAGAAGAAAGAAGGCTCCACTAGTGAGAGTTCCAGATCTGAGAAAAGACAGAAAAAGTTCTTACTTCTGCATCAAAGGGCTATATAGTTTTATTTTGCTTTGCTTTTGAACTACTGTTTGTTTCAAGACTTCAAGTTGTGTACGCAGGCTTGTAATCCTTCTAAATTTTGATTTGTTTTGCAAGGCCAGTAGTCTTTCCGTTCAATTTTCCAATTTAACAACAAATTTGGATGGATGAGTAAACTATTACTAGCTAGAATCAACAAGCCTGGCCTGCTATTAATCAATACTTCTAGAAACCATAAATGGAAATTTCTGTGTGCATAAGAGACCAGTTTAACTTCTAGCCGGCAAAGTGAACATTTTTAAGAATACCACAGGTGAACTGCTCAACCTAGCTATTTAATTAAAATTTTGTTTCCAATAAAAGAAAAACAAATAAATAAATATTTTCATCTAGGATGGCATCTCAAATTATACAATATGGCGAAAGAATGCATGATAAAAATAAAAAAGTAACAAGAATGATCAGCACACTATCAAGTAGAATTCTTATGATTCGGAGTAACATTTATATCTGACAGCCTCAAATGAATAATGTCCCTTTGAGTCCTGTGAGTACTTTAGATACTCTTTCTAAACCAATGAAGTCATTTCCCCAAACCCAACAAATTAGCAAGGATATCATTCTGGCGCATGCTTATCTACATTATCTAAGTGCAGAAACCTTGTTAGCAGCCAGATATATTATGCTTTCTTTAGTGGGTTGACTGGCTATATCTTATCACCTAATATGATCATAAAAATGTCATGTCATTGATAGTCTAATCTCAATTGATTTATCAGGCCAGAAACCATGCCTAGCAAGTTGATCAATCACACTACTGCACCACTTAAAGATCCAGGGTGGGGTTTAAGAGGCAAAACTAATCAATTAAATAATTATATGTATTGCAAAAAATGGACCTTTTCCATGACCATGACAGAGAAGTATATATGGTATCGAGTGAGTCAATAGTGTTGCAACCAATAATTAATTTGATCCACTCGTATATGAAAATAGCATATCAAGCTTTAATCACACCAGGTGAGATCAGCTATCCACTTGGATATAATCATGAAAAAATTAAATCAAAGGGGTAAAAGAGTTTACAACAACATAAGTTTAGACATTGTTCAGCAAACCAAAAAACACAAGTTCAGACATTTATCAAGAAAAAAGAAAAAATAAACGTAAATTTAGACAATTGCTGCATCAGATTGTCAGCTCATAATTTGAACCTAGACCTAGAGAAGTATTCATTAACCATCAAATGATGAATAGTAAAAGAAAGAGAATGAGAAGAAATTCATAAAGAAACATGACATTTTTATCAGCTCAATCAATGTCATTCTTCCAAAGCTGCTTCTCACCATGGTAGGATTATCATTCTCCAAGTTTAAAGATAAATCAAACTGTCACGTACTAATCCATTATGATTCCAATAAACTGTGCTTTGATGTGTCCACATAGCAAACAGTAGCTAATTGATCTTGCCCCAAAATTAAAAGGCATCACAAAGTAATTTTGATCTTAACCAGACCTCTAGGCTTATTTAAGGACCAGTGGCAGTTCTATTCTACTCTTGGTGCAAAGAACTTGTTTCTGTAATTAGATGTGATGGATTGAACTTGATACTACCATGCATTGTCATCAGTGAAACATTAAAACACAGCCTAATAGAGGCCAGGAAATTAAGGAGACACTTATAAATAATGCAAAAAATATGCTCACAACACAAGGAACATAACACTAATTAGCAGCAGACTTACGAAACAAAAAGAAACAGAGAAAGCCAACACACTGACTTGCAATTTAACATAAGGTTGAGCATAAGCTTTGTGTGAAATCCACAGAAATCTCTAAGCTGTTTAAACGCATGTAGGGAAGTACACAAATAGGCATGAGAAACATAGAAAACACTGTTAAATAGAGATGGAAGAAAAAAAAAACATTATATACATAGAACTCAGGATATAGATGGCAGCAAAAAAATTTTTAAGGTTTTTCCTTCTCTATTCGTTCAGATACAGCATTATGTTTGACAACCTAAAAAATGACCACCTCATTAATTTGAAGTGAGGTTTCCACATGCATTGTCCAACCTTAAATTTGTTAAATGGTACCCTATCAATCCAAAGAAAAATAGCTAATCAAATTTACCAGACCATGCCGTCTCGTTCTTGTAAGATTCTAAACTTAGGGGAGTAGACCGCAAACCCTAGGGTCACAAAGTTGTGACTTGACATTTTTCCTTCGATTTTCTGTAGCTATTTTCAAGTACAATTGCAAGCCTTTACACTCCAAAACAAGGTACAGTCACTTAAAAGTTACTTATATACCAACATGACCTTTTGGTGCATGAACTGTTCTCCTATGTATTTTTCCTAATGTCTAGGAAACAAATTCAGACATGGAAGTACATAGAGCCTAGCTGGGAAACTGGACTGTTCCAAAGAGTAATTTAATGTCGCCTCGTTTTCTTCAGTAGAAAGCATTAATTAAACTAACTAGAGACTTCCGTAACTCCATAAAAGCCAAGTAGAAAAGAAAAAAGAATTTAAGCATGAAAAGTTAGAAACGGGGAATTTAAAATTAAGCAGACCCTTTGGGATCAAACATTTTATGTTCGTTTATTATAATATCCCAGTGTTCTTGTAAATGGAAACGTGCATGAGATGTGGTGACGAATGAGCAAACAAATTCAAAGCAAAATAAATATATGTATATGTATATATATATATATATGTACACACGATAAACAAATTAGAGAGAGAAATTAATCCAAGAAAGAGGTCACAACCAGAGTCCGAGGAAGCCACTGTAAGGGCTTTGAACTGGAACTCAATTCTGGACAGGAAAAGCATGGCTTCCTTGAAGGGTTTTGAGAGTTCTTGCTCGTACTTGGTCAACATCTCACAGTAGGCTTCCATGAACTGGTCCAGCGCCGGATCTTCGCCAACACAGCCCGATCCCATCCGGCCGACGGCTGCCGCCGATGCGCAAGCTTCCTCCAGCCTCGCCACCACTTCAGGCGGCGCTCCTATCTGTTTCACGTATACACGTGTGTGTATATATATATATACTTGATTAATAGACTTGAAAACATAATTAAACTGCCTGTCTTTATCACTCTGGTTAAAGAGGGACTAATTCTCAGAACAGTTTCCTTGAAAAGCGCCCTTTAAGATTGGAGAAATACAGATGAAAAATCAACCATCCATAGTGAGAAGTAGAACACAGTACACGAGACTCCCTGGTTCCGGGCTCCAAGAAAGGTTAATTATACCAGGCCTTATCCTTGTTCAGCAAAGAGTCCGTCTCCTTCTGACTTAAACTCGTAACACTCGAGTGATAATAAAGCAACGCTACCGTTGCGCCAAGCTTTCGGGCCTATCCAATTTTCTAAATCTCACTTGAAAGAAGATAACATGTCGAGAGAGAGAGAGAGCGTTAATAAGCATAGTTGTCGAAGAGCAAGAGTAGTATACCTTTTGACAATTAACATAGGCGGCTAAGAGGCGGTGGTAGTGAGGATGGGCCATAATCTTGGCCTTAACAGAAGAAGAGCCGCCCTCGCCGCTGTTGTTGCTGTAGTTCTCCATGAAGTAACACCCAGCTGCGCCTGCGTTGTTGCTGTGTTTGTTGACGTGATCTCCAACCATCAAAGAAGACCCACTATTACCGTGACGATTTTGGTCGGGATTAATGTTGTTAGGATCAGGTAGAGGAAGAAATAGGGTATTGTTGTTGTCTGCGTTAGGGTGAGAATTAGTAACCGGAGGTGGAGGCATCATTATCATTTGGCATAGTCCACTACTGTTCTCTCCAAAACCCATCAAACATGAAGTTCCCTCCATTCTCTCTCTCTCTTTCTCTCTCTCTCTCTCTCTGAGCTTTGATCTCCTTAGCTTCCCTATAAAACCCTAAACCAAGCCACCTATGTTTTTTGTGGGTGGATATGGAGTTCTCTCCCGAGAATTAAGCTACCCTATTCAGTCTTTTTGGAGAAATCCTAAATAGTTGTAGTGGGTGGGAGTCAGATTTCATGAAGTTGGTTTTGCTCATCAATTGGCCAAAAAAGCCTGTCCAAATTTCCTTTGGAAGTGTGTTTATCCTTCTGGTCATTCACAGCTTTACCTGCTTCTTCTCTCTCTCTCTCCACCTGATGGATGACAATTTTAGAGAGAGAATGATGATTTGCAGAGAGCATGCGGATTGTAATCACACTAATCGCAGAGAGAGGGGACTCCCCATGTTTTATTTGAGCCTTGCGGTGCAAAGCTTTCCCTTCCCGATGAAAACTCTCTCCCACTTTTCTTGCACTGCCACTGATGCACTGCCATTACTGGCAACTATAGAGAGATAATTAAAGCGTAGAGAGAGAAGACGATCAAATCGAGGTGTGGTGTAGTGTGGTGTAGTGTATGATGAAGCGAAAGGGTTGGGCTTCGGGGCACGGAATCAGAACTGTTGGGTTTGTACTAGCACTGGCTGCAGAGGTCCACTCATTCATTTCAATATTCGCTTCATTCATTGTCACTTCTAATTCCCTTTCCTCCATTTTTCCTTCCCTTACATTTTTGTGTGTGTTCATATACTGCATTATCACGAGTTTCTAGTTGGCTGCGTTTCTAGCCTAATGAGGGGAGGAATGGCCCCTAGCCACCCTGCATACTCCAGAGGCTAATATAATCACATGGGTGTCGTACAATTTTTTTTATAATTATTAAGTAAAACAGAGAAAAAAAAAAGTATATTTAATGCGGGAAAAATAGTAGGCTACAATAGTGTAGTAGGTGAATCATTGTCTCTATTAATTCACCAACATACCACAACTTGATGGTGCACTATCTCACCTTTTGTTTGCAATGAAATAGCATAAGAGTGGTTGATTAGCATACGTGGAGTTTTGAAGGACGCAAGTGAGATCAAGCCTAGTTTTAGCCTTGAAAGTAGAGAGGAAATTAAACTCCCATCCTAATAAAAATATTTGAGTCATTTAAAGTTGCTCGTAGAAATTTGGGTCTTGTAGACCCAGATCCAACCAGCCACACGTATTAACAGTGGATTAAACCCGGCCTACTTAAGTTTCAATGGTTTGGAAACTATCTGTATATCATCAACAACAACCTCCTCATCAATGTCAGAGGTGAACGTCTATGCAAAATAGATCACCATCACCAGCTTGAGTGGACGACAAAGAAAGGTTGAGATAGAAAGCTAAGGGATTGCAAAACAACGAGGAGTCACAATCATTGCGACAGTCCTTTGATGAGACCGCCGACGTTCGAGGATGATCTCGCGCTAGACTAGCAAGCTGCGGAGGCTTGGGCCTATTGAACGACTCAACCATGCAACTCCAACTGCTCGAGATAGGCCTCTGCTTGATAATCTGGTGCTCCACATTACTATGTGGAGCTTACAACCGGTGCTCAATGAACGGATCACTAGGGTAGGGTTTCGGTGGAACGATGAATACAGAGACAAAAGGCGGGAACTTTTTCTTGGCCTTATTATGTCCATGAAGGGATCAAACAATGTCCTCGGAGGAGTAGAAGGTGCTTGGCCTAGGCGTGAGCCTTCGTCCAAGGGTATCATTCAAATCTCTATAGCAAATCGACCCCTCCCTCATTTGTGGGGCTTTGAGATTCAGCTCTCTTGACATCAATGACTTCGACTTTTAAAGGGTTTGGGTCTTGTTTTGAAGTTAAAGGTGGCCCATCTAAAATACTAATCTAAAGGGTTTGGTTTGTTTAGGTCTATTATTAATGATTCTGGATTCTCATAAGTCTAATTTGAGTGTAGGTTGGACTTCACTTATTGATAATCCTAATTATCACAAGTGTTTTTTGGTACCTTAATTATCATATGTTGCAGGTTAACATAAATTCTCAACACTCTATTATCAAACTCAAAACTCAAGTCCGAGTAGTTAGGACTCACACAAGCAGTAGGCAATAGAAGGATACTGTAGAATTCTAATCAATTTATAAATCTTGCTCACTGTTTATAATGCCATCCCTTTCTGTGTTCATTTGCTTTACTTTTTTTTTTTTTTTTTCAGTCAAGATTGATTCCATGACTGCAATTCTCTTTTCACTAACGTGTGACACTTCAAAAAATGACAAAAGAGAAAAAGGAAAAAGAAAGTAAATAAGAGGAAGGAAACAAAAGGGAAGCCATATCATAATATCTTATAAGATGACAAAAAATGCCTCCCCAATCCCCACCTCCCCAAGATTTCTCCCGAAAAAGAAGCAAATTATATACGGATTAACGAAAGGGAAATGCACAATGCCCCTTCGTCCAAAGAAAAGGTGGCAGCAAAATTCATCGATTGGCTTGAGTTGTCTCCAATTCAATTTGCACTTTGGAATACTAATCTTTTACCAAAGCAAAACGAATCATATCCCCGTCCCTATCTCATTATTAGTCTCATCCATCCCATCTTACTACTCCTAGTTTACCCAATGAAAAGAGAGTTGCGGCCAAGAAAGCTGGTAAAAACACCCTAGTGCCACAGTACCGGCGTCCTTTCCATTAGTTTCTCTCTCCCCATCTAATAATTTGGAGCATAATTATTTTTCTTCTTTCCACCCATCTTAATGAGCCAGTCTCAGGAGTAAAATCTTTCTTTTGCCTGTCCTTACTTTTACTCGCCTTTTTATTAGCATTCAAAACTCAGATGGTATCAAGTAGGAAAAGAGATCGATCTCATTTCATAGACCCACCCAATTTTAAAAATGATAAATATATTCTGAATATTAATGTACGTATGACAGCCTACTTAAGTAACCTTAAACTAGTGACACAGCCGCATATACTTGAGAGAGGACAATTTCTTACCTTAATTTTTAAAAAATTATATATAAAAAAATATGATTTAGTTCCTTTCTCAAAATGATCTCCACTTAAATTTATAAAATGGGGGTTAACCTTCTGCTGTGAGTGGTAAAGTTCTTTAAGAATAAGGATTTGAATAGTGGGGATAATATTTTCACCATCTCTTATACTTTAATAGTGTTCCAATCACATAATTCACGAGTTTAACAAAATAATAAGATGCCTATAATACTATCGGTAAGACTTTAGTAGGAAGTTCTACTCAAAAGTAACATCCTTGTAAAGAGCTGCTACCACCCTTGCGAGCAGCAATTAATTAATGGCCTTATTGAGTTAACCACACAAGTAGGGCTTTTCTTTTTTAATGTGTAAAATAAAAAGAGTATTTATTATATAATATTTTATAACATCCAAGTTCAAGAAAAAAATATAATATATTTTATAAATTATAAAAAAAATTAATAATAAAATATATCAATAAATATTTTTCACAATTCTCAAAACATAGCCAAAATCTACAATCAAAGAGCGGCATTATTACCTCATTGAGGCCTTTGAAGATTGATGATTTAACAATTCGTTTTGTTTAAAACTTGATTAATGATTGAAAATAAATACTACAAAGAAACTTTTCCTTTGTTGTCACTTGATAGCTAGACTATATAAACTTTTCTTGAGAAGATTAGGGGAAAAAATGGGTGGACTTACTTAGAAGAAAGAAAAGTAAGAGAAGAACAAAGTGGAAACAAAAAAAGAAGAAAAAGAAAAATGATTGAAGATCGAAGGTTAAAATATTTAATAATTATGTGTCAGTCAGGTGTTCAAATTAAATTTTAATGTAGGTAAATACGTGGGCAAACTGCTATAGAAAGTGATGTATGAATTTGTTTTGAGTAATAACCAAATAGTCTTGCCGGGTTAATTATAAAACTAGAGTTTTCTTTTTTTTAGTAATAAAAAATAAAATATTAATCAATATATAATATTTCAAAATATTCAAGTTCAACAAAAAAAATAGAATACATTTTGTAAATAGATAATTGATTTAACAATTTGTTTCATTTAAAGCTTGATTAATTGATTGAAAATAAATACAAAAAAGAAAAAAAAAATCTTTTTTTGTCACTTGATAAACTAAATAAAGACTTTTTTCAACAACCAACCATTTGGAGAAGATAAGGGAAAAAACCCTCCATGGAGCTACTAATAGAAAGAAAATAAGAACTAAGAAAAGAATAAGAAGGAATACAGAAGAAAGAAGAAAAATGATTGAAGATCTTAGGCTAAAAGATTTTTAATAATTATGTCACAAGGTTAGTTCTATAAGATAGGGGGAAAAATCTATTCTCATTTTTTTTCATGATAGTTGAAAAGGGTTTCAAGGCAATCACTATAAAATTCGAATAATGACCATGTTCTTAGTTGGTTCTTCTTGATTTCAAAGTATTATGGTGATTCTCAAGTATGAGCATGCTTATACTTACTCTACTTATAAAAAGAGGGTGGGATTGAGCCTCTAGTGAATTTTTTTATGTTCAAGTCACTATACTCAAAACTAAATGACATGATATTGATGCAATCAATGAATAATTAATAAGATACTTGATTTTAAAAGATCATGTCTTTATGTAGACTTGTCGAGAACTAATAAATAAATACGATTATACTACATGAATGGTCGAATTTGATCCCTTGCGTGTGTGAACTTAGGCCCGAGTCCCTTTTGTTTTATGGGCTTAGATGATTTTGAGTCAAGAGATTTAGGCTCAACTCTCTATACCTGATCTTCCACGCTTAACTATTTAAGTTTGGATGTATTGGCTTAGATCCCATCCCTAAAGGACATTTCCTCATCAATAGTAATTATGTTTATATATATAATTAATAAACTTAATTTTAGGATAAATATTGTTATATAATTCTTTGCATTACTAACTAATTAAGGGATAGTCTTCGAGCTCTATTTTTTCAGCTAAAATTTATTTTTTTTAATAAGTTACACTTATGAACTATTTTCTTAATAGAAAAATAACATTAAATTAACAATTATCTCTTGAAGAATTCGATAACTAAGATGATGAAAACTTCTTCTTTTTTTTCAAAAATTCAAATAATTTCAAATAAATGTATAATATATTCTGATATGTTATTAGAAATGAAAAAAAAAAATGCCCCCTTTAGCTTAGATCTTACCTCCGCCCTGGCTTCGAACTTAAATATTCTACACATGGATATATATATATATATATATGAATATTTACCTAATACTCGTCATTTATGAATTATTATGCACATTTAATCAACCAATAATTATCTATATTCAATGAATTTAGGCAATATATATGCACTTAGAAAAAATACGTACGAATTCTCAAGGATGTGTATGTATATATATAACAATTTCACTTTTGTTTTTTGGGGTTTGGCTTTGCTAAATAACAGTTTATCTTTAGGAGTAGGGAAGGAGTTTGCATGCTGTGTGCGATTGTCCACACTCAATCACCGAATGGGGAGACAGGCATTTGCGTACAAGGAATACATCACCATTACATTTAACTGTTTAAAAACTCCTACGTTTTGAGACTGACAGTCTTTACTCTTTTTGATTTTGTTTTTGTTTTGACGATGGAAGTAAGTCCATCATCACACGATGGTTTGGAATTTATATTTCGAGATTGTATTTACAAGAAAATGAGGTGGGATTAGATCTTTCGTCAAAATTAGTAATGGAAGTTAAAAAAAATGACGATCTTGTAATAATTTTTTTTATTTGTTGGGGTCTTTTTTTTATATAAATTGAACGAAACCAGATATTTGAAATTATTTTTGAGATTATTGAGATTCTTAAAATTGTTTATGAAATTCCTGAGTTTGCCTAATTTTCTAGTTTAATTGTTATGAGATAGTGAAATCTCTTAAATTTAAATTGAAATAGATCTATTAAATTTAATCTGAGTGATTCTCTATTGAAATTTAAGAGTTAGATCTAATTTAATCTCTTTTAAATTTAAATCTCGTCTGGAGGAGATGACAAATGTCATCACCACATGGGCCTAAATTTCAGACATATGACAAGATTGGATTGTTCTCTTTTGAGAGATATTTTGGTAATATTGTTTTTTTTGGTAAGAAAATTATATTAATAAAAAATCGACAAAGAGTCAACAAAATCACATCTAGACATCCCCAGACATGAAAAATACACAAAAACACCAAAAAAATAAACACAAATAAATCAATTCCTCAAAACATAAAGAAGAAAAAGACCAAATTGTTAAGAACAAATTAAGCCGTCCTAAAAAATTATGGGGTCAATGATAACTGGATTTGCTGCATCCAAGTTAAGGAAACATCACGACAACACTAATAATATGATCAGACAAATTTGATAATATTGTTGGTGTTGTCGTGATGTGTCCTTATCTTTTTTTGTTTTAAGATAGTTTTTTTAATTTTAAGTATAAATAATTATAAAAATATTATTTAGATATTCAAATTTAATATTTTTGGTGATATTCTATTTGATATATCATATTATATATCAATAAAGTGTTAGTAAAAATATTAAATTTAAATATATAAATAATAAAACAATTAATTAGTAACCCAAATCAGAATATTTGAAATTCTTTTGTGAGTACAATTAAATTTACCAAATCAGAAGGTCACACATACACACTCTGAAGCTGTATTTATCTATGGATAATTTAATTACAAGCTCGATTACATATGGTATGGTGTGTTTATTTATTTATTTTTTATCTTAGAAAACTAATAAATATAATCATATATTGTAGTACAATTAGCACTGACGGAAACCTAGATGACATCTTGTTCACCTAGAAAAAAAATAAAAGAAAATATATATGGAAAATCTAAATGCCAAGTACTTCATCATCATCAAGTACTTCATCTTTTATCCCAAAAATCTAAAAGCCAAGGCTCCTAGACTATCAAAAGTGTACTCTGGGTGTAGTGATTCTCCTCGTAATTAATGTACACCCTTTCTCAGTTCTAAATTTCTAATTATATATATATATGTATGGGGTTAATTATTCATTATATATTCACTCATGGAAAAGAAAATGAAAGTACGCAAATTGCATTAAATTATAATTAGAAGCAATTCCTCACGTTCAAAACGTCAACTCCTGCTGCATGCATGGTTTGAATTTGTAGTCGATCTTATAAAGAGTGGATAAGTAGATAAGGATGCAAAAGGGATTCGCCATTTATGTCCACCCACGCGTCAAGAATGGGACAAAACATACATATATATATATATTATATGCAAGAAAGAGATCAATGGCAATAATAAGAGTCGGGTTTAGGGATAGGGTTAGGGTTTGGGGGCGATCTTGTCTGGTAGTATAATAAATAATATGCGAATCGATCAGTCACAACGGCAGCGTCAAGAATAAAAACAGAGATGAAAAGTTGAGAGACGTCACTGCTGAGAAGGAAGGAAGGGAGGAGGGATGGAAGGATGAAGACGGACTGGCGGGGGGGTTGGCTATGGCTATAATAGTAGCTATTTATATTTATATATATAGGCTATATATGTAGCCTGTAGGTAGGTGCTAGGGTATCTACGCTACGCACGAAGAAAGACAGCTTTGCTTTGCATATATATATATATATATATATATAGCTAGGGCCTTCCAAGGAAGCTTTTGTCTTTGCCTTTACGTCATGTCCATCACCAGTAGTAGCGTAGCTTTGCCACTTAATTGCCGCCATCATCATCGCCATCATCGTATATGTATATATATATATATATGTAATCTAATATCTTCTTCGTTAATCGATCAATTCTAAAGCAACTATTAGTTTGGTAGCTTAAATATTAGTGGTGACTGGTGAGTTCATCTCTTAGATTTCAAATTTTGTGACTACTAGATTTTTTTCAAAGCTTTTTTGGTCTGTCAGCATGCATATGTAAATAAATTTACAAGATATTGTCATATATAACAACGTAGTAACTCAAGAATGATACTTAAATACTACTTGATATTGTGAGTTTCATTTGGTTATAGTGGTATTATTATTCCTAATTTAATGAGTGAGGGAACAAGTTAGAAATGGTGTCACTTGATTATTTAATATTACCTTTTTTTCAATAAAAGTTCAATTCTAAAGACACCCTCTCTAAAACATTTTTGTATAATATGTAATTGATGAATTTATATATTTTTATTTTCAATCGATTCTAAATTCTGGTAAAGAAGAATGGTTGTATTAGATAATTGATAACTAGTTGGATGAAATAATTCAATCCAAAAATATAAATAAAACTTAAATGAGAAAAATATCGACACATATAAAATTAACATGATTTATGTCAATGATGTATATCCACAATTTTATTATATACAATTACAATAATTTGAATATATTTATTAAATTACAGAAAATTAACTCATGATTTCAAATAACTTATTGTACCACACACTAAAACTTTAATTAGTTATCAAGTTATGAAATACGTAATATATATACAATTACAATAATTTGAATATATTTTTTGACATATTATTGGCAGTTGTTGATAATCACTGAACCAAAACTTTCTATTTATAAGGACTAAATTACAATTCCAATAGGATTAAGTTTTTCAAAACTATTACAATATGCTAATTAAAATTATCATATGATAAAGATTATCTAAATTTTTTTTCCTCCATTACGTTAATCTTCTCAAACGAGATAATAAAATCTCAATCAAACTACAATTTGTAGAGTTATCATAGCAATTCCTCCCTCCACTTAAATTTCCAAACATACCCGCAATTCAACCAAGAACACAAATCATGGGCTAAAAACATTGCAAACCTAAACAAGTTAGGTCACACATTTCCAAACACATTAACTATCATTCTCTAGCTAGTGCATCCAATTATCAAGCTCTCTCGCAAGCATTTTCAACGATGACTTTCTCTTTAGTGACGACTTGGATTCCTCCCTTCAATGGTTGCCTTATCTCACGACAACAATTGTGATGGCATCGTCCTCATGGCAAAAACAACACGACTATTTTCTACTTCACTACAATAGGTGATAATAACATATAGTAATATATATCCTTCCTTCATCCTCAGACTCATTCATATAAAGGCGACAAGTCCATGTTAAAATTGTGACGACGTGTTGACTTTGTTGGTGAAAGTCATACCTTTGTTTATACTCTCTTTTTATCATTATGAATGAGTCCCTAGATTTGCTGATAAAAATCTTATTCTTAATTATTAAGAATATGTGACGAAGATTTTTAGTTCATAATTTCTTAAAGGTATTCCCGATTCTTAGATTTATCAAAAGAGAAATATGATTTATCAATCATGGATCAACACATGGGTTAGTACTATTGATTAACATGAGATGTTAATGATAATGGATGATGAGTCACATGCCATATTAATTGAAATGCAAATAGTAGACATGTGGTAGGTGTTAATTGAATATTTCTGAATGTGATGCCTATAACAGATCACATGGCTTTGATGATTAATGATCTGTTCCTAATTCTCGATTGTGTATTAGGTCCTTTGACTGGAAGGGACAAAATTGTCTTGTGCACTGGTGTCGGGAATTTATCATTGAGCGAAACCATCTAGTGTAAGAGGTGGAGATGCTCTTTATGTGGTCTTTGTGCAATGGTGTATGGAGGTAGATGCTAGCTGATGGGATCCACTGTCCTCCATCAGATGTGGGCGAACCATTCTTTGTAGTCTTAGTTGTAGTTGGAAAATCCCTAATCAAGGTAAACACGATCGGAAAGGAGTTTCAGATGTCAGAAGGAGTTCTAATATGATGGCCCTGTTTGTTGCAGCTTTTAGAAGGAGTTCTAAAAGCTGCAACTTCTAGCTTCTAACTTTAAAAAAGTTGAGATGTAGTGTTTGTTTTAATTTATAGAATTCTAACTTATAGCTTCTACTAGCTTTTAGAAGGGATAGAAGCTGACTTTTTCAAAACTGGGGTACCCCAGCTTTTACAACTTCTGCTTAAATAATTATATTTTTATGACAATTTTGCCCTTATTTTTAGTAAAGAATTACCCTCTTGTTTACGCAATCATAGGTTTTTCTTCTCCATCGCCATCTCCATTTTCAAATCTCTTCCTCTCTCTCGTCATCTTCTTCTCTCTCTATACTTTAATTAATTTTTTTATAACACTTGAAATTTATACATATACACTAATTAATTTTTAAATTATCATTCTATAACTACTAAGGGTATTATGGACAATTATACAAAAATAAGTTATTTTACAGCTTATGGTATCAAACACCACAACTACTTAACTACAACTTTTAAGAAGCTGCAGTAAACAAGTTCACAACTTATTCTAAGTTTTAGAAGCTATAATCTAAGAAGCTATAAGTTATAATTTCTTTAATTAAACTGCAACAAGCGAGGCCGATATCTCAATCACATCATACTAGATTTGGAATAGTTACCGAATCTTATGAGTTTAATCAGTCCATGACTCTCACTTGGTCGGGATGTTAGTTAATGGAATAATTATAGTGCACGGTAATCAAAGAGTCTTAATAGGTTCATCCGAAGTATAGATTTCATTGCCATTATGATCGTCTTAAGTTTTGGTTAGAGAATACTCAAAATCTTTCAAGATGTTTGGGGGAGCTAGAGATATCCTCTTAATTAGGTTGAAGTGTTCGACCGAGGTCAAGGAGTTGTCGTATCTTGATTGCTATATCACTATAAACCTAGAAAGTCATGCGTACGCTGAGTAATGTATAAGATTAGTAAACCTTTGTTGTTTCAGTGTTCCATATCATTAAGTGTTAATGATGCAAGTTGCTATTAAGAATTAACAATATGGATCAACATGTTTGGGGGACTATTAAAAGTTAACAGGTGCTATTAAGAGTTAATGGCGGTCTTGGTTCCATTAAGAGTTAATGAAAAAGCTATTAGGAGTTAATAGCGAGAGCCTAAGTGCAATATAATAAAGATAACAAATTCGGGTACAAATTGTTGACAGATGTTTCAGGCGATCACTAGTTTCCTTTGTCAGATAAAGAAAACGGTTGATCGATCTTTATGATCAGTCACAACTTTAAGAGAAGGATTAATCCCACGTGCTTCTGATTTCTGTTGCTTCATCACATCATAGCATTTAATGCTTTGATGCTGTTATCATGAGATAAAAGAAAGAGTGAGGAAGCTTAATTGAGAATAAAAAATTGGAAGACATGCAAATTTTTGGGAAGTCACGAGAGAGCTTGAGAAACACCCTCTAGGCTTCATCTTCTTCATTCTTTCTGGTTTAACCTTTTTCTTCTTCTTGCTCCAAGAAGTTTGCCATTTCATTCTCTTGCTCCCTTGTTGATCCATGGCTGTGAGATAGCTATTAGCAACTGAAAGGAACCTCAATAGCTTTGGTTCACCTTCATCAAGCGAGTCCTAGCACAGCTTTGGTGAAGGGTTTCGAGGCAGCTTAGGTGTGGATGGACTAGGTCTTCCATATTTGAGGAGGCGGACTGGTCACCCGAGCATCGCAAGCATGAGAGCGAATTTGGACAACCAAGAGAAAGTTGGAAGTTTAAGGCGTATAAGGCAACCGACGGGAAATATCATCAATAAAGGTGCAATCCTCATCGCCCTATGGATGGCTTTCGTTTAATTACATATGAATGATTAATATCGAGTCTTGCAAGAGTTCATTTTCGTTTTAGCTATGGATTTGTTTTGGTTTTGAAAATGTTTTAAAACTGATATAGCCTTGCATAGATCCACCAAGCGTTGGCTTTTTGGCCTTGGGCCCTCACCCCTTTAGATTTCACGCAAGAAGTTCTCTCCCAATAATGGTCACAAGTGTGCTCATAGAAACACTTGTGAATGACAACACTTCTTTTCTTCACTCAATTAATGGTTTGAGCATGAGACTTCTATTAATAACACATCACTTTTCTCTATTGAAAAGTTTTGACATCATTCTTCCAACAATGACAATTGTGGTGGCATTCTTCTCGCAGTGACAAATTCAAACATACAACTACAAACATCTAGTGACATCTCATCTTCACATCGATTTTGGTAATAAACTTTTATCAAACTCAAACTCACATTGTAACAAATTAGACTCAACTTTAGATCTAATCTGTCACAAATCAACAACAAACCCAAATCATACAAAACTACCCTAAATCAAAACTTGTCCAACTCTAACTCAAACCCAAACCCAAATCACAAATTGCCTAAAAAGTTATGCCCAAATACACACAAAAGTACCCAAAATAATTGCCCAAACAAGTTCATCCAAACAAAACTCACTACACACGAGACTTCAATTAAAATTGCCAAACGGAGACCACATGGAAGTCAAACTTCCTTTGAGAAAAAAGCCCAAAGGTTTCTCCCATTTCTTAGGTTGAGAATGATGATTGGAAAGAAGTAGTTTGCAATGACGATGATCAAGTCTATAATCATGGTAAGAGGCATCAAGGGAATTAATGGCGAGTCAGTTCATGGATAACAACAAGTGTTTATACTTATTTTTAATCTAGTTGGAAGCTCTATAACACTTTAGATTGTGGTGATAGTGGAACAACTATTAGGTTTCTTTTTCTTCGATGAAACTAGGAACCAACAACATTGTAAAGATTTGTTAGCTTAAAAGGGATAGTGAATTAAGCTTTTCATCTTTAACAAAATTTAATTAACTTGAAGCTAAAATTTAAAAATAAACTGAAGGAATGTAGCACAAAGGATATATAGTGGTTTGGCTATGTCTATTCCACTATCTTGCCTCTTCACTAAAGATTTTGTCTAACCAATTTACTTGAATAGCTTTTCAAACATGCCTATGCATAAACCTTTACAACCAATGGTTTTTTAAATAGGCCACAACTAATGCCTTTTACTAGGATTTAGTTTAACCTTTACAAGATCACAATTGAAATGTGAATAAGAAATACAAGAGAAGGAATAAGATTATATTGAAATACAAACATTTTCTTTTACGTTTACAAAGAGATAAAAAGATTGGAAGATTTAAACTTAATCTCTATTCCTTTTGAAGAATGTAAGCAGTAAGACACATCTTTGAAAGCTTTTGAAATTGAGAGGATGTAACTTTTCAAGTTCACAACATTCTACTTTCTTTTTAGATTTCAACTCTTTATATAGGATTCTGTTCTTTAATGCATCTGCTGAGCTATCTATCAAATTGAGAGAATGTTGTTTGTATCTTAATTACTATTTTGTTTTTATCTCTACAACATCTTAAAATTTAGTTAGAATCATTAAAATTCTGGTACAATTTGTTCGAAAAATATTTAATATTCTGAAAAGTAGAGATAAATTGCATTTAATGCACTACAACGGTTATATTATTCAAATTCTATTAGACATTACTCGAGTACAAAATAATATTTAATCGACTAAACTTAATCCTTACTCGAGTATAGGTGTTTTGTAATCGGCTATCTTTCTGACTTACTTGATTACAAATTTATTTTTACTCGATTAAATTTCACTACCAGAAAAATCGAATTTAGCGACATAATTTAGAGACGGAATTATTTCGTCGCTAATTAGTGATGGATAGCGACGGAATTTTCGTCGCTAATTTTTTTAATTTAGCGACGGAATATCCGTCACTAAATTTAGTGACGGAAATCTCATCGCTAAATTTTAATTTTTTTTAATTTAAATTTGTTTTATTTTTTAGCGACGGGAGTAATCTCGTCGCTAAATTTTAATTTTTTATTTTATTTTTTTATTTTTTAGCTACAGGTTGACCCCGTCGCTAAATTTTATTTTATATTTATTTTTTAGCGACTGGAGTAAGCCCATCGCTAAATTTAATTTTTTATTTTTTAGAGAATTTGAATTTTTGTATTTAATTTTTTTTATTTTTTAGCGACGGGATGTCTCGTCGCTAAATTTAAATTTTTTATTTAATTTTTTTTATTTTTTAGCGACGGGGTTGACTCCATAGCTAAATTTAAATTTTTTATTTAATTTTTTTTATTTTTTAGCGACGGGTTGACCCGTGCTAATTTTTTTTAATTTAAATTTTTTAAATTAAATAAAAAAAATTAATTTTTTTAATTTTTTTTATTTAAATTCTTTTAATTTTTATCGAATTTGATTTTTTTTTTAATTTTTAGCGATGGGAATGATCCCGTCGCTAAATTTTAATTTTTTATTTAATTCTTTTAATTTTTATCGAATTTGATTTTTTTTTTAATTTTTAGCGATGGGAATGATCCCGTTGCTAAATTTTAATTTTTTATTTAATTTTTTTATTTTTTAGCGATGGGTCACTCCCATCTCTAAAAATTAACAAAAAAATAAAAAAATTAAAATTTAGCGACAGGTCAGTCCCGTAGCTAAAAATTAAAAAAAATAAATAAAATTAAATAAAAAATTAAAATTTAGCGACGGGGTCAACCCCGTAGCTAAAAAATAAAAAGAATTAAATAAAAAATTTAAATTTAGTGACGGGATATTTTTCGTCGCTAAAAATTAAAAAAAAAATTAATTTAGCGACAGGCTCAACCCCGTTGCTAAAATATAAAAAAAATTAAATAAAAAAATTAATATTTAGCGACAGGTCAACCCGTCATTAAAAAAAATAAATAAATAAATAAAAATAAAGAATTAAAATTTAGCGACGGGGTAGAATAAAAAAAATTAAATAAAAAATTAAAATTTAGCGACGGGTCAATCCATCACTAAAAAATATAAAAATTAAATAAAAATTAAAAATTTTACATTTAAATATATCACAATAATTTTTACTAACATTAATATTAGTAAAAAATAAACTAATAATTTTTTAAATATATTAAAATTAAAATCAAAATCAAAACATAATTTTTTACTGCTAATATAATAATTAATAAAATTTTATTTAAATTAATAACGAAATAAAATTAAAATTGATATTCATTTCCCATTACTAATATTAAATATTAAAATTAATATCATTAAATAAGTTTAAGAAATTTTGGTGTATAAATATAATTCTGAAATATTTGAAAGAGAATAGTATAAATATATTTTATATATATCAATGAATAAGAAGGCTTTTAGATTGGTTGGATCGCGCGCGAAAAAATTAAAATAAATAAATAAATAAAATTCAAATTTAGCGACGGGGTCAACCCAGTCGCTAAAAATTAAAAAAATTAAAAAAAAATTCAAATTTGGCGATGGGGTCAATCCTGCTGCTAAAAAATAAAAAAAATTAAATAAAAATTTTTAATTTAGCAACGGGGTCAAGCCCGTCGCTAAAAAATAAAAAAAATTAAATAAAAAAATTAAAATTTAGCGACGGGGTCAATCCCATCGCTAATTCTGTCGCTGATTAGCGACAGGTACAACCCTTGTCGCTAAAATACTCCCGTCGCTAAATTTTTTAGCGACGAATTTTCATGTTTTAGTGAGGATTTTTCATTACTAAAACGTTGATTTTTTGTAGTGTTTTTAAGACAAAAAATTGCAATATATACTCTATTAAAACACTATATTTACTTGAATAC